>NC_047586.1:23421828-23761328 GCF_011004845.1 Esox lucius | reverse complement strand
TGTACGCAGAACAGCTGCCACACGTATACTGATACTATATCATAAAGATATGTTAACAACTGATAATTGAAAGCAGACTATAATAATGAATGTAGTAAGTAGTTTACTGATGCCATTAATTTTTTTCATAAAAACAAGCACGGTGCCGCTGCCTTTGCCTGAGTAAAAAACTTGTGAACGACTGACTTGGTCAGTTTTTGTCCAACCCAACCAAGGAATACGCAGTTAGTTCTACGTTCCCAAAGAAAAATAGACAGTAACATTATAATGTTTGTAACAGATAATTGGACACATGGTAGGTCTAAAATAATTAATGTAGTAGTTGATTTTTGAATGTAATGAACGTCTGCCAGCGGAGTTCTACCCCGGCCGCATGGTTTCCAGCTCAGTACAGATGTTAGTTTGACGTTCTCAAAGAAAAGTTGATCTAGAAAGTAGCATTGTAAATACATGTTTGTAACTAATAATTGGGTGCATAGCCTACAGTAAATAATGTGGTATTGCTGATTTTTTATTGTAATGATAAAGATAAATCAATGATAAGTCATAGAAGAAAACAAGCGTTTGCTTAAGTAGAGAAGACACGTATACGGCATTATGAAGACTAGTGCACATTATACAACAATCAATTGTATTGTTTTTATTGATGCTAACCTTTATTCATATACCCCCCCCCCCCCCATAGCTAATAGAAACCTTAAAAGGAATACTTTCTCTAATGAATACAACCAATATTTTACTATACTGATAATCTATTTCATAGATTGGAGCTATGCGTTAGGTCATTGTCCTGTTGTGGGAGGAAATTGACTCCAATCAAGCACCATCCACAGGGTATGGAATGGTGTGGCAAAATGGAGTCATAACCTTCCTTCTCCAAGATCCCTTCTACCCTTTACAGATCTTCCACTTTACCACCACCAAAGCACCCCCAGACCATCACATTGCCACAATTATGCTTGATAGATGGCATCAAGCACTCCTCTTGCATCTTTTCATTTGGCCTACGTCTTACAACGTTTCTTGTTTGTGATCTGAACACTTTTTTTCCAATCTTCCTTGGTCTAGTGTCGGTGTTATTTTGCCCATCTTAATCGTTTCTTTTTATCGACCAGTCTGAGATATGGCAACTCTGCCTAGAAGGACAGCATCCTGGAGTCACCTCTTCACTGTTGACATTGAGACTAGTGTTTTGTGGCAGAATGAAGCTTTGTTTCTGGCCATTTTGAGCCTGTAATCAAACACATTGAATTTCAACTGTGCTAACATAATTGCTAGAGGGTTTTTAATGATCAATTGAAATTAAAAACTTGGATTAGCAAACATAACGTGCCATTGAAACATAGGACTGATGGTTGCTGATAATGGACCCCTGTACACCTATGTACAGTGGATATAAAAAGTCTACACACCACTGTTAACATGCCAGGTTTTTGTGATGTAAAAGAATGAGACAAAGATAAATCATGTCAGAACTTTTTCCACTTTTTACACCCTCTTATAACTGGGAATGTGGCTGTATTCAGAATTGACCAATCACATTCATACTCATGTTAAATAGAAGTCATTACACACCTGCCATCATTTAAAGTGACTCTGATTAATCACAAATAAAGTTCAGCTGTTCTATTTTCCTTACATTTTCTTAGTTATATCTCAGAGCAAAAGCCATGGTCTGCAGAGTGATTCCAAAGCATCAGAGGGATCTCATTGTTGAAAGATATCAGTCAGGAGAAGGATACAAAATAATTTCCAAAGCATTAGATATACCATGGAACACAGTGAAGACAGTCATCATCAAGTGGAGAAAATATGGCACACCAGAGACATTACCAAGAACTGGATGTCCAAGCGGCTGAAATGAGTTTTCTCAGAAGGGTGTCTGGCTTCTCCCTTAGGGATAGGGTGAGAAGCTCAGCCATCCGTGAGGAACTCGGAGTAGAGCCGCTGCTCCTTTGCATCGAAAGGAGCCAGTTGAGGTGGTTCGGGCATCTAGTAAGGATGCCCCCAGGACGTCTCCCTAGGGAGGTGTTCCAGGCACGTCCAGCTGGGAGGAGACCTCGGGGTAGGCTCAGGACTAGGTGGAGAGATTATATTTCGACACTGGCCTGGGAACGCCTCAGGATTCCCCAGTCAGAGCTGGCAAATGTGGCTCAGGAAAGGGAAGTTTGGGGTCCCCTGCTGGAGCTGCTGCCCCCGCGACCCAATACCGGATAAGCGAATGAAGATGAGATGAGATGGACGTCCCTCCAAAATGTATGAAAAGACGAGAAGAAAAACTGGATCAGGGAGGCTTCCAAGAGGCCACAGCAGCAACAGTACTTCTGGCAAGTACTGACTGTGTGCTACATGTGACAACAATCTTCCATATTCTTCATATGAATGGGCAATGGGGTAGGGTGGCAAGACGAAAGCCTTTTCTTACAAAGAAAAACATCCAAGCATGGCTGAAGTTTGCATAAACAAACATCAAGTCTCCCAAAAGCACGTGGGAAAATGTGTTTATGGTCTGATGAAACCAAGGTTGAACTTTTTGGCCAATATTTCAAAAGGTATGTTTGTCGCAAAAACAACTGCACATCACCTAAAGAACACCGTACCCACAGTGAAGCATGGTGGTGGCAGCATCATGCTTTGGGGCTGTTTTTCTTCAGCTGGAACCGGGGCCTTAGTCAGGGTGGAGGGAATTATGAACAGTTCCAAATACCAGGCAATTTTGGCACAAAACCTTCAGGCGTCCATTAGGAAGCTGAAGATGAAGTTCACCTTTCTACATGACAACGACCCAAAGCACACATCCAAATCCATAGAAGCATGGACTTCACCAGAAGAAGGATTAATGTTTTGGGAATGGCCCAGCCAGAGCCCAGACCTGAAATCCAATTGAACATCTGTGGGGTGATCTGAAGAGGCCTGTGCACAGGTGATGTCCTTGTAATCTAACAGATTTGGAGCGCTTTGCAAAGAAGAGTGGGCAAATATTGCCACTTCAAGATGTGCCATGCTTATAGACTCCTACCCAAAAAGATTGAGCACTGTAATAAAATCAAAAAGGTGCTTCAACAAAGTATTAGTTTAGGGTGGCACACTTACGCAACCAGGTTATTGTGAGTTTTTATAACCCCCCCCCCTCAAATACTTTTTTTTTCAATTGAATTGTTCATGTTATAGGTCACATTAAAGGTGGAAAAAGTTCTGACATTTAACAGGGATGTGTAGACTTTTTATATCCACTGTAGATATTTCATAAAAAATCTGTCGTTTCTAGCTACAGTAGTCAATTTACACATTAACAATGTCTACACTGTAATTCTGATCAGTTTGATTTTAATGGACAAAAAATTTGCTTTTCTTTCCAAAATATTTCTAAGTGACCCCACACCTTTGAACGGTAGTACCTTACTGTGACCATTGATATCATTGAAGATATGGACTGGACTTGTGTCTGCCTCGTTATGTCAGGATAATCGCTGCATAGCGTTTCCCTATCCCGACTTTGCGATGTCCAGGCTAGCTACCCAGCAGCAAGAATGTTACAGAATTAATCTTAACAGTATTGCACATTGATTAGCCTCTGTTAAATATGGGCCATTATGCTGAATAAGCGCAGGTGGAAAGGCACACCAGGGTAAATGAAGTGAAAACCCGTTCGTGAGCGTATTATAAAGCCTTTCCTCCAGCAGTTAAAATGAATTAGTGCAGATTGTGTGGGCTGCTCTGTACAGCCTCTGTCCGCACTGAAATTAATGTGGTTAATTTCAGGAGCTTGTATGACTAACCTATACAGCAGCCCTTCATCTGAATGAGACGTGGGCACAATAGTTTGTCTTGCCATGTATTCAAAGCCTTTGTGTGTACCGTATAAATATAGCGTGTGTCTGTGTGTGTGTGTGGGAGAGTGAAGAGCTCAGTATCACACCACCGCTAGCACTTGCTCTACTCCTTTAACGAGGTCCTAACAGCAAGACAGTGGGTGGATGGCTGGGGAACTATAGTACAGTTACCCAGCCACCATTAGGTCAATATCTTGAACACTGTCATACTAAGGACACAGTAGAATGTGCCTACATACTGGGTTGAAGAAATACAATAAGAAATAGTTTACCAGTTAACAAATAGGTTTTGTGAATTTGTTCTTAGCTAATATTCTGTGAGCAAAAATATAAATAACTCTACAAATTGGTGTAATACGTAGTCGATTAGTACATAATAAATCAAGTGACTCTAAGTTAACATACTAATATCAATATGTTTACAGTCATCAAATCACCTAAATTAAATAATTTTACATAGGGGGGCAAAAAAAAAGTGCCCATTGGCAGTGGAAGGTAAGGAGCTGTTAGTGGACACTAACACTCAATAGCAGGTTGGGGATATGGGCACCATGCGGGTGACCGTAAAATTAGTGCTGAGCTATTAATTACAATTTTCATGTAAAACACTTGAACCGATGTCTGATGAGGACTGTTTCAAATATGAAATCGAAACAAAGTAATATATACAGTGGGGAGAACAAGTATTTGATACACTGCCGATTTTGCAGGTTTTTCCACCTACAAAGCATGTATTAAATTTTAGACCTCTAAATTTGTATTAAATTACAGACCTCTACATGCTTTGTAAGTAGGAAAACCTGCAAAATCAGCATTGTATCAAATACTTGTTCTCCCCAGTTTAGTTCTTACACAGAATATCAATCAAGTATTTTAAATCGGCAGTGTATCAAATACTTGTTTTCCCCACTGTATATTGTATTGAAGTACTGCGAATTAGCGATACTTAGGCAATAAGCACATCCATTAGGGGCTTTTATTAAAGGTTTGGTTCTGTGTTGTTATAGCATTCAGCCTACTTTCAGAGTCAGGAAAAAGGCTGGTGACAGGGCAGTGTGGTCAGGGAGGAAAGTTAAACAACTGGACATTATCAGCATCATATGGGATTTCTTTAAGTAGACTCAAAACTGAAAGCAAGTGTTTTGGCAACGAACACAACTAATCCCAATCATTTAAAGCTGAAGGACGTAACTTTCCAAACAGGTATTTCCGCCTCATTTTCCCAGAAATCTCGGCTGTCGGTGGTGTGACGTCTGTTCACTCTTAAAGCCCACACGTTATCAGTGCACTTCATTCAGCTCATCCAAAAAAAATCTCAATCTGACCAGGTGAGTTGACATAGGATTATTTTATTATATACTAAAATTAGAGATACAGTGGATATAAAAAGTCTACACATCCTTGTTAAAATGCCAGGTTCTTGTGATGTAAAAGAATTAGACAAAGGGGCGAAAAAATTAATAAAACTTACAATACCCTGGTTGCATAAGTGTGCACACCATTAAAATAATACTTTGTTGAAGCACCTTTTGATTTAGTTACAGCACTCATTTTTTTTGGATAGGAGTCTATTAGCATTGCACATCTTGATGTGGCAATATTCGCCTAATATTTGCCTCTTCTTTGCAAAAGCATTCCAAATCTGTTAGATTACGAGGACATCTCCTGTGCACAGCCCTCTTCAGAACACCCCACAGATGTTCAATTGGATTCAGGTCTGGGCTCTGGCTGGGCCATTCCAAAACATTAATCTTCTTCTGGTGAAGCCATGCTTTTGTGGATTTGGATGTGTGCTTTGGGTCGTTGTCTTGCTGAAAGATTAACTTCATCTTCAGCTTTGTAACGGACGCCTAAAGGTTTTGTGCCAAAATTGCCTGGTATTTGGAACTGTTCATAATTCCTTCCACCCTGACTAAGGCCCCGGTTTCAGCTAAAGAAAAACAGCCTCAAAGCATGATGCTGCCACCCCCATGCTTCACTGTGGGTATGGTGTTCTTTGGGTGATGTGCAATTTTGTTTTTGCGACAAACATAACTTTTGGAATTATGGCCAAAAAGTTCAACCATCAGACCATAACACATTTTCCCACATATTTTTGGGGGACTTGATGTTTATTTTTGCAAACTTCAGCCGGGCTTGGATGCTTTGGAAATTATATTGTACCCTTCTCCTGACTGATATCTTTCAACAATGAGATCCCTCTGATGCTTTGGAATCTCTCTGCGGACCATGGCTTTTGCTCTGAGATGCAACTAAAATAAAATGTCTCCTACTCCTACTAGAACAGCTGAACTTTATTTGTGATTAATCAGAGTCACTTTAAATGATGGCAGGTGTGTAATTACTTCTATTTAACATGAGTTTGAATGTGATTGGTTAATTCTGAATACAGCCACATCCCCAGTTATAAGTGTGCACAGGTTATTGTAAGGTTTTTATTTTTCATTTTGTTTTTCAATTGAATTATTCACATTATAGGTCACATTAAAAGTGGAAAAAGTTCTGACATGATTTATCTTTGTCTCATTCTTTTACATCACAAGAACCTGTCAGCGGTGTGTAGACTTTTTATATCCACTGTAGCTTAATTAACTTTATTTACTTATTTAGTAATAAGTAAATAAAGTTATTTACTTATCAGCATCGAAGTAAAAATGCATTTTGCTCCTTGACATGAATTCCATGGATAGACAGCTGCACCAATGTTTACTCCGAATGGTGTATATCTGCTTCTCTTTTACCAGATTCGCTTTCTTTTGATCTAAACCGTATTTCCTTAGATACCGTTAAATTCTGAACTTTATAAAATTGGCTAGCGTCTCTCGCTGCATAATCCACAAAATGAGAGTAGCCACTTCCTTACTTTTTTCAGCCTCTTTGTTTGATACGTCAAACGCATCACTTCCTGTGCCCTGGAAAAATATTCCCGCTACTGCGCGTGCCAACAACATTTTTCCTTAACAGCAATACACCGTACACACAGGTTTTTCAGATGCAGGCCTGGGACCATCTGATATTCATCCATGATCCGGAGAAAGAGAACAGCGATGTGTTAATACAAAAAAACTTACGTCCTTCAGCTTTAATGTAAAAAAGGAAGAAATCCAAACCATAATCAAAAAGCAACATCTCTTATGTAATCAAAAATGAAACAACCTCTAAAAGGACTAATTGCTCAGCACTAAGTCAGTCAGTGAACCTCTTAAGTTCACCTTGTAGTTACAGAGGTGGTTAGCAGGTGTGAGTAGTAGGCAGGTGAGTAGCAGAGGTTGGAAACAGGTTAGGGTGGAGGTCCAGGTTTCTCCTCGAACCGGCAAACCCAAAAAGAAATGGGGGTTAGATAGAGGGGCAGCAGGCTAACTTGAGAGTCCCGGGACGGGTTCTTCGAGGGGAGGGGTGAGTCTTACCTCTGGGGGGGCGAGGAGGGGAGAGGGTTCAGAGGGGACTCTGATAAGGCCCTCCGGCCACATATGAAAAGGCAATTCCAGCTGCACAGAGTCAGAGACAACGGAGACGGAGTGAAAACAGGGAGGACGAAGGGAAACAGAGGGGGAGGAAGAAAGAGAAAGACAGAGGGAGGGATAAAGAAAAAGACAGAGGGAGGGCAGGATAAGGAGAAAGACAGAGGGAGGGCAGGATAAGGAGAAAGACAGAGGGAGGGAACATAAAAAGGAAGGGAGGTAAAAATACAAGCTAAGAGGTTTGACACGTCTAGATGAAGCATAGCAGGAATACATACAGCAGGTTCCCATGTCATACAGAGGTGTCCCATAGCCTGACGTGTCCAGAAACAGCACCCCCCCATGGCCTGACGTATCCAGAAACAGCACCCCCCCAAGGCCCGACGTGTCCAGAAACAGCACCCCCCCCAAGGCCTGACGTATCCAGAAACAGCACCCCTCCCCAAGGCCTGACATGTCCAGAAACAGCACCCCCCCATGGCCTGACATGTCCAGAAACAGCACCCCCCCATGGCCTGACATGTCCAGAAACAGCACCCCCCCAAGGCCTGACGTGTCCAGAAACAGCACACCCCCCCCCAAGGCCTGACATGTCCAGAAACAGCACCCCCTCATAGCCTGACGTATCCAGAAACAGCACACCCTCATAGCCTGACGTATCCAGAAACAGCACCCCCCCAGGCCTGACGTATCCAGAAACAGCACCCCCTCATAGCCTGACGTATCCAGAAACAGCACCCCCTCATAGCCTGACGTATCCAGAAACAGCACCCCCTCATAGCCTGACGTATCCAGAAACAGCACACCCTCATAGCCTGACGTATCCAGAAACAGCACCCCCTCATAGCCTGACATATCCAGAAATAGCACCCCCTCATAGCCTGACGTATCCAGAAACAGCACCCCCTCATAGCCTGACGTATCCAGAAACAGCACCCCCTCATAGCCTGACGTATCCAGAAACAGCACCCCCTCATAGCCTGACGTATCCAGAAACAGCACCCGCTCATAGCCTGACGTATCCAGAAACAGCACCCCCTCATAGCCTGACGTATCCAGAAACAGCACCCCCTCATGGCCTGACGTATCCAGAAACAGCACCCGCTCATAGCCTGACGTATCCAGAAACAGCACCCCCTCATAGCCTGACGTATCCAGAAATAGCACCCCCTCATAGCCTGACGTATCCAGAAATAGCACCCCCTCATAGCCTGACATGTCCAGAAACAGCACCCCCTCATAGCCTGACGTATCCAGAAACAGCACACCCTCATAGCCTGACGTATCCAGAAACAGCACCCCCCCAGGCCTGACGTATCCAGAAACAGCACCCCCTCATAGCCTGACGTATCCAGAAACAGCACCCCCTCATAGCCTGACGTATCCAGAAACAGCACCCCCTCATAGCCTGACGTATCCAGAAACAGCACACCCTCATAGCCTGACGTATCCAGAAACAGCACCCCCTCATAGCCTGACGTATCCAGAAATAGCACCCCCTCATAGCCTGACGTATCCAGAAATAGCACCCCCTCATAGCCTGACATATCCAGAAACAGCACCCCCTCATGGCCTGACGTATCCAGAAACAGCACCCCCTCATAGCCTGACGTATCCAGAAACAGCACCCCCTCATAGCCTGACGTATCCAGAAACAGCACCCCCTCATAGCCTGACGTATCCAGAAACAGCACCCCCTCATAGCCTGACGTATCCAGAAACAGCACCCCCTCATGGCCTGACGTATCCAGAAACAGCACCCCCTCATAGCCTGACGTATCCAGAAACAGCACCCCCTCATAGCCTGACGTATCCAGAAACAGCACCCCCTCATAGCCTGACGTATCCAGAAACAGCACCCCCTCATAGCCTGACGTATCCAGAAACAGCACCACCCCCCCAAGGCCTGACGTGTCCAGAAACAGCACCCCTAGCTAATTTTCATGTCCTGTGTACCCTATCTGTATGGGTCTGCCAGACAGTTCAACCAGCAGCGCTGCCTGCATTAGTAGTTGTGACCATGGCTGCGATGCTGGTCGTCGCTTTCGCTGCTTTTTCAATCTTGTCAGTTGGCATGAGAGAACAGTGAGGGGTGGGGGTGTCAGAGGATAGGGTGAGATACCCAGCGGCGCCATTTTGTTTGAGGGCGGTAATGGAAGCTGTGGGTTGGGGCAGAACTGTAGAGGTTCTTTACACACATGTACGCACACACACACGCACGCACACACACACACACACACACACACACACACACTACCTGACGCAGTGTTTTTTCCCTTTCATCTCTCACTCCTTACTTCTCTATTCCCCCTTTCTCTCTCCTTAAAGAAAAACTATAAAACTATCCAAAGAACTCCATACGAAATGACAAAATTAGACAAATATATCTCAAGGCAAAGACTAAAACGTAAGACCTGAACAGGAGTCTTTTTTTCTCCAACTGGTGTGTAGTTCTTCTGTAGTCTGTGCCTGAACCCAAACACTCTGTGTGGGTGTCGACCCCTCCCTCCCTGGTCCTCGTTGGGCTGCCATTCTGGGTCTTTGTATGGGGTATGTCATTTTTACAGTAATTGATGCCAGTGGGGTTGTGGGGGGGGGGGGGTGAATAGGCCTTTCTGAGCTTTATAATCCCACTGAGTACAGCCTTTATTTGATTGGGATAATATGTTCTCCACTTCCCACTGCCCCTACTCTATACCAAATAAGGGTTGAATACTCTCTCTGTAACAGTATTGTTAGAGATATTTATGTATGGAGTTTTTGTACCCCATCCCCCCTTTTTTTTAAACACACTGCTCCTGTTCCTGACTGTGATCCTTTGTGACTGATCCGTCCACCACCACCACAACAAAAACCTCAACTTTTATATCTCCAAATCGGGCAAAGTTCCCCCTGAAAGCTCCACTGTCATTGGCTAATGGTGCTCGGACATTTAACCACATCGGCCTCTGACTGTGTGGTTCTGGGGAAGTGAGGGCTCTGGGCCAGTCTCTCAAGCGTGGAGATGCAAGCTGGTGCCGTTTAGCGTAGCAGGGAGCCCTGGGGCTGGGGCGGGAGACCCCTCCATCTCAACAGAGGCTTGACTACCCTGTAATTTACTGTCTGTGGGGGGGGGGGGGGGGGGGGGGGGGGGGGGGGGGGGGGGGGGGGGGGGGGGGGGGGGGGGTGGGGGGGGGGGGGGGGTGGGGGGGGGGGGGGGGGGGGGGGGGGGGGGGGGGGGGGGTAAGGAAGGAGAAGTTCTGAGGACACACAATGCTTCCTCATGTTGGAGCATGTGTGCATTTGTTCACCATGTGACTCTTCCAGTGTGTGACAAGCGCGTGTTTCTATGAGGCGCACTTCCCACGCAAACAAAATTGTGTACGATTTGTGGGTATATGTATATATGTGTGAACACCAGTTTGAATGTGTCTCTCTGAGGAAAAAAAAAACAGCGAAGGCCAGATCCAAACATTCATTTAAGTTAATGAGTAGAGAACAAAGGACCGCCCTGTAACAGTCTGTCCCTAATGCTCCGCTACTCCTAAGATAGCGAAAGATACCCTGTAAGTGTCTGTGTGTGTGTGTGTGTGGAGAATGCCATTGGGTCGATAACCTGAAGCCACCTTGTCTGGCCACAATGCTGACCGATATCAACCTGTGTGTGTGCGTGCGGGAGAGTTGTTGACCAAAAAGTCTATAATGTGAACAGAAAGTATTGGATATATAATGGCTGAGATTAAGCCTATTATAAGGAATGCGCAATGACTCCAGTTCTGGTAGCCAATCGGTGACATGGCCTCCTCAGCTAACAACCAATGGACTAACGACGCACTCAATAATGGACAACACTCAATTCTCCAATAAGAGAGAGAATCCTGGTGACGGTCCAGCCTGTAGGCTAATGGCTGCCCTTCTTTACCTTTTGTTTCCTCTTCTCTTTCCTTTTGTCCTCCGTGTCCTGCAACATCTTTTCTCGCCACAGGTCAAAGAAGTATGATGGGTTGGTGTAGAACTTCAGCCCCTCCTTTCCATCATCCCTGTAGGGGTAGAAGGAAACCAAAGTTATCCCTCAACATGAGTCACCAGTATTTCCATGTATACTGACCTCACTGCTACTTGGAGCTACCGGGCACCAAAGAGTGTGGGTGAATGAAGAAGGTTCACTCTGTCCGTTTAACAAAAGAATCAGTCCTTGTCTGCATAAGGGGTTGGTTCTTGACGCTAATGTGAAAGAAACTGGGTCTGGTCCACTTAGTTTGTTGACTACCAATTGCAACTGAAAAAATTAGGAAGTGGGATGTCTGCCTTTTTGGTCTCTGTCAGAGCCTTGCAACTCTCTCTTTTGGGTCTTTACATTTGAGTATTTTACTAGAGGGTCTTATCCAGAGTGAGTGTCTAGATGTTCGTGTGTTTTTATTTAATCCTGTCTTCACACTTGTAATGTATAAAATACATAATGTAAAATATAAGTGCAATTATCACTTCAAAGCTGCCTGTGACGAGGGAATCAATTAGCCCACGCACACACACATCCTCATGCAGAAACTTGTCCAGTCAAATCACATCAACATGGGAACACGATCTTCCTAAATCCCACAAATAGCTACAAATAATCTCCCTCTCACAGACACACACACACACAAACCCTCTAAGTCAGACAAACCAGTAAAAGACGCTGGACTAACTGGCATATATTGATGACGAGATGGCGGGATGGTGAACAACCACAGACAACATGGAGACATAAAGATGCTCAATGTCAGAAGGAGTTGAGGGGGTTTAATGTTATGCTACAAGGTGGGGAATAATGTCAGGAGTGTGACGTGGGGGTAGGGAATGTTCTGGATAAGTATTATTATTGTCTTGTGTGTGTGTGTGTGTGTGTGTGTTTGACAAGGCAGCATCAGCTGGATCTAAAGACTAACAGACTGATGAGTGACAGACAGCCCGCTGGTGAAAAACATAGAAATAGAGTGAGATGGGGGGACAGATAGGGAGTAAGAGGGACAGATAGGGAGTAAGGGGGACAGATAGGGAGTAAGAGGGACAGATAGGGAGTAAGAGGGACAGATAGGGAGTAAGGGGGACAGATAGGGAGTAAGGGGGACAGATAGGGAGTAAGAGGGACAGATAGGGAGTAAGAGGAACAGATAGGGAGTAAGAGGGACAGATAGGGAGTAAGGGGGACAGATAGGGAGTAAGAGGGACAGATAGGGAGTAGGGGGGACAGATAGGGAGTAAGAGGGACAGATAGGGAGTAAGAGGGACAGATAGGGAGTAAGAGGGACAGATAGGGAGTAAGGGGGACAGATAGGGAGTAAGAGGGACAGATAGGGAGTAGGGGGGACAGATAGGGAGTAAGAGGGACAGATAGGGAGAAAGAGGGACAGGTAGAGAGAGAGAAAAAAGAGCACGGTAGGACAGAAGACGAATCAGGAAGTGGTTCAGGGGTCCCATAAATGTGGACAGAGCCAGAAGGACTTGGAGGGGGCAGACAGAGGGCATGCTGGGTAAAGCCATCTGTGACATGTATAGCTGCTTCTCAATATAGACCTTCTCAAAACATTCGCCATCTTTTACAGAGCAGGCACAAACTCAGACACTAAGCTATAGAGCTATTAAACCAGTGAGCCTGTAGGAAAGAGATACACAGCCTCCTCTGTCTGCACACACTGGGTCATTCACTGTCATACACTAGCTTGTTAAAGCGTCACAAGGACAACATACACAGAGGCGCACACACCCTGCATTTAAGGCAGGTAATCTACACTGGCAGCTGTCTCCTCAGCTGTGCGTGTGAATACGGAGACAGGTCGGAGATTTAAAGACAGAGGCCTTTGCACAGACATAGATACGCATGCACACGCATGGCTGAGAGCGCAGACAAATAAAAAGCCCCGGACCTCTTGCTGGGGTTTCATCATGGATTATTTATCTCCAGCTGAGTCCTCTCTCATTTCTTTTTGCGTTTCCCTGCAACCTGAGTTAACAGCCAGAGACAGTGTGAAGAGACACAAAACACATCGATACATGCACATTCAGGCCTGCAGGGAAGCGCATACTTTGAGCGCACTTTTATTTTCAAACAGACGTTTCTTTTTCCATCCTTGTGGGGACTGGATAAATGATACCCTATTTTCGCTGTCCTTATCTTACCCCTACTCCCTATATCAACCCAAAACCTAAAACCAACCTTCATTCTCAAACTACCCCCAATTTACCTACCACCAACCCTAAACCTAAAACTAACCTTCATTCTCAAACTACCCCCAATTTACCTACCACCAACCCTAAACCTAAAACCAACCTTCATTCTCAAACTACCCCCAATTTACCTACCACCAACCCTAAACCTAAAACTAACCTTCATTCTCAAACTACCCCCAATTTACCTACCACCAACCCTAAACCTAAAACCAACCTTCATTCTCAAACTTACCCCAATTTACCTACCACCAACCCTAAACCTAAAACCAACCTTCATTCTCAAACTAACCCCAATTTCAAGCTTACCTATGTCCTTGTGGGGGCTGACTGATACAACTGACAGGCTTTAAAATCAGGATTATACATACACACACATACAGTGTAAAGGTCACAGCTGCTGTTGAACCTATAGTATTTCTGCTTGCTATGAGTAATAACGCAGTGCTTATCAAACAATCACACACAGACAGACAAAGATTCTAAAATGAAGCAAGATGTGATATTTAGGTGGTGCTGACCAATGATACTAGTGTACTCATGGGCTAATTTATAGGCTGCTGAGCTGCAGCTGACTAATGAGGTGTCAGATCCAATTAACGCTGCCCAATCATGAGAGCGACTGCTGTGATGCTGACCTGTAGGGAGTGAGGATGTTGAGGGGTGGTGGCTGCTCACAAAGGTCAAAGGTCTCCTGCAGGGGGATGGGCAGCGACTGGCGAGCAAACAGTTGCTGGTCCTGAATGGTGGAGCTCCTGAAGGCCTTCCTCATCGTAATGTCCTGGAGAGATACTGGAGAGAGGGAGGAAGGGAAAAACAAGGGGAGAAGGAAGGAGATGAGACAAGGAAATGAGATGGAGAGGGAGAGGAGGAAGGAGAGAGAGAAAATGGGAATGTGGGTGTCAGGTTAATTACAGTGTTATACCCCTGTTGTGGGTAATGTCAGTGAGACTGCAAAAAAAGCAGAGCCACCAATAAGTACCACCATCATCAGAATCATCAGAACTATGCTTGTTGCAGTTAGCGTCAGGAGATGTCAAGCTCATTCGCAGCCATTGTCAGTTACTTACAGGCTAATATTCCATGGCTGCAATTTGCTCTGGCTAACATGGCCTCCCCTCCACTCCGGAGCAACGCCCTGTGCAGACTTATAGGCTAACACTAAAGCTAACCCACTGGTTGGTGATGGTTTGGGTCACTGGCTATGTTTCATACTGGACCGTGTAACATTTTGGAACAATGAAATAACAGATGAAAATGTATGTGGTGCTGCCAATCACTCTCCAAAAAACATCATGGAGAAATGGCTGGGGGGTAAGAAATGCACCAGACAGCTCGATTTCAGAAAAACAACAGAATGTCTGCTATTAAAACCCAGGGTGTTAACAGGTCTGTACTGAATAATGAATAATGGATTGCCAAGTGTTTATACAGCGACTCTACACTCCTGAGGGTGAATTTAAATGCCTACTGCATCAGCCTCTGAAAGGGGTACCAGTTATAACTCCCTTACACCTTATCTGGGATATAACCTAATGTATTATTAAGTTGAGATAACCCCCATTTAACTTGTTATGAACTCTGTCAGAGTGTAAACGCGTTTATGCTGCTGTACATTGTCAGTTTGTGGATGCTAAATCAACCTTGTTTACCACTGGCGCTCAAACCCAGATAGACTGGGAGTTAAACGTCTCTCTCTCTCTCTCTCTCTTTCTCTCCATTTCATTTCCATCTTCCCACTCCCTGTCTCTTTCGATTTCCATCTCTGTCCCTCCTCATATTAGAAGGTAAGTAATAGCTTCCACAAAGCTAGAGGGATGGCCATAGGGGTTTGGAGACTGAAACGAATAAACACAATTGGATAGGGAATCTAACTGAGACACATAAGAGCTCTCAGATGGGGGTGGGGGGGCTAGGACAGAGAAAGATGTAAACAGAGAAAAGAAAGGACAGATAGAGAAAGCAAAACTGAGGATGGAGAGTGTTAAAGACACAGAGCGCAGTAGAGAGGAATAGTGTGTGCTAGAACCTAAGCAGTAGAGAGGAATAGTGTGTGCTAGAACCTAAGCAGTAGAGAGGAATAGTGTGTGCTAGAACCTAAGCAGTAGAGAGGAATAGTGTGTGCTAGAACCTAAGCAGTAGAGAGGAATAGTGTGTGCTAGAACCTAAGCAGTAGTGAGATCAACAGCTGTCACAGTCTCTAATATGTAGACCACTGTGTAGACCACTGTAGACCATTCCTTCAGAGTCTGTTAAACACACACATACACACACACACACAGGGGACCTTCAACGAGATACATTAAAACCACATTCATCCCAAGGTGTCCCTCAGCACTCCTGTGAGGTCCGCCCTGAGAGTTGTGCTGGACATAGATTCTGTTTTCATTCCTGAGCGGAATGCACCTTTTATTCCCATCACACCACTGTATACCTGATCCTATTCACATCCCTTCCATTCAGTCCTACAGATGCCCCATCTTAATTTGATCGCCCCGTTGCTGCAGGGGTGTTGTGTATTCAAGGTAAATAAAAGCTTCTGAAGTTTGTAATGAACACTTAAAATATCTTGATTTGCCTACATAAAAAAAAATCCACCCATTATTTACATAATAATTCACATATCCAGTTGCTGTGGGAATTGTTCTCCTGTCATGTGATACTGGTTAAAATAAAGATATGCCATCTGTACAGTCCACACTCTCCACGACCCTGACAGGACTGTTCGTGTGTGCTGTATGTGTGCGTGTTCATGTCTGCGTGTGTTTTCTTGGTGTGTGTGTGTATGTGCTGCTATGTCTCTTGGCAGAGCTACATAGTTCCCTTTGACACATGGGCCAGTTCATTTACAAGTGAATATGATATCTGGTTCCAATCAGCTTGGTGACGAGACCGGACACATGTAAGCACCTTGGTATGCAGGTAAATCTGGTATAGAAGGGCCATGCTGCTCCGTGGCAGAGGAGAACAGGTGGCTGTCGGTTTGTGCTAAACGTGGGTGTGACAGCCATTGACAGCACAGAGAACACTCACAGCAGTTGGCGTCAGGAGAATTCTGAAATGGTGTAAAGAGCAGTGAACTGCTCTGCTAAGCAATGCTGGGTTCTACAGGCAGATGCAGGCTATACACAGTTCAGGATGCAATGCACACGCACACACACATAAAAAACACATGGACACGCACACACAGATACAGACACATCCATACAACAAGATAGGTAAAGACACACACACATAGATAAAGACACACATATACACACAAAGACAGATAGAGACACACAAAGAGCCAGAGATAGTAGATATAGATAGGGAGTAAGATGGATACATTAATAGACCCTAACCCGCTCTGTCCTTGAGCAAGGCAGTTAACCCTAATTGCTCCTGGGTCAATTCTAAAAAAGAGAGTGTTCTCAGTCGTACTTAAAAGGTTAAAAAATAGACCCACACTCCGGTCCTTGGCCGACATGAAGCCATGGCTGACAACGTCATGCATACTTGAACAGGTTCTCCAGGTGTATGTGAGTGGTCTCACATAAAGTAGCAGGCTTGGTATTTTTGTTAGTTCCTTATATGTGCAGTGCCATGACGAAAGTGTCTCTCTATATCTCTTATCCCCCCCTAGACCTCAGATTCCAATCAGGGGCACTGCAACTGCTCACAACCTAAACCAGGCCCACAAATTTGTATATACAGTGTCCTCCACTAATAACAGCACCCTTGGTAAATGTGAGCAAAACGGGGATGTGAAAATAAATTCTTTTGTTATCTTCTTGATAAATCATTCAAAAATATTAACAAAAATCTAACATTTATTAAAGTAAAAATAATTTAAATAAATAATACATTCTTATCATAAAACAAAATGTTTTTTCTCAAATATGTGTGTCACAATTATTGGCACCCTTTTGTAAGGATATGACTCAGGAGGCAGACGAAGGCAGACGGAGGCAGACGGAGGCAGACGGAGGCAGACTTGAGAAGCGTGCAAATGTGTTTTTAATTAACAAAGCCTAGGGTGAACATGGGACTGGGTCAGGTAAGGACTGGGTCAGGAGAAAAGGGGACTGGGTCAGGAGAACAGGGGACTGGGTCAGGAGAACACGGGACTGGGTCAGGAGAAAAGGGGACTGGGTCAGTGAGAACAAGGGACTGGGTCAGGAGAAAAAGGGGACTGGGTCAGGAGAACAGGGACTGGGTCAGGAGAACAAGGGACTGGGTCAGGTGAACACGGGACTGGGTCAGGAGAACATGAGACTGGTTCAGGTAAGGACTGGGTCAGGAGAACACGGGACTGGGTCAGGAGAACATGAGACTGGTTCAGGTAAGGACTGGGTCAGGTGAACACGGGACTGGGTCAGGAGAACAGGGGACTGGGTCAGGAGAACATGAGACTGGGTCAGGTAAGGACTGGGTCAGGAGAACACGGGACTGGGTCAGGAGAACATGGGACTGGGTCAGGAGAACAGGGGACTGGGTCAGGAGAACAGGGGACTGGGTCAGGTGAACACGGGAAAGGGTCAGGAGAACATGGGACTGGGTCAGGAGAACATGGGACTGGGTCAGGTAAGGACTGGGTCAGGTGAACACAGAACTGGGTCAGGTGAACACGGGACTGGGTCAATGAGAACAGGGGACTGGGTCAGGTGAACACGGGACTGGGTCAGGAGAACATGGGACTGGGTCAGGTAAGGACTGGGTCAGGTGAACACGGGACTGGGTCAGGAGAACAGGGGACTGGGTCAGGTAAGGACTGGGTCAGGAGAACACGGGTCGGTACATAGATATTCCAGGCAAAAACCCGGGCAACAGTACAACGGGGCAGTCAGAAGGCAGAAAGTCCAAAACGGCTAACAGGTCGGTACACATAAAGGCAGCGGCAAAAGTACAAAACAGGGCTAGATGAATTCACAAAATCCAAAAGGCAGGCTAAGGTAAAAAAAATGGTAGACAATAGGGTTCAAACAGGCTCAGTAGGTCACAAATGTGCAAATAACACCTCACACTCCTTCAACACTGTTGCAAAAGCATTTGAGATTACTTGACTGTTACAACCTTATGAAGCTGGTTGAGAAAATGCAAAGCGTGTGCAAATCTGTCATCAAGGCAAAGAGTGGCTACTTCAAAGAATCCACAATATGAAATGTATTCTGTATCTGTTTAACACTTTTCTGGTTACTACAGTACATGTTTCCATATGTTATTTAATAGTTTTGATGTGTTCACTATTATTGGAAAATAATTAAACCAGAGAAATACCCTTAAATGAGTAGGTGTGTCCAAACCTTTGACTGGTACTATACGTTCTGTCTCTTTAACAAAAGATTTGTGAACTTGTAACTGTAGAATTGTATCTATATAATCCGTTTTGTAATAGAAAAAAATATTTGAAATCCTCAGAACAAATGTAACAAACACTCACAAACAAGTAACTTTATATTTTAATTCATGATATTTAATCATGCAACTCAATTCTGTGAATCAAAAATTATCACTAACTAAAAGATTTGTAGTTGTGAATCAGTCTATCCTTGGATGTTTCACTGCAGAAGCAAGCGGAGAAACCACAAAGGCTCAGGTTGGCAAAGCTTTTCTCTAGCCAATGAGCTGAGTGCATGGTGAGTGCATTATGTCTAAAATGTTATGATAAATAAAACAAGTCTAGGTCAGAATGTCGAGTTAGCTAATTAGGTAGCCTCACTGGTAGCTAGGCTAAATTATCTGGTCAGTAATTTTAAAACAGCCCAGGACACCTTTTCAGACAGTTGAATACCGAACTGGCATTACCTTTGTTTGAAGCACGTACATCACTAGTCAAACAGAACAGTCAATTAAATAATCTCAAGCTACATTTGCACAGCGTGGATGCCTGCTGCAGACCACCATATCCACTGTATCCTGTACATTATGGTTTATTAATGCCGTAAACAACCACGACATTAAGTACTAGTAAAATGCTTCTTGCAATGTTAATAATGTGTGCAAATCCAAATCATCTTCAATGAAACTGTTCTGTTCAGGATATGGACTGTGTGACACAGAAATGAATACCGTTGCCTGTGCGTTTAGGTGGATGGCCTGCCGATAAGCCGTAATATGCTAGGTGGAGTGCAATCACTCTAATATGAATCTGGCAATACACTCCAAGTGCAGGTAGATAGATAATTTTAATCATAAAAAGTTGCGGTGGACTGTGGTCCTTCAACTAATCTGGGAGATAGAAGAGAGGAGAGAGAGATAAGAAAGTGATATCAATTTTTTTGTTTTGGCATGTTGCAGAACTCTCTGCCCACTCCTCAAAGCCCTTCCCTCTAATGGGTTTAAAGACAAGGATGTGTCCCCAATGGCACCCTATTCCCTAAAACGATGGCAATTTTCAAATGTAGTGCACTAGAAAGCAAATAGGGTCCTGACTGTGAGGCAGCCTGAGACAGAGAGGAGCTTCAGCAGCACACTCAGAGTCTGGATGCTGAACACAAAGGAAGGCTGAGCAAACAAATACACAAAAACACACAGGAATGCAGGCATGGCATATCTAGGACAACCTGTCTTCCTAGTGAGCACAATGTAAAAAAAAAATTATCACAAAATCAGCTACACTCTTAACTATTATTAAAGATTTGTATAACTAAACCAAGATAGCCACAAGCCTTTGTTTCTAATCAGAGGATGGTGAGGAGGTGAGCATGCTTATCAAAGGGGCCATGTGCAAGATTTGTACCACTAGCATAAATACAAGCATAAATGACCTATGCAGGGACATATGACATATGCAGTTCACTTAAATTAATGTTTAAAACATTTCTTTCTACAAAATTGATATGTAATCGACTAAGGCCTCTTCTCTCTTAACTAGTAAACAGTTTACTAGGGCCCAATGAAATCCGTTTTGTTTGTTCCCAAATTAATTTTTTTCCGTAAATGTTTTTCTGAATTCGATGTTTTACAATGTATTTAATTTAAGCGCAAGATATTTATATTAGTAATGGTCGTTTGAAGAGGAATGCAGGACACATTTATTTCTCTGAACATAAAAAGTCTGAATGAACCAATCAAGAGAGGTGAAAACAGTGGCATTCCCAGAAATAAGTTATTTGCATAATGTGCATGTAAAAAAAAATGCTTAGCCTTAACATGTGCTCTACCTCAGTTCAAATTGATATTGTGTCTATACCTGAACCTGTAAATCTATGAACAGTCTCAAACAATTTAGGATTTTACATAGACTACACTACTCAAAGATTAAACACAAAATATTTTCTGATTACCGTCTCTATGTGATAAATGACAAACTGAGTAGGGCATGGTTTTAATGTACTGTAAAGACATTGGTCTGGCATCTCTGGTATCCATTTCATTGTTCTGGATGTACTTAGACCCAGGCCTTATACTAAATATCCTGGGAATCAAAAAGGTTTTAAGCATACATTTAAAAAAATAATATTTTGGCAAAATGTATGGATTTTGGCATGGAAGATGTTTTGACAGCGGCAGATCGTGAGTCGGTATACAACAGAATTGGAATGGCCGGACAAAGCGTGCCCATCAACAGCTTTGACGTACATCACACTAAAGAGAGAAGAGACATGCCCACAGGCGGCAGTGACATTCTCCTCGCCGATGGTCGGGAGAACTACACGCATGCACTGGTAGGTATCACAGAAAACATGAATTAAGACATCTCCTCAAGGGGTGCTGAGGCTATGACAGGAATTCTCAACAAAATGATGATTCAGTAAATTGGTAAAAAAAAACTACATTTACAAAGAATTCAGTGCATTTTAAATAACACATTATCATGCTTTAATTACATTTGTCAGTCCTTTATCTGGAAACATTTTGAATGGAAATGTATTCATAATTAAAAAGACAATGACAGCTGTATTACTGTATGACAACTTTTGTTTCTCCATCAACTAACATGGCTTCTTATCTTCACAAGTCTCCCGAAACTGCTAATAGGTAACTGTGATAAGGCAAAAATAACACATAGGGATAAAAATGGGAGAAGAACCTTAAAAAGTATTAACAAAATGACATGATGCTTTAGATGTATACATTTGGTGGATTATTTGGCTCCCTGTCCATCTGGGCTGTTACACCGTCTGTTTGTCTTATTATGTCTGCAACTGGGTGTATTTATCTTTATGGGAGCATGTGTGTTTGTGTGCACGTAAACTAGATAAAATCACACAGTCTCCATCTTATCTCCCTGAGAATCCTTCTACTCACCCGATGTCTATGGCCAAATGAGAAAATGAAAAGCGTCTTTGTTAAAACAGCTATCATGGGAGAAATAGGGAAAACGGCCCTCAGAGAAATAAAATAGTGATAGAAAAAGAAGATTTAGAGTGTTGCAATTGTGTGAGAGAACATTGAGAGGAGGTGTGCAGGGGCTTATGTGAGAGCAAAGAAGAAAGGAAAAAGAAGAGATGGACAGAGTAAATGTGAAACTGAAAGGAAAATCGAACTGGCGCCTAGAGGACGACTAGTGGCATTATGATCCTATAGTCTGGTCTGTGGCCCTAGCAGTGATATAGTGGGAACATTAAAGAGCATGATATAAGCCACTGGTTTGTCTGACCCGACTGATGACACAACCCAACAACACACAAATTGCATTCGGGGAAGATGGAAGGGGAGATCGATCAGGGAGGTGAAGGGACGGAATGCAAGAGGGAGGAGGAAAGCAAGGGAGGTATAGAGGGTAGGATGAAAGGCAACTCTTACAGGAAACTAATCTTAATCTGTTCCCAGAACAGTCTATCTCTCTGTCGCGACGGCCTTTCTTTCTACTCACTATTCTTACTCTATCTCCATTTCCACATTGTTTCATATTCCGTAGTCTCGACTAATTGATGTGTGGTTCTGAGATTATTCAGTTGTCGCCCACATCCCGCACTTTAAACCAAATGGATGTGGCTTTATCTACTGTCACCTACAGGACTGCATGTGTGTGTGATTAGCAAATGTATATGCTCAACATTGCATATTTATCAAAGTATTTGAGATAGTCGGTTCGGTGATTCCAGGACCTAGTAATGGGATGTTGCTGGATATTATCTTGTTGTGTTTGTGTGTGTACAGGCCTTAATGCATTTTCCATGTGACAATTTTGAAAGAGAACATTCTAGGCTTTGGTTGTTTAGGGTAAACATTACAGCTACAGTTAGCATTAGGTTTGGGTTCGGGATTAACCTAACTTAAGGGTTAGGATGTGTAAATATTAGATTTTGATGCTATCATATAGATATAGCTGTGATGAACGTGTTTGTAGGTCAGAGAAAACACTGAGTGATTTTCTGTGTGTGTTTGTGTGTTCTATACCCGTGAGGTGGTTTAAACTCACAATGAGCAGTGAAAGTGTATGTTTTGAATGTATGTGGCTCTATCCTCGCCTATTAATGTTCTGTTTTATGCCACGTTTCATCTCAAAGGAAAGATCCACCAGTAGACACTGTTCTTTTTTCAGTCCCCCATGAATAATGAGTGCTTGCAGGTGTTTAAGACATAATTATATACTACAGCAGTATTTCAAAAAAAAAATATTGGTTGATTGTGTCTGATTTGAATGTTTTTGATTGAGTCATGTTTTGCAACAAAATTATTGTGGCCTTTGTGTTTCTCAAATTGCATGATTTTACTGGTAGAAGGTAGATATGGTTGTACTTATTTATAAAAGACAATATTCTAAATGGCCATGACAGGTTGACTAGTTTTCTCAGGCTTTGTAAAGTCTTCAGCCTGACAGGAACCCTACTTTCTTGACAATTTGCATTCCCACGCTCAAAGGTGGGCTTTTCAAAGCGGCGAATGTGCTAGTTTTTACAGATTCTCGGTAACTAGCTAGCTAGCTAGACTTTTTAAGACTGCTAAGCAATGGCTGCTTCTGATGATAAAAATCTATAAGAAATTGCTATGAATTCTAGATATCCGTGTTTGCATAAAACCAGGAAATCTAAGTGGTCCATTTCCATCAGTGCTTGTATATGATTTGCATGTGGAAATGGCTTATATGATATGGCTTATATGATATGTTTATACTAGGGATGCAACAATACAGTTAGCCCACGGTTCAATACATACCTGGGTTTTTTAACCACGGTTTTCGGTTCGGTTCGGTTCGGATGGCTTGACACATGAGTGTTTTTTTGTTGGTCTATGCTTAGGCAATAGGAACATTAACAGGTTAAGGAGAATTTTTTTTTTAAAAATGTATTGCAATACTCCTTTATTTTACTTGAAAGCAAAGAAAAGTCCACTAGTTCCTACTAGTATTGTATAATATAAAATAAATTGAACCAGTTGGGTATGTATGCTGGAAGGATTCTGCGAGGAACTGTTGTTTTTTGGATTTTATTACCTGCTCTGCTATCATGCCTTCAGACAGTGATATTGCTGGGTGATGGCGCCGCATATGTGCAGTCATGTTAGAAGTGTTTCCCTTTGAGTAGGCTAGACGTGTAAAACAATGCTTGCACACAGTCATTTTTTTTTTCAGGGTTTTTTCTTCCTCTGCATTATACTGAACGGCAAAACCGAAATGTCTCCCCACCACGGATTTGAAAGATGCTGGCGCTTCCTCGTACTGTAGCCTCACTTCACCGCCGCTCGCCATGTCAAAGTGTGTAATGATGGTTCAACCGCAGCGCCCCCTAAATATTTACTCGCGGGGAGGAGTTTCCTTATTTCAGCTCGTAGACTTAAACGCACACACAAACAGACAATTTGGAGAGAAATAAACGCAATTCACAAGCGCGTATTGAACCGTGGATGTCGTACCGAACGGTTCAATATTGTATTGAGAATTGTGGCCTCCCTAGTTTATACCATATTAATGTACATGAAATGCCCCCATGATATAAAAATTTTAAATAATCTAACGATAAAGAGAAGCACGGGCCCCCCCCCCACCACAGTACAACCACCACTGGTTGTAGGTGTGGTCAACAAAAACCTTTGAAACATACTGTACATAATGTCCATCCTCACATTGGCATGATTATGGAAAAGAAAAATGGGGACAGGAAATGAGGAGCGGGAGGAGAGGCAGAAGAGGGAGTGGGGGGAGGAGGGGAGGTGTAGTAGGTGTTTGGAGCCTTAAGTGGGTCACCAAACGCGGGTCCAGATAGGCCAAAACTCCACCCCCTTTAATCTAAAACAGTGTCCTAAGGCAGCCCGGTTCTGAGTATCAATCTACCTCAACTATCCAATTCGAGCTGTAAACACCCCGTTGGCCCATGGGAAATCGATGCCTCTCCACAGAAGAGTGGTATTAGCTTACTACTACTATGAGGTTCCCATCCTGCTCTCGCCCCTCACACACCCTCTCTTTCTGTCTGTCTCTTTCTCACTATTTCTTTATCTTTCCCTCTCTGTCTCACCCCCTCCCCCTGCTTCTATCTCCCTGTCCCTCTGTCTCTCTCCCCCTCATCTTTCTGCATCCCTCCATCTCCCTATCTCCGTTCTTTCGCATCTTCTCTCTCCAACCTGTTTTACCTGACTGCCCGACTCAGGTCCCACCAAAGACAGTCATTATCTCTCTCCCTTTTATCACCACTGTAGCATAGCTGGGTTTCCCGTTACCCCACAAAGACAGGCCATTGTGTGAGGCAGGGCCAGGTAAATCACTGACCGGCTGGTTAGAATGGCTATAACGAGGGCTTACAGAGCCTGCCGACAAGGGTGTGTGGTTGTGAGTGATGTGTTCGGTTGGCACAATGTGGCAATTTGAAACTACTGGGATGAAAAATGACACCATCTCAACTGTGTCCTGTTCCTCTAATAAGGTCATTAAGACTGGATGAGGCTGGCAATGACCCACACACACACGTACACACACACACACACACACACTTGCTTTACTATTCTTGTGAAAACATTTCGGTGACCGAAATGCATTCCTATTACGATCCAAATGTTTCTAACCCTAAAACTTTAGCCAGCAAAATCCCAAAATCAAAACCTAACCTTTTATGTCTAACCTCAAACCTTACTCTAACCCTAAAACTCAGTATAACCCTAAACATTTCCCCAGGTTTCATTTATTAAAAAAAAATAATGAGATGTCAAGGGTTACTATATCATACAATGTCTGTTTCCAAAAAACACAACTGGAACAGAATGGGTTAATCCTTAGTGTCTGTTAGAGTGTGGTTGTCTGTAGGTTTACTTTGTAAGGGGGTTGTCTAAGGTGTGTGTATTTGAAATAGGTAAAACATGTTCTGTGTTTACATGTGTGTGATGTGTGGTGTGTGTGTGTTTATCTGTGTGTGTCACTCACGCTCCTCTTCTTTAGGGTCCAGCTGTGTGACGCTGATAGAGAGGCGGTCCACGCGCTCCTGGAGGGAGTTGACCCTGAAGGAGAAGGAGTGGGCCTCGTTGAAGAGCTCCCCAAACAGGTCCTCTGCATACTTACCTGTTACAACACACACACACACACACATACATACCAGGAAGAAAGAATGGACAGAAGAAAGAAAACAATGTACAAATGTAGGTACAGGGTGCAGGGGTGAAAATCTGATATCAACTTTGGAGGGGACAATTACATTACATTTTCCCAAGAGCAATTCTTGAGGGGGACATCAAAAGTGGTGCTGTAATACTGTTTACGTTTGCGAATTCGGTTTGCTCGCTTCTGTAGTTCTGCAAATTCAGCTACTGTGTGTGAACCCTACCAACACAAAACAAACTGACCGCACGTTAGCTACGTGCATTGAGTGCCATTCAGACGGCAGACACAAACACTGACCCTTTGCCTGCTAAGGAACACTGGATACACTGCACTGCAAGCTCTCTAATCCAAACAGCTGCCAACACTGGTTGATGTTACTGTAGCTTGCTAGCAAATGTCAGCTAACTACTGCGTTAGCTAACATTAAGTGTGACCTGTTGTTCAATGCAGCAAAAATAAAGGCTAAATGTTTTATTTTATTGAGTGGTATATGTAAAGAAATGTCTAACATATCCTTTGTTTGAACTACTTACTGAAAGTCTGCCACCAACGATAGATTGTCAGATTTCCACACATGCACTGTACCTGCACTAGTGATTGTTTTGAACAAATCTTTTTTGTGACTTGTGGCTCACAAGTCCTTTTTTCTAATGATTCTTTAAATTGTGAACATGATCATGATCACTTGCTTCATACCCGGTCCTCCAGCTCAGTTCTCCGATCAACGTCTATGTACATTTGCAGGGAAAATTATTTGGTTGTAATTTATTTGGCCTTTGCCCAAAAAAAAACGACTCGTGAACGACTGACTCAGTTCAGTTTAATTTTCATTCATTGTTTTTGTTCATCTGTTTCATTCATTTGAATGGCTGCCAGCTCAGTAGCCTACTCTCCGTCCAACAGCTGTTAGTTTGACGTTCTCAAAGAATAGTTGATCAAGAAAGTACCATTGTAAATATGTTTGTAACAGATACTTGGACGCATGGCCTACAGTAATTAATGTAGTAATAGATTTTTGATTGTAATGATAAACATAGTTGTAATCATAGAGTGAAACAAAATCAACAAGATCCAAGTCAGTAGAAAGAGTCGACCATCCCATCACTAACCTGCACAATGTGCCACTGTTGAGGACTGGGGGCCAGTGGATCAAACCATTTTGAGGGAAAGGGTGGGGGGATTACAATCTTTTCAAACAAAAAAACGAGCTATTAAGTGTCTATAATCAGCACTGTGGTGCTTTCATTGCGTCATATTAATATTATTGAAATGACATAGTTATGTTTACAGTGATATATTGGGGGCGACAAATCGTAGTTTTCTCAAAGATGGCGGTGGGGGTCATGTCCCCCCCCGAGATTTCTGCCTATGATAGGGTGTGTTGTGTGTGTGTGTGTGTGTGTGAGACTCACTAAGGCTGCTGAGCTGTCGGATGACATTGGCCAGCGAGACATTGGTCACACACTCCAGTTCGTTCTTGATGGCCCGCGGCAGCACGGTGTGGCACAGGTGCCTGGGCTCGATACTCCGCTTAACCAACGGCATCCTGGGATACCTCAGCCAGGCCTACCACTCCTGGACAGAGAAAGAAAGGAGAGGGGTTGAGTATTGACATCCTAGGTCAAGTCCCTTCAATCTCCAACACATTTTACCGTGCAATTATGTCGCAATGATGTGCCAGTTGCAGTACGGGCTGCTTCAAAGCTTCCAATTCAACATGAACTATCCTGCACAAACAAATAAAAGGCAAGAGGTTTTATACACATCTGTGAAAAACTGAGGCACAGATAGACAGGGAGACAAATTGCCCACCAGATGTATACATCAGTCTGTCATTTCCATTCCCCAAAGGGAGAGGAAGACCAACGGCTGGGCAGTGGAAGCCTATAGCGCCAGATGGAAGTCTGCAAGAATTTACTCATCAAAAGAATATGTAATGTCAATACGGTGTTGAAAAATGTGAAATGGTTTTGTAGACTTATGACATATGACAATTAGTAATATTTTCTAAGGAAGCACGGACCAATTCAGTTATTAGGTTCTACTTTTTCCTACTTGTGAACTACCTTGGTTTAATTATAAAAAAATCTTTATTAGCTTTGTATTGAACTATTCCTATTCAAAAGGTTTGCATTCCAAACAGAAACTTATTCCCTATATAGTACACTACTTTTGACCAGGCTTTATATAGTTGTGCTCATAAGTTTGCATACCCTGGCAGAAATTTTTAAATGTTGTTTAAGGATAGTGATCACATGAAGCCATTTATTATCACATGTTTGGCTCCTTTTTAAATCATAATGATAACAGAAATCACCCAAATGGCCATGATCAAAAGTTTACATACCCTTGAATGTTTGGCCTTGTTACAGACACACAAGGTGACACACACGTGATGCCAAGGTATCAATACACTCTTGAGCCAAGGTCAGGTAGACCAAGAAAGATTTCAGCCAAAACTGCCAGAAAAATTGTTCGGGGAACAAAGAAAAACCCATAGGTAACTTCAGGCGGCAGCTATACCACCTGCAAGAATCGTGGCCTCATAGACAACTATTATAAAAGACTGCATGCTGTCACTGATGCTAAAGGGGGCAATACACAGTATTAAGAACTAAGGGTATGAAGACTTTTGAACAGAGGTCAGGTCATTTTTTTTCTTTGTTGCCATGTTTCGTTTTATGATTGTGCCATTCTGTTATGACCTACAGTTGAATGTAAATCCCGTAAGAAATAAAATACATGTGTTTTGCCTGCTCACTCATGTTTTCTTTACAAATGGTACAAATATTACCAATTCTCCAAGGGAATGCAAACCATTGAGCACAACTGTAGGTCCAGCCTCGGTCAAAAAAAGTGCTCTACATTGGGAATGAAGTGTGTTTCTATCAGCCGTGTTGACTTCTTCATCATTTACTTTCTGGTCTGGAAGATCTGCTCTTCCACTTTTTCTGCCTGCCTGCTTAGCTATCCCAGCGTCCTCAGGCCTAGTAGCAAGTGATTACACTGTCTACAAACACACACACACACAAAGACCCACACACACTGCCAGAAACTATTCTCCCAAATACAAATCAAATACCGAGATAGCTTTTTTTTGGTTCGCAGGTGTAGCAGTCTGCCAGTGTCTCGGCTCTAGTTAAATAAAGTAATACAAAATAAAAGTCCAATATAATCAACACAGAAATAATGACTGAAGTAAATACATTCAAAGGCAATTGACACTCCCTTCAGTGTACACACGCCACCACAAACAATCTACCTTCTTACATAAGGCCAGACACAGAGACACACACTGCCAGGGACATTTTAGCCACACACACATCAACTGACAAGCCAGTGGCCTCCAAGTGACCTGCATGCAGGGGTCATTTTAATCCACAGGCTAATCTGGACTAGAGCCCAGGGGCCCCAACAGGCAGGGGGTCTTAGGCCATTTGCCAGAAAATGAATTAAATGAAATTAGGGGCCCTGTATTTTTTTCATTTCTCTTTATTGAATTAGGTGATTTGCCAGCGGCTGACAGTTGCCCATATTTGGAATTGCATTAAGTGATTGGTTGTCTCTGGTGAAATATATTTGGAGAGCTTCTGAAAGTGAGTAGGACAGCGCTCACTAGCTTGTTAAGGGTACAATTTATGAGTGTTCCTACTTACTACAAAGGGCCTGAAAATGCTGACATATCAGCCTCAGATCGTAGCACAAACACCAGAAACAACACTTACAAATTTCAGAAAACTTGCAAACAGTAAGATGTGGCAAGGTAATTGCTGTCGTACTCTCCCTCGAAAGGCAGAGTATTTTGTTGTTCTTGCTAAATTGGACCGTCAAAGCCATTTTGCAGTTTTGGGTACAGCTATTAGAAACAAGCAAGTGAACACTTACTTAATGAGCATGACGTATTTGAAAGCTATGCTTGTCTACATTATACAGACAGTAGATAAGGGTATACTATACTATGGATATTGTTGTTTTCTAAACACTAGTGGTAATACATGGTTTTCAAAGAGTTGTATTTACTTCCCTAGCAATTTCACGGTGTTTAATTTGCAATTATGGACTTGCCTCATCAAAAGACGTCCAAACTGGTTGGGGAGGGTCAAAGGTGAAGTACCCTAAATGTTCCCTTGCACATATGCCCTGGGGCCAGAGCCCATTTTCAGGCTAACAACAGACACTATTGAAATTGCATGATGCCCATTTCAATTCGACTGGTGTTAACTTGTTTAGGTAAAACGCACAAACGTATTTTAAAACTATACCAAGATTTGCTGCATAGAAAATCTGAATTCTCAGCTGGCTATACTCTTATTCTACTCAGCATTCTCCATTTAACTGAAAAGACAAAGAAAGACAGAGAAAACAAGGGAAATGAAGAAAGAGGGAGAGGACTTGAGCAGAAGAAAGCAGAGCAAAAAACTGTGAGAAAGGTGTATCCTAAATTTGCCATCAGTGTAAATTACATTTAAAGGAAGGAAACAATGTTTTAAGCTAAAAAGGCATCCTCTCACTCCCTGACATTAATTCATCATAATGATGTTAATTAATGAATCGGCCCGCTAATCACTGCAGACATACCAGTGAGATGGAGTGGGAAGACGACCAGGTGTAAAGGGATGGTTACTACAGAAACCTGTTAGTAGCACCATTTGGTGTTGTTTAATATGCATTAATCAAATGCTGCTGTACTGCAATGGACTGACAATGTTACAGTAACTGAGCTACGAATATGATCACCTAGCTTATTGCCCCCTGAAAACATTAGCCAGAAAAGGCATTGGTAAAACTACCAGCGAAGGACACCCATTTTCTATACGGGTTAGTAGCCTGCACACCGTATTAGCATAAACCCCACCCTGCTGCTTGGCCACACCTCTCCCCTATTAACTCCCTTTGTCTCTCTCTCTGTCTCTTCCTTTGTCTTTCTCACACACGCTTCCAATTGTTGGGCCTCCTGATGATCCTGTGTGTGAACCCTGTAGCCATGGTGCTTACACATAACTCCTTGCTTACTGGCGTTGATAGGCGATTTGGTGCTCTCTAGACCTTAACATGGTGGATGTGCCACTGCCTCTGCTAGGGTAAGACGTGACAAACCCACATCACAGCGAAGGTCCCTGACACACAAACGCAGAGCATCAGCTCAGAGTGACCAGTCCGTAGTTTCTCCTCCCTTCTCACTGTCATTGTCCCACCGTCCCTCCGTCTTGCTTCCCCTCTACAAAAACAGTGACGGATGATGGTGGGATCTATCCGTAAAACATGGCTCATACCTAAATTTGCATTCCATTTTAGAGGATGTCTGTAAAATGCAGCTTTCTGAAGAGGGAGATAGAGTAGATGGATATACAGGCTCTCGAATACAGTTGGAAAACATGGACACAGAGAGTCCGAAATGCACGCTTTTAGATAGTGTGGGAGGCAATGGATGGAGCTTTCGGATGAGAGAGGCTTTTTCCTTCATCCTACTCACTGGAGAGTGGAGAGGGAGATGGGGAGGATTTGATTTGAGAGATAGACATGCCAAGACAAGAACTGCTCGTTGATTTGGTTTGTGTGTGTATGTAAGCCTATAATTACTGCTGATTACTTTTATGCTGGCATTCTGATTGGACAGCAAATGACTAATGCTGACTCATAGGTATATCCACACACCAGTCACACACATACATGTATTTCTATACTTGTGACTAGAACACAAATCCACATTCCTTATCACCTAACACTCACACTAGCCTTAATAACCTAAAATGCAAGAACTTAATCAAGCCCTAATGATTAACCATAAACCTAATCCATAATGCCTAAACTTAAAAGTATCCCCAACTGTTTTATCCGAACCCCTGAGCCGGAAATATACATTTTCCTAGAGGGGACCAACAAAATGTTCAGTGAAACACTAACTCTCACTCACACACACGACCCACCTACACAGTGAGCAATCGATGGCGGCCTGCGGGTGTTTTGCTGCTGGCGGGCCGCAGGAGGCAATAATGTCGTACAGCCAGCGGGACACCAGCTTTTGCCGCTTTTCTCCTGATCTCAATTTGCATACACTAATATGCATCTCAGGTGGCTTTCCACCAGCAGCCCGACTGCGTTACGCTGGCGACTATCCGCCGAAGAGAGGGCGTGCACTGTGATCTGCTGTTTCTGCTTGTGTTGCCATTTTCTTCCAGCAGAGATGCTATTGTACCCCTTTTATTCTTGTACTGACTATTTGTATTAACTTTATTTTAATATTGTTAAATCTTAGTGTACAGAATTTTGGTCAATATTGGTAGTTTATAAATAAAATAGACTTTGACTATTGCACTATTTCTTGTGTAAAAGACCTTTGTGTAGACATGTACAGTAAACACATAGAAACAGCCCTCTCTCACCATTGCTTACCATAATATTTTCCCGAAGTAACAGCCGTTTTCCACTGCATGGTACCGGCTCAACTACTCGCCTATAGCCTTGACTTTAATGGTTCATGGGGGACAGTTCATTACTGTGTTTAAACACTGCTGTGTCTGTAGATGGCGCTATAGCGAATGTGAATTGCACATGTTTAAGGCAAGACAATCACCATTTGGAATCCCACGCTGTAGTACTGTGAAAACTATGGGATCATTCATTTTAGTGACTATGTTCGTTCTTCAACTCTTGTTCAAAGTGTGTTAGGTATAAGCTATATGCTCTGAATTTGACAATACAACATGTGGATTATGACATTGTTTTACTACAATTTGATGAACTCCCGAAACAAACGAAGATCAAGGATTTTTTGGACATCAGACTGAAAATTGTTGAATGCCGAGACACTTTCAACTATGGTGAGTTCTGTTCTATTATAAATAACCAGCGTTAAGTGTTATTAGGTTACTGAGTAAGAACATAATGACTGTTTTGTATTAAACAAGGACTGTTTGCAATATTCTATTAACATTTGAATTCTTTAGTCAAGTTACTGGTAGCTGAACGCAAGTTCTAAACCATTGGCGGGAAAACGGAAAAAGTTATAGAAACTGAGTTTGAAAAAAACAGCGTAGGCCTGAGATGAAATACCTACAGTAACCCTTGTTTCTTTGTGTGTCCACAGATTTGGTGGGTTACAATTTTTTGTTTCTTCGTTTATCCTCAAGTTCGGAAGTTTTGTGCTTCTTCACATATCAACAGTTGAACAGGTATGGTAACATTGTTAGCTAACTTGTCTATATCTGTGTTTCTTAGTTAGAATGTTATAATATGTGCTTATTCCTTGTAACTTTTATGAACTGATAGGTAACGTCAGCTAAATCGTGTTTCTTTGTGTAAAGTTATCCACATTATGTGGATAACGTTACTCTTGGCAGTACATTTAGACTAGCTAAACCTGCACTTGTTACATTTCCGTTACTGAGGTGTCTTTGTGTATCCACATTGTTCTTAGCTAGCCTGTGTGTGTCTTATGCTGCCGGTATTTTAAACCTCTTTTCTAAATATTTCTTTCAGGTGATGACGTTTTCTGTTGTTTTGTTCCCGGAGTAGGATGACTGTGTGGCAGCAGTTCCACGCCTGTGGCTCAAAGGGGGACTTTGCTACTGGCCACCACACAGCATCACCAGCAGGAAGTCCTTCAGCCACGACAAGTTTGCCAGAACTTTTTCACCACATGAAGATACCTGGGAGGTTGTCCCTTATAAGCTCATCAAGCATGCAGGTGAATTTGAAAACATAATAACTATTTGAAACTTGGAATGAAAATATGTTTTGCAGGGTGTCCTAGACACGTGAGAAACAAGAAATCCACTTGCTCCGCAAACAATGAGTATCAAAAGCCGTACTATAAATTCTCGGACTACAAATAAATTCCTTGATATTCGTTCGCTCATTAACGACAGAGTAAATAAATCTGTAAACAATCAAATCAAGGATCTAAACTCAACACTGCGAAATACATTAGACACAGTTGCACCACTAAAAACTAAAGAAATACACAACAAGAAACGTGCTCCCTGGTACACAGACAATACTAGAGCACTTAAACAAGCCTCCAGAAAATTGGAGCAAAAGTGGCGCTCCACCAAGTTGGAAGTATTTAGACTAGACTGGATAGACAGTACAGTACAATACCGAAAATCACTCACGTCTGCTCGATCAGCTTATTTCTCCAACCTGATAGAGGTGAACAAAAACAATCCAACATTTCTCTTTGATACAGTTGCAAAGTTAACAAAAAAGCAAAGCTTAGCAAGTGAAGTGGGTCTTCACTTTAGTTGTAATGAATAAATGAACTACTTTGATGAAAAGATCATCACCATTAGAAAACAAATAACTGACTCCTCCTTAAATAGTTATGGTCCTCAAAATTTTAGTTGTCCTAAAAATGTCCTGAACCTCCCTGACCAGGTGTCAATGGGGAGACTTGAATTTTTTGATACCGTATCGCTCAACACATTTACTAAATTTGTAATCACTTCTAAACCCACAAACTCTCAGCTAGACCCGATTGCAACAAAATTACTTAAGGAGCTATTTCCTCCTTAACTAATGAACATAATAAATTGCTACCTTTCCTCTGGATGTGTACCAAACTCACTAAAAATAGCGGAAATTAAGACTCTTATCTGGATCCTGACATTTTAAACAATTATAGGCCAATATCGAACCTCCCGTTCCACTCAAAAATCTTTAAGAAATTTGTTTCCCAACAACTGAATGCCTTCCTAAAGACAAATAACATTTATGAAATACTCCAGTCCGGTTTCAGATTCCATCATAGTACTGTAATCATAGTAACAAATGACCTTCTAATGGCCTCAGACAAAGGTTCCGCATCCGTCCTGTTGCTTCTTGATCTTAGTGCTGCTTTTGACACTATTGATCACTCCCTTCTCTTAGAGAGACTGGAAACCCATATTGGGCTACGTGGACATGTCCTAGCCTGGTTTAAATCTTATTTATCTGAAAGATATCAGTTTGTTAGTTTGGATGGCATATCCTCTGAAAAGTCAAAGGTATGCTTTGGTGTTCCTCAAGGCTCGGTTCTGGGCCCATTATTGTTCTCACTATATATGCTCCCTCTGGGCGATGTAATCCGAAAACACAATGTAAACTTTCATTGTTACACAGATGACACACAGTTATATATTTCAATGATGCATGGAGAAGCCCCTAAATTAGCTACTTTGGATTGTAGGAAGTTTCAGATATTAGGAAGTGGATGACAGAGAATTTCTTGCTCTTAAACTCAAGGAAAACAGGAAAATGCTCGTTTTAGAACCCAAGAAACAAAGAGCATTGTTAGCAGATCTCACTGTGAACCTCGACGGCTGCATGGTCGTATCCCAAAAAACTGTAAAATACCTAGGCGTTACACTTGACCCTGACCTCTCCTTTGAAGAACATATAAAACATGTCTTGAGAATTGCTTATTTTCATATTCTAAACATTGCAAAAATTAGAAACTTTCTATCAAAAACTGATGCAGAAAAATTAATCCATGCTTTCGTTACTTCTAGACTAGATTATTGCAATGCTCTTCTCTCTGGTTATCCAGACAAATTAAATAAATAAATAAACCAATTAGTGCTGCACACGGCTGCTAGAATCCTAACTAGAACAACAAAATACATTACTCCTGTCCTGGCTGCCTGTTAGGGTTAGGGCAGATTTTTTAGGTTTTACTCTTAACCTATAAATCAATACATGGACTTGCTCCTACTTACCATGCTGAAATGATCCAGCCATACATACATACACGTAACCTACGATCGCAAGATGCAGGCCTTTTAATTGTACCTAGAATTTCTAAACAAATAGCTGGCGGCAGGGCCTTTTCTCATATAGCTCCACTACTGTGGAATGATCTGCCAATTAAGGTTTGAAATGCAAACTCAGTGCAAACTTTCAAGTATTCACTAAAAACTCATCTCTACAGCACGGATTATAATTAGGTGTAGCCTGGCCCGGGGGTGTGAAGGTGACCAGTAGGCTTGATACTGTCCACCCTTGCTGTCTTGCCAGGTGGGCTCTCGTCGCCACTGGGATGCCCTCCCTCCAATGCCTTTCGGGAAGAGTCACTGGCTTGTTGTTGACTCTCTGTTGCGCACTTGTGCAATTGGGCTGTACTCTGCTGCCAATACTCTGCCCTCTTTCAGGGGGGTTGCGGTTGGTGGGTGTCCCTTTGGTTGATGCTTGGCAATGTGGGTGGATTGATTTCCTTCCTGTTGGGCCCTGTCCGGGGCCTCCCCCGGGTAGGGCCACAGTGTCGCTGGACCCCCCCGTCTCAGTTCCAAGGTGTTACGCTGCTATATTATTGTGCTGGGGGATATGAGGAATGCACTTTCTAACTTTTCTCAGTCTCCTCCACTTTTACATTTTAGGAGGAGATGAGGTCCTGGTCCACACCTGCGGAGGACCTGGTTTGGGGGGTCCGTTGCTGTCCCTGTCCTTGTCCACCTGGTCATACCTTTGACCTAGTCTAGAATCAAATAGACTCTGGATTTAGCCCAGAGAAATGTATTTATTATTCCAATTGGACTCTTAATATCTCACCCGGCACAGCCAGAAGAGGACTGGTCACCCCTCTGAGCCTGGGTCCTCTCTAGGTTTCTTCCTAAAATTCGGCCTTCTTAGGGAGTGTTTCCTAGCCACTGAAATTCAATTGAAATTGTTTGCTCCCTGGGGTTTAAGGCCAGGTGTCTCTGTAAAGCACTTTGTGACAACTGCTGTTGTAAAAAGGGCTTTATAAATACATTTGATTGATTGATTGATTGAGTCTTTACTTTCAGAACATTTGGAGAAGATGAATTGGCTGACTGAAGAGAAGGTCGAGCTGAGGGTACAGCTGGCTCTACAATCAGGTAAAAACAAGACTATAGTTGCACTAGCATGTTGTCTTCATGAAACATTTCATTTTTCTTGAATGTCATGCAATTCTCAAAATCATGTCAGACCATTTAAGTACTATATCTGATTACTGTATTACAGGAGCCATAAGGAAGAATCCTTCCAACCAGGATTCCACAGACGAGGGTGTCCAGAACCAGGTCCCCAGGTACCAGAAAGGGGTAGCTGACCATGCAGTTGGGAGAAGACGTCTCGGCGGTACTAGGGACCATTCTAGCTCTTGTTTATTTTGTATTGTATTATGTTTATTTTGTACCTTCACATTGAAATACTGTAATTTTACTGTTTTATCTGTTGATGGACACGTTTTCTTGCACTATTTGATTTTGTAAATGTTTTATTTCAATTCATTTGCGCGTTAATTTTGTATGCTTGCTGTATAATGCATGTTTTTTGTATGCATCTTGCACTATTTGGGATAATTTGTTTAGATGTTATTCAGTTCATTGTCATTTGTGATATGACCAAAATTATTATAAAGGATTATTATAAATAAAACCTAATATTGGGGCGTGAGGCATCCCGCTGGGTTTAGTGCATAAAAGCGGCTAGCCGCCTTCGGGCCGCTGGTGAGCTGCTGATCAGGGTATTTTTATAAAGCATTGTCATGAAAGCGGACCACTGGCCGGGCGCTTTGCAGAAACGCTCGGCAGCCGCAGCGGCAGAAAGGTAGTGGGCCGCCGGTGGGCCCACTAGAGCAATAATCAAGCTTTGTTTTAAACTGAGGACCTTACGCTCCACAAGTGGGTGCTTTACCCACTACTCCAAACAGGAACTTGCTGTCAGAGGTGGTGAGTAGTGGTGGTGCAACATCAACATGTTATAAATTATTTTCTTTTTGACCCTAATACAAACCTTAACCCCAGTGCTGTAATACCTAACCTTAACCCAAACCCTAACCTTAACTCCAGTGATGTGACACCAAACCCTAACCAAACCTTAACCTTACCTTTTTCGTTTTCTAACCTTACCCCAAACCTTAACCCCAGTGCTGTGATATCTAACCTTAACCTGAATCTTAACCCCAGTGCTGTTATACCTAGCATTAACCTAGTTAAAATGCATTTATTACATACTGTAAGACCACTACTCCTTCCTTGGTATCCAAATAAACTGTGTGGAGCAGTGGTTATGGTGCCTGTCTTCAGATCGGAATATTGCCATTTTGAAGCACAGCTAGATTGGTTTGTGCAAATTTGCAATGAATTATACTGTTTCATACTGTTTGTAAAATATGATACGTTTGTCTGACGTTCGTATTATATTATATGTTTTAATAGCACGCATAACATATTATACGCTGTAATAAGATATGTTAAGTTTTAGCCAATTTGTAGTGTATTGTAAGTTTTGGTAGCGAATTGTGATGTAACCTAACATAATGTAACATATAATATGAAATTGGGTGCTACGGATTTACGTAAAAAAATCTACGTAGTCCACTGAGACCATGTTGAATCATTGGGTGCTTAAAGCTGTAGTTGATGAAAAACAAATAGTTATGTGATGTGACAGATGCAGTCTGCAAAGGCAAATCGCAGTGAGTGCACTTGGCTTCTACCAAAACTATTGCTGTCAATTCTAGAGAAGTTCCAAGCGTCTACTTTAAAAGCTTATAAATCCAACCTGTTTTATCCTACACAGTGTCAAAATGGCTCTGCCTGACCAAACCCCTTCGATCTTGTCCCATGTTTGTCCAAATCCCCTGATCAATACACAGTTGGTTTAGAACAAAGTAGCAAAGACGGGACTCCATGGGTTCACGGAGGTAGGCAAACAGCCTTCCTACACAACAGCCATCAGTGTCTGTACATCAGCCACTGGGGGAACAATTCCCTTTAAATCAATTTAAGCTGCTCTACTATCTGCGATGGGTTGTGTCCAGTGGCCAAGGTCAAGAATTAGATTCTCGATTGCTGCAGCATATTCATTCGATCTTGTGACTTAAAGATTAAAGTAGCATGTGGTCAATTTCTGGTGAAGCAGGATGCACATTGACGCAGGCCGTGTAGCTGAGGTTAAACATTGACAATGAAAGTGAGAGGGCAAAGATTTTACTTGCATACTCCTTGCATTCTTTAATCACGACACAACGGTGACACCTCTGGAGTTGTCATTCAATGGATTTTGAGAAGACCTGTAATTCGCTCTGGTTTACATCATCAGCTTAATGTACAGTAGGCACAAGCACTTAAAAATCACTATGCAGTCTTAATGCAAAGAACAGTCAAATTCCAGAACTTTAAATAATTATAACCTATTAAAGAAGGACCATTTAAATTTGGACCCTAGCAGGAAATAATGTTACTAAGGAGTCATCCACCAGACAAGTGGTTGGAGTTACAGTAGGCAGGGATTATGTAACACTTATCAAAAGCAACCAGCACATACCAACACTTGACACATTTTTGTAGATCCAATGACAAAGAATGATTGAAAGGTAATGTGGTGGTGTTCATCTTACAGCAACAAGTTTCTTGGCAGCCGTTAGGCCAGCATAAAGAATCAACTTCTGACTCGGATAAAGGAAATGTTACACTGTATTATTATTTGCAGAAACACTGACAGCACCTCTCTGAAGCTATTTCATCAAAGCATGTGGATATTTAAAGGGATATTCAAAAAAACAGTATACTTAAAAAATCCATTACAAACGTTAAATTGGTAGAGATTGAGGACGAATGATCGTGAAATTGTTGCTACATAGGATCTTCTATGGGGCAGCTCCAAAAGATTTGTTGGTCTTCTTTGTGATAGAGGCAAACACAACCAGAACATTAAAGCTTGGATAGTCAATGTGTTTGTATAGATTCAGAAGCCTGGCAGTGAAATGAACTGTTTTATATTCAGAAGCCTAGAAGTGGAATAGGCTGCCTTAGACTGTTTAAAAGATTGACTAAATGTAAGGTGAATCCCTAGTTAATGGATATTGTCAATCTGAGCAGTCTCTCTGAGCCCACTGATGATGTCCAAATAGTAGTGTTTCTTCTTGTGTATAGGATGTTTTTAAATGAATGTATAACCCTATTTTTTATCACTTGAACCTCTATTTTTATGTTTGCCACACATACCTTAATGGAAAAAACACAGTTTCAAAGACCGTTTCAGTCAAAGACTATGACTGAAACATTCCAAGCAACACCAATGTGGGAGAGTATTTCTTTTTTTCATTCGTTTTTCATTCGTTTAGTTTTTTGCACCTGCTCATTACACTACAGCTGTGCAATTAGTTTATTTTGACACTGCCAAATACCATAATGAAAGAGGACATCGGAAATAACTGGAGTTGCATTGAAGAGAAATGTAAAGTTCTTGGAAAATGGGTGGACAGAAAACTGCTGTAACTGAACTGAGCAAAATCTACCTCCCATAGGAAAAATAGACCTACAAGTAGTGTATCCATTTGTAATGTGAATTATTGTTCACAATGGTGCTTGTCCTTCTAAATGACCTTGGAGATAACAGTATGCTGTTTCTCCAGTATCCAACAAAAGAACATTCAGCAACCTTTTTATTTAAGGCTAATACTGGGAAGCATGTTTTCTAATAACAGCAAAGCAAGCTAGTGGGGAAAGATGGACCATCTAATTAATTTCATTAGAAGTGTCTCTGTAGTTGTTCTTATCAAAAACATTGAGTGAGGTACAGATTTCAGTACGATGGTTTATAAGGTACTAACTATGCAATAACAAATTGGAATAAAACGAACAAAAACAATAGGGTTCCAGCAGCATTGGTGCTTGACCCCCTAATAAACAGGGGTAGGCTTTCAACACTACTGTTGTTTGCTCCTTAGGGTTTAAGGCCGGGTGTTTTGTAAAAGCACTTTGTGACAAATGCTGATGTAAAAAGTGCTTTATAAATACATTTGATTGATTGATTGATAGGCTGGAATCACTGAGTGGCTGACTTATGCCAGTTAATCTTAAAACAACACAAACCACCAAAATTAAGTATTGACAACAGAACCTCAATAAACAGCAACTCATCATAGATATCTGGAAAGCTGTTATAAATTATGAGAGAATAAATGACAGATTGAAGAGTTTGTGTTAAAGGTTCAAGGACGAGTTGCAGAGGTAGTGCCTTATAAATTATTTTTAATTGTTTTGATTGATTATATATTTTTAGAATTATGGGAATAGTAATCATTAATTAAACTTGTCATCTATCAAAGATGGTAAATTGTTTAGCAGTTATCATAACAAAAACCCAATGGATATACGAACATAAGCATGCTACCATTCTGCCAGATAAGCAGAGGCTATCATTTAACATTCCTAACATTTAATCAAGATGGTTTATCTACCAAAATAAAATATATACCAAAATAAAATACCAAAATTGCACGCATTGCAAAGAAAGAGATGGGCATTCTCATTCCCTCTTCAAAAGGTTTTTGGTTAATATGATTAATTGATGCATTCAGTAGATTTTTCATGAACATGAGCAAACAAATTAACTTGCACTAACCTGCAATTTGTGTATATGCACTGCTCAAAAAATGTAAGGGAACTCAATGAAGGAAATATATTAAAGCTCAAAATCTTTACTGTATATTGTGTAATTTGTTGAGAACAAAATGATGTAACAATAGTCAATGGAAACCAAAATCACCAACCGATTGAGCGCTGGATTCAAACTCGCACCAAAAATCTAAGTAAACAATTGAAATCACAGGCTGTTCAAACTTCATCATGGTAACTTAAAATGTGACTCCGTAGTGGGTATGGCCCCCACCTACCTGTATGCACTCCCGACAACGTCTGGGCATACTCCTGATGAGAAGACAGATCGTGTCCTGGGGGATCTCCTCCCAGACCTGGATCAGGGCATCAGTGAGCTCCTGGACAGTCTGTGGCGCTGCTTGGTGGTGTCGGATGCACCGATACATAATGTCCCAGAGCTTCTCAATTGGATTCAGGTCTGGGGAACGTGAGGACCAGTCAATGGCATCAATGCCTTCGTCATCCAGGAACTCCCTGCACCAGGAGGAACCCTGGGACCACTGCACCAACTTAAGGTCTGACAATGAGTCTAAGGATTTCATCCCAGGACCTAACAGCAGTCAGGGTACCGTTGGCTAGCACATGGAGGTCTGTGCAACCCTCCAAGGATATGCCTCCCCAGACCATCACTCACACACTGCCAAACCGGACATGCTGGATGATGCTGCAGGCAGCATCATTCACCACTGCGTCTCCAGACGTCTGTCACGCGCTCAGTGTGAACCTGCTTTCATCTGTGAAGAGAATGGGGCACCAATGGCGGACCTCACAATTCTGGTGTTCTCTGGTGAAAGCCAATCGAAATGCATGGTGCTGGGCTGTGAGCACAGGTCCCACTAGAGACAGTCGGACCCCCATCCCACCCTCTTGGAGTCTGTTTCTGGCAGTTTGCACAGAAACATGCACACCAGTAGCCCGCTGAAGACCATTTTGTTGAGCTCTGGCAGTGCTCCTCCTGTTCCTACACACACAAAGGAGCAGACACCGGTCCTGCTGCTGGGTTGATGCCCTTCTAAGGCCCTGTCCAGCTGTCCATGTGTAATGACCCGTGTCCTGGAATCTCCTCCATGCTCTTGAGACTGTACTGGGAGACACAGCAATCCGTCTTGCAATGGCAGGTATGGATGTGCAACCTGAATAGGCTGCAGGTACTGCCTCATGCTGCCAGTAGTGACAAGGACACTAGCAAAATGCAAAACTTGAGAAGAATCCATTAGGAAGGATAAGAAGAGAGCGATTGTCTGTGGCCGCCACCTGTAAAAACATTCCCTTTTTGGTGGTTGTCTTGCTGTTGCCTCTCCAGTGCACCTTTCATTTGCACCTTTCATTTTCCAGTGCACCTTTCATTTGCACCAAAACAGGTGACATTCACCTGTTTTGATTAACAATTGCTTATGCTTCCTAACTGGACAGATTGATTTCCATGAAGTTTAATTGACTTGGTGTTATACTGTGATGGTTACATGTTCCCTTAATTTTTTTGTGCAGTGTAGTTTGGATTCAGTCACTCTGTCTGTGTTTTCTGCAACGTAAATATTATAGGGCCCTACAGAAGAAATGAACTGAGAAATGTCAGCCCTGGTCATAACCTCCAGAGAATGTATTTGTCTAACCTGTCAAAACCATCCACTTTCAAACTTAACGGTACTAATGGTACAGTAATGATTCTAATTATTTTGTACATATATGCACATATAAACAACACATCACCCATCCAGCCCGAGACATAGGGTTAGATTATTACAGGAGTTTCACGCCCACACCTGGTGTAAGAGAGTGCATTACCAGGCCAAATACTATTGCATGCTTGATGTGCCTGACATTCTAAAAGGAGCAGCTAAAATGTGACATGAGAAGGCATTCCAGTCCAGCATCCACAAAGTGTTGATAAAAATGTGACTCCCAAGCACTGTAAGTATGCCGTGACAAGGATTCAAACACTTGGCTGTAGTGACAGAGTTGAACTGCAAGCCAGTAACTTAGATGTGTACACCAATGCACATCTCGCCTAGGCTTCCTACTTATCACCTTCCAAGCTCAACCCAGGAAAAATGAAGAGCGGACATAAACACACGGAAAGGACAGTGCATTTCATTGCTTACAACAATGAATGAGCTTGCATGCACCTAGGCTGCACGGAAGGGCAGTGACTTAGACAACACTGCCACTGTGGGGGCCTCAATGCTTTCAGATGACGTAGATAGGATGTAGGTGAAATGATATGCTAATGCTTTCAGATGACGTAGATAGGATGTAGGTGAAATGATATGCTAATGCTTTCAGATGACGTAGATAGGATGTAGGTGAAATGATATGCTAATGCTTTCAGATGACGTAGATAGGATGTAGGTGAAATGATATGCTAATGCTTTCAGATGACGTAGATAGGATGTAGGTGAAATGATATGCTAATGCTTTCTGATGACGTAGATAGGATGTAGGTGAAATTACATGCTAATGCTTTCTGATGACGTAGACAGAATGTAGGTGAAATAATATGCTAATGCTTTCAGATGACGTAGATAGGATGTATGTGAAATGATATGCTAATGCTTTCTGATGACGCAGATAGGATGTATGTGAAATGATATGCTAATGCTTTCAGATGACGTAGATAGGATGTAGGTGAAATGATATGCTAATGCTTTCAGATGACGTAGATAGGATGTATGTAAAATGATATGCTAATGCTTTCAGATGACGTAGATAGGATGTAGGTGAAATGATATGCTAATGCTTTCAGATGACGTAGATAGGATGTATGTGAAATGCTCTTGTCGGTACCGGGACTAGAATTAAATTTGTGCCACAAATAATATAGGTAAGGACACCAATGTGTCATTATGTCATTTGGGCAAAATATCCCCCAAGCTAATAATCAGTCTTGCACAAAGAATCATTTGAACTACAATCACCATCTCCAATGTCTCTCCTAATCCTCTACATTCTCTCTCTCTCTTTCACTCATTCTCTCTCTCTTTCACTCATTCTCTCTCAGACACACACACACACACACACCATATTCTGCGGACCCGGGAAAGAGAAGCAGTTTCACCAGTAATCAGTAGTGTTTCCCTACTGTTCTGAAATCCCAACCCCCAGCTAAAGTCACCCTACTTCATCCATCTTGAGTGGTGAATCCTCCCTGTCATTCATCGCCAAGGCAACGGAACATTGGGATTTGGGTAGATACCCCCGGAGGAGGGGAAAAATAGGAAAATATGGATAGTCACAGCCAGGGAAATGTGTTTGGAGAGGAGAGAAAAATGGACAAGATCAAAACCAGGAGAAAGAAAAGGCAAGATATATAAACAAATACACAGTATTAGTTTGGACACACCTACAAAGGTATTTATTTTTTACTATTTTCCAGACTGTAGAATAATGGTGAAGACACTATGAAATGTCACAAACGGAATCCTTTAATAACCAAAAACTTGTTAAACAGGACACCAGTTATATTTTGGATTCTTCACAGTAGCCACCCATTGCCTGGATGACAGCTTTGCACACTGTTAGCATTCTGTCAACCAGCTTTATGAGGTAATCACCTGAAACGCTTTTTCAACAGTCTTAAAGGAATTCCCACATATGTTGAGCAATTGTTGGCTGCTTTTCCTTCACCCTGTTGTCCAACTCATCCCCAACCATCTCAATTGTGTTGCAGTTGGGTAATTATGGAGACCAGGTCAGCACCCCATCATCACTCTCATTCTTGATCAAATAGCCCTTACACAGCCTGGAGGTATGTTTTGGGTCACTGCACTGTTGAAAAACAAATGATAGTTCCATTCAATGCAAACCAGATGGGATGGCGTATTGCTGTAGAATGCTGTGATGGCCATGCTGGTTGAGTGTGCCTTGAATACTAAATAAATCACAGACAGTGTCAGCAGCAAAGCACTCCCACACTGTTACACCTCCTTCTCCATGATTCAAGGTGGGAACAACACATACAGAGATAATCCGTTCACCCACTCTATGTCTCACAAAGATACCTGGGGAAAGAAATCTCACATTTCGACTCATCAGACCAAAGGACGGATTTCCACCAGTCTAATGTCCATTTCTCGTGTTTCTGTCCTTTTTAATGGTGTCCTTCAGTAGTGGTTTCTCTGGAGCAATTTGACCATGAAGGCATTATTCACAGTGTCCTCTGAAGAGTTTATGTTGAGGTTTGTTACTTGAACTCTCTGAAGCATTTATTTGGGCTCCAATCTGACATGCAGTTAATTGCTGAATTCTGAGGCTGGTAACACTAATTAATTTATAATCTGCAGAAGGGATTTTAATGATTTCAGTTTAGTATTAATTGATAACACAATGTAACTAGTTGGGCACGGAACCCTCTGAATAATCTATAGCGGTATAATCCACTGAAAGATTAAGCAAGATTAAGAAGATCACATGTTTGATTACTGGAGTGAAATAACCCCAAACAATGCTTCGTTTCCGTTCTGCCACGAACAGCGCTTACGCACTGGTAACCCGGTCAACTCCCAGTTTATTTGTGACTGAGTGTATTTCACAGCGTGCCTGTGTGTAATAGGAGCAGAAGAAGACAGCAGAAGAGCTAGTTCTTATAAACAACTTTTTTGCAGCACCGGAAACACATTGAGTTGATAAAATAAATAATAATAATAACTGGTCAGAGAAAGCACTTGGTATCGATTTTTTTTTGGGAAAATCATTTCTCAAAAAGAGAAGTGAGAATCGAAAGTATCGATACTTTGGTATCGATCCGCCCATCCCTACATTCAAGTTGTTTTCCATCAAAAGTACCCAGAAAATTCCATCCCAATAACCACTTTTCAAGGAACTAAAAGGTTCCACCGCGTTTCCACCGCGTTCTAAAGACCTGCAAAGATTAGGAAAGTTAGTCCACTGACGTATGTTCTTACTCAGATATCCACAGTATGCCATACAATGTGACACTGCAACAGCACAGTAACGAGATGCAGGTTGTGCTGCCGTTGATCATAATTTATTGGTTTGCCAATGTCATTATAGAGTCAACGGTGGAAAAGAAACGAGCAGCAGTAGCAAAGCGAATTCAAAATGACCAAAAGGGATTTTACGAGTTATTATGGACACTGACCGTGAGATGACTGCGATGGATTCACACATATCGTGCACAAAGAACAAGAATGGTAAGAGTTAAGTAAATACGTATAAGTAAATGTTTAAGTAAATCACAATTGTGAAAATTTGTATTGTAGACTACATCGACTTATTTTTGGCACCCTTTTGTGGGTGTTTCAGATATGCGACTATAAATGCGTTGTTTCGCCATCCGTTTGGGACACAATAGAACAACGAAGTGGTGGGAAACGAAGTGGTTCCAACTTTCACCGAGGCCCAGTGGATGAAGAATTTCTAAGGACACATTTCGGTACCTGTGCCGTCGATTGCAACCAGAACTGGGGAGACATGACACAACCTACCGCTATTGTACCCATTCAAAAAATAATCGTCATTGCACTGTGGAAACTTGCAACCAACTCAGAGTACAGGAGCATCTCTTATTTATTTGGAGTCGGCATTACTACGGTGTGTCACTCTACACACAATTTCTGCACCTCTGTTGAGAAGGTACTCATGGCAGAAGTTATTCAGTGCCCAAACAGTGAAAAGTTAAAGGAAATGGTGACGTATTTTGAGTGCAGTTTGGGGTTGCTACAGTGTAATTGATGGATCACACATCCCCATTCTGGGACCAGAGGAATAAAACACAGAGTAGTTCAAACATAAGGGCTGGCATCCTGTAGGCTGTTGTGGATGGAAGACATGTCTTTTCGTATGTTTTCATCTTTTGAAAAGCTGGCTGATGAAAGCTTTCACTGACAATGAACGGTTGACATCCCAGCAACTTGTGTACAACTACAAAATAAAACAGAGCTCGGGTGGTGGTGGAGAATGCTTTTGGCAGACTGAAGGGCAGATAGAGGTACTTGTTCAAATGAAATGACTGCAACATACACAAGGTCAAATCCATGGTGATAGCATGTTGCGTTCTGCATAACCTCTGTGAAATGAATGGGGTACAGAGAAGAATGGGGTGTCACTCCATTAAACCAGCCTGACAGGACACTGACATCCATTGTAGAGGCCAATGGGCTAGACACACGTACAGGTCTAATGAAGTTTCTGAACACATTGCGAAAGTGTCAGATTACTGCTTACAAAGTACATAATTAGACCTGTACGTGCGTCTAGCCCCTGTTGTACATCATTTTTATTCTTTATCTGTTGTGATTTAATATACATTTCATTAGTATGCGAGACCGTTTGTGGGCATTCTTCTGTTTTCAAATTTACACAAACAGCCACCATACACACATTTGGTTCCAAAACTATTTATTTATCTGCAGAAATGTAGGTGGAAAATACAAAAAAAGAGTACTGTAAACAAGCAGAAATCTGGGTAGTATTGTTGAACATTTAGATATGGCAAGTATGGCAGTAATATACATACCAGTGTAAACTAGCAGCAATTGGTAGAATTATTGAATATTATAGATACATATGAGTGTAATAAGCTAATGAATGGTGGCACAGCACACTACAACTACATGGTAAGAAATAAAAAAAATATAGCAAGAAGATAAAGCAATAATATATATAACACTACACATAGCAGCAGTTTAAGAGTACGGTAAACTAGCAGCAATATGGGTAGCAGTATTGAATATTATGATAAGTATGGCAGTAATACACATACAAATGTCTGCACATGTTCCAGGCAGTAATGCAGGTATCAATAGGAGGGCTAGGGGCACTCTTTAGTCCAGTACTGAGGCAGTGTGGCTGTTTCTTTGGCTCAGCGACTAGGCAAGCTGGCCAAGAACAGACAGAAACCTGCCTTGAAACTCTCTCTGGACCTGTCTGGTTCCTCCCGCCTCAGATTCGAAGAATGCCAACTCTCGCCTCCTCGTTGCTCTTTCTTTCCTCGACCTGGCTCTCAAGTAGCTGCTGCATATAGTAGTCCTAAAGCTCATGTCCTTGTTGCAGGATGTACCGTTTAGCGTCGTCCATGTACCTCAGTGCGTCAAAGAAGTCTTTGTCTCTTTTCCTCTTTCCTAAGAATAATAACACCAAAACAGACCAAAATAAATTAATACACAATCACTGTTTTAAGTAGCATCAATATATGAAGTGGCATATTCAGGTTTTCCACCCATTTTCACTGACAAGATTTCAGAACTCTTCCATGACTTTTCAATTACCTTTAATTACATTTGCATGACATTTCACTCCTTACAAGTACATACAATTGCGTACTTTACTCCACAGGTTGGGCCACAGGTTAGGACCACATTTCGGGCCTAATTATTACATTTCAATTAAACAACAACCTTTTCCGTTCATATATTTTCATATTTCCTTCAAACGATCGGTTTTTGTGACTCACACTTCACATCAATCCATAAAAATATACAATAGGATATCATTTTTCCTATATCTCCTATGGCCATATATGACAAAATCAAATTTCATTTAGTAAAAAAAAAAACGTTTTACTAAATTCCATGGCATTTTGTGAATTGTTGTAGCATGCATTTTAAGACATTAGCTTGCAGGCAAAATACTCCTACTGGTACCTTAGTGTTTGTTTGCTTCAGCAGGACACATGGGATGAAAGCTGCTGGTGGTCGCGGGGGAAAACACACTAATCTCTGCTGCCTGCGGTTTTGTGTGCCAGTCTGTTCCATCTGAAAAAAACATGTCAAAAAAAAAATGTTAGGTTGTCATGAACACCATGATTCTACACCATGAATGGTATATGCAAAGGAACCGCTAGCTTTAGCATGTAGGCTAACATGATGTACCTGTAGCTAACGTACGTTTTTGTCTAGGGGAACAATAGCACGACTAACAATAGCACGACTACTATAGAAATAAAACTTTTCCAAAGCATTTTACATACATCATGTGAAACATTGTGATTTACCTTAAACCGAATGGTTATCTGTTTCTGTGTCTTCCACCATGGCTTCCAACAACAGTCACGGTCAACAGTTGCTGGTCTGCCAGTCAGAGCCGCTTCTGTTATTGTGGTCCTTGATCTTCTTGTAATGTTTTCATTTATTAAGCTTCTCCCGGCACTGTTTACCGGTGTGAAAAATATTCAGCTCACTTAACTTGCATGATCTCTTCGCATACACCTTATCATTACGGATTGCTGTTTCCAATTCCTGCTGTATTTGGTCCTCAGCATAAACACTCAATAAGGCCTGGACTGGGTTTTAAGCACAAGCAGGGTCTTTTTTGGGGGTAAAATAGGACCTGTCCCAATATCCGCACTATGCCCTAAGATCTTCCGCCAAGTGCACACTTCTTGAAAGTGCACTTAGCGGTGTAAGTGCGCAAGTCCTGAAGCTGTTAAGAGCAGAATTGGGACAGTTCAGTACATGTCACTTCTGTTGGGCTCAGGAGACCAAATCAAGGTGCTGGCTATAGTTGCGGTGTTCGCAGTTCTCCTGCTAAAACTGATCAGAACTCACCACCAGTATATTACTAGAAGAATTAGGAACCGCAAGAAAAGGCTTCTACACCGGATCCAAACATGGATGCTGATGCCCGACCAAGTGGTAAATGAACCTGTGCCAAAGTTTTGCCAAAACAAAAGTTTTGCTTCCCCATTGGTTAGCTGTTTGAAACGTAACGACACTACAGGGATTCTGGGTAATAGCCTATAGCAACGTCAGGTCTGATGCACGGAAGGTGTGCATTAAGTGTGCAAGAGGGCGCCGATGATCACACTACAGAATTAGGACACTCTACGGTCTTGCACCCCTTTGCGAGAAAGCGCAATTGAGGGGCACAAGGGCGCAAGTGCAGATATTGGGACAGAACCATAAATTCCCTGGAACTTAATTTAGACCCTGGTCCCTGCAGTGGAAACGCAGTGAGTTCCTTGAAAGGTTCTTAGTTCCTGGATAAAGTTCCTGCGGTGGAAATGAGGCTTAAAAATTATTGGACAGAATGATTCTTTTTTATTGCAACTTAATCAAATGCGAAACTATGTAAAATGCCAATCCCTGTGGGGTAAAATGCTCCATGTTTTTTTTTTATACCAAATTAAGATTCATTCCATATTTAGCTGTCAAAATTATTCTATCAATGTAATCTATACCATTGAAAATAATTCAGTCTTGATAGCAGTATTTAAGTGAGTTAACAACACCAATTTTTACTGTGATATTGCACATTCCAGTATCCAAAGGCAAAAAGCTATGTCTAATATTTATTACAATTTCAAATAACTTTTAATGACTATTTTAAATGATTTGTTAACTGAAAGGAAGTATTAAGTTAAAAACATTAAATCAATAATATTGAGAAATTCATTTAACATCAGTGCCAATTGATAGGCCTATTATATTAGATGTTAATACATGCTCAGTAAACTTGCTATTAAACCAAAAACTACTTTTATTAGGCTATATCTGGAACTTTTGTTATATTTCAGCAAATTATTTGTTATAATTTTGTTATAGTTTACCAATATATTCCCAGGAGTAAAATACAGTTTAACCCCAAGCCACCCTACTCATCCAGAAATGATGAGTCAGATTTATTTGTTTTCTTTTTAAATACAGGCCTAGGTTTAAAATGATTTATTTTTCATTGATCTTTTAACTATTTCAGCTTTAAAACATACGGTTTGCGTTTTTAATCCAGCAAGGAGGAATAAGAGTTTTGCGCTTGTTTTCTGATTATTTGGTTATCTACATTGTGTCAAATATGACCACGTCGTCATAGATTTTTTTTTAATGAGATTAATCGATTGATTGATCTTTTACAATGTTGACTGTTGTTAAAGAATAGCCTTAACATTTGCAAACCTACTCTGCAGCAATATGAACTCTTCCTTTCCTGTAGCAGACCTCATGAGAGCCAGTTTCATCACAGCGCTTGATGGTTTATGCAACTGCACTTGAAGAAACTTTCAAAGTTCTTGAGATTTTCCAGATTGACTGACCTTCATGTCTTAAAGTAATAATAGACTGTCATTTCTTTTTGCTTATTTGAACCGGTCTCTCCAAAATATGAAATTGAGAAAGAAAGAGAGAACGATCCAGAAAGTACAGGAATGAGAGAGTGAGAGCAAATGATAGAGAAATAGAAAAAGAGTGCAAGAGAAAGAATCAAAGAAAAAGAGAAAGAGTGGTAGAGTTGAGTGTGTGCTCACCTAGTGTCTGCAAAGTGCAGGGCTCTCCTATCTTTCGGCTCACTGCACAACACGGCAACAAGGGGAGCACAATATGGCGACAAAAGGAGCTAATGAATACTAATGGATCATTTAGTCACTCAGACCATAGCACACTATAAGGTCACACGCAAGGAGCCAGGTCAAGGGGTCCTTATACTGAGCCATCAGAGAACACAGCGATGGATGCTGCTCCCTATATAACCTGCCTCATGCCTCCAGCCCCGCTTGTTTTTTTAGTTTTTTTTATCTCTCACAGATGTGTGATGTAACCTTGCATCTTCTTGGATTTGCCTGCACTAGCCAGTAACCAGTGGGGTGTGAACCCAAATGGGCACTGTGTAGGTTCCTGCCTCTAACATTAACAATTAATTTTTAAATAACATTACTTGCCTCCTCCTCATCTTCCCAGACTGGAATAATATTAGTTAGTCCAGGGTGTTTTAGGAAAGGATACAGTGGGGAGAACAAGTATTTGATACACTGCCGATTTCACAGGTTTTCCTACTTACAAAGCATGTAGAGGTCTGTAATTTTTATCTTCAATGGTGAGAGACGGAATCAAAAACAAAAATCCAGATTTTTAAATAATACATTTGCATTTTATTGCATGACATAAGTATTTGATCACCTACCAACCAATAAGAATTCTGGCTCTCACAGACCTGTTAGTTTTTCTTTAAGAAGCTCTCCTGTTCTCCACTCATTACCTGTATTAACTGCACCTGTTTGAACCTGTTACCTGTATAAAAGACACCTGTCCACACACTCAATCAAACAAACACCAACCTCTCCACATGGCCAAGACCAGAGAGCTGTGTAAGGACATCAGGGATAAAATTTTAGACCTGCACAAGGCTGGGATGGGCTACAGGACGTCATGGATTAAAATCCTGCAGCGCAGGCAAGGTCCCCCTGCTCAAGGCAGTGCATGTCCAGGCCCGTCTGAAGTTTGCCAATGACCATGTGGATGATCCAGAGGAGGAATGGGAGAAGACCATGTGGTCTGATGAGACAAAAATAGAGCTTTTTGTTCTAAACTCCACTCGCCGTGTTTGGAGGAAGAAAAAGGATTAGTACCACCCCAAGAACACCATCCCAACCATGAAGCATGGAGGTGGAAACATAATTCTTTGGGGATGCTTTTCTGCATAGGGGACAGGATGACTGCACCGTATTGAGGGGAGGATGGAGATCTTGGCCAACAACCTCCTTCCCTCAGTAAGAGCATTGAAGATGGGTCGTGGCTGTGTCTTCCCGCATGACAACGACCCAAAACACACAGCCAGGGCAACTAAGGACTGGCATCGTAAGAAGCATCTCAAGGTCCTGGAGTGGCCTAGCCAGTTTTCAGACCTGAACCAAATAGAAAATCTTTGGAGGGAGCTGAAAGTCTGTATTGCCCAGCGACAGCCCCGAAACCTGAAGGAGAAGGTCTGTATGGAGGAGTGGGCCAAAACCCTTGCTGCAGTGTGTGCAAACCTGGTCAAGAACTACAGGAAACGTATGATCTCTGTAATTGCAAACAAAGGTTTCTGTACCAAATATTAAGTTCTGCTTTTCTGATGTATCAAATACTTATGTCATGCAAAAAAATGCAAATTAATTACTTACAATGTGATCTTACAATGTGATCTTATGGATTTTTGTTTTAGATTCCGTCACTCACAGTTGAAGAGTACCTATGATAAAAATAAGAGTAAGAGGGAAAACCTGCAAAATTGGCAGTGTATCAAATACTTGTTCTCCCCACTGTAGTACTGCATTTGTCTAAAGGCATTATGAGATTACAAGTCAATGCAAACTGAGACGGACGGGTGAGAAAGTATAAACGGCAATCTCTGAGGCATCTGCAGGTAATACATTACAGGTAATACATTACCTGCAGATGTCTACTGGTAATTTTTGCTTGGGCTCAGAATTGGCTTTTGCCGTTGGCACACCTACTTTGCTTTACCACTTAAAACTAGAGCATATAGTAGTGGTATGGAACGCAGTTTGGGTCTCTGGGTGTCATCAAGTAACACCATTATGCATGTCAAAAATGATTATAGACCAATCAAGACATTTACTGCATGCTTCACTCGATGTAATATGAATGTATTTAGCTATATCTTGCCTACTTGCATCTTTACGAATGATTAATTCTTCCATTGGTGGGCCAGTCATCTGCAAAGTAGATGTCTAGCATGACTTAAGTCCAGTTGTTGGATGACAACAACAACCTGGACCCTTCATTTAAATATGGAATTTACAGTTTTCTCCCAATCGATTTGACACATTTCTCCAAACTCACGTAACTGCTCTCAAAACAGTTATCACAGCTAAACACACTCTTACGTTGGCAAAATAGGTCAACATTCACTGCATAATGAAGCACTGCATTTTATTCTAGCAATGCATTTATTTTAAATAAATACTAACTTCCAAAACAACAAGTGTGTTGTCTGTTGAGCTGATAAATTCAGCTGTAGATATGAAAATACACGTTTTTTGTGAAGATCTTCAATGAGGAGTTCAGTTTTATAACAATGAGTTTAGACCCTAAAAGAATTATCAATCAATTAACTTTATTGATCTAGCCTTAATTACATCTGGCCAGAGAATTTCATCCACATCACAGCATATATTTTCACGACTCATGCATTGTGGGAAACAACGACGTGAATGCTGGATCCACCCTTGACATGCTAGTGCCTCAATTTCTTCACAGGCCTCTTCCATCGCTTGAAGAAGACATACTTGGTTGTAAGGGTTGCGATCATAAACTTTCAACCTCCAAGAGGAGGAGAACTCCTCAATTGGATTCAAGAAAAGAGAATATGTTGGAAGGAACACCATCTTGAAATGTGGGGGATACTTTATGCAGCACTATGCAGAGAGATTCCTGAATCTTTTCACTTATATAGAGAAGTATATGGACACATACTTAATATCCAGGAAAAAATACACTCACCTAAATGATTATTAGGAACACCTGTTCAATGTCTCATTAATGCAATTATCTAATCAACCAATCACATGGCAGTTGCTTCAATGCATTTAGGGGTGTGGTCCTGGTCAAGACAATCTCCTGAACTCGAAACTGAATGTCAGAATGGGAAAGAAAGGTGATTTAAGCAATTTTGTTGCATGGTTGTTGGTGCCAGACGGGCCGGTCTGAGTATTTCACAATCTGCTCAGTTACTGGGATATTCACGCACAACCATTTCTAAAGTTTACAAAGAATGGTGTGAAAAGGGAAAAACATCCAGTATGCGGCAGTCCTGTGGGCGAAAATGCTTTGTTGATAGAGGTCAGAGGAGAATGGGCCGACTGATTCAAGCTGATAGAAGAGCAACTTTGACTGAAATAACCACTTGTTACAACCGAGGTATGCAGAAAAGCATTTGTGAAGCCACAACACGCACAACCTTGAGGCGGATGGGCTACAACAGCAGAAGACCCCACCGGGTACCACTCATCTCCACTACAAATAGGAAAAAGAGGCTACAATTTGCACAAGCTCACCAAAATTGGACTGGAAGAATGTTGCCTGGTCTGATGAGTCTCGGTTTCTGTTGAGACATTCAGATGGTAGAGTCAGAATTTGGCGTAAACAGAATGAGAACATGGATCCATCATGCCTTGTTACCACTGTGCAGGCTGGTGGTGGTGGTGTAATGGTGTGGGGGATGTTTTCTTCGCACACTTTAGGCCCGTTAGTGCCAATTGGGCATCGTTTAAATGCCACGGCCTACCTGAGCATTGTTTCTGACCATGTCCATCCCTTTATGACCACCATGTACCCATCCTCTGATGGCTACTTCCAGCAGGATAATGCACCATGTCACAAAGCTTGAATCATTTCAAATTGGTTTCTTAAACATGACAATGAGTTCACTGTCCTGAAATGGCCCCCACAGTCACCAGAGTCACAGTCACCCAATAGAGCATCTTTGGGATGTGGTGGAACGGGAGCTTCATACCCTGGATGTGCATCCCACAAATCTCCATCAACTGCAAGATGCAATCCTATCAATATGGGCTAAAGAATGCTTTCAGCACCTTGTTGAATCAATGCCACGTAGAATTAAGGCAGTTCTGAAGGCGAAAGGGGGTCAAACACAGTATTAGTATGGTGTTCCTAATAATCCTTTAGGTGAGTGTATCTTTGTGTTTACAGTAGAAGTGCAGTAATTGGTTTGCACATACTTGGAATTGCAACTTTCTCATTCTAATGGAGTTCCTCTCACAGGGCAGTTAGGGCACTTAGGTCAGTAAGGGTGGCTCTGATTTCATTTGAAACATGTCTGTACCGTATCCTTCTACCTCTCCTCCCTCCTCTCACACTTTGTCCTCCCCTTTCTCTCTGTCCATGTCTTCTTATATTTTCATCTCTTGCTCTTTCCACTATACCAATGCCCTTCAATCAACCCATTTCTTCTCCCTCTACTCCTCCCTATTCTCCTCGTCCTACATCCTCAACTCTTCTTGCTTCTTCTCGAACATCCTCAACTTCTTGCCCAACATCCTCAGCTCTTCTTTATTCTTCTCTTACACCCTCAACTCTTCTTGCTCCATCTCCTCTTCCTATACCCTCTACTCCTTTCCTGTCATCTCATTCTACCTCCTCAACTGTTCCTCTCCCTCTGCCCTGTCCACCACCACTCACTCTTAAACCTCTTCCTTTTCCGCATCTCATTCTTCTTCTTCGCTGTTTTTCTTTTCCCCTTTTCTAGTTGTAATTAAGACAGATGTGTAAACAATTAGGCAATTTGCACTTCTTATGCTGTGTGTATTATTAACCCATCAGATATAAATTTGGGGCTGACTGGAAACAAACCATTTGCTACTGAGAATTTAACAAATAACAGAGTTTTGTTTGTTGTGTTTGGAAAATGGTACACAAAAGTTTGTAAAGATCAATAAAAAGAGCAATTGTTTTTTCCTGATATATTAAAGTTTTGGTTGGCTGTATGAACTACTTTGACAAGATTTGAGTATTTTGTGCACAGTGTTTTGAGAAAATGATGCATGTGTAACTTATATTAAAAGAAGGAAAATTAACAATTTGTTTAGGACAATTACAAAGTGTTCAGATCACCATGTTAACTGTTTTGAGAGCAGTTATTTGAGTTGGAGAAATGTGCCAAATCGATTGAGAAAAACTGTAATATCTGATTAAATGTTAAGAAATGTCTTCCACTAGTCACCATAGTACTTTACTGTGGACTGTAAAAGGGGGATAGAAAGGAGAAATCTAAGACACAAAACAACACTGAAACCCAACTTTAAACACAATGAACATTCATTCTAATAAAGTAAATTATTTGAAGTCAACTCTTCTCCTGTACCAGACACAAGTAGCCTAGCCAGCAACAGAAACACCCCACAGATGAAACATGAATCTGATGTCTGATTTCTAATGTTAAAAATAGTAGGTAAATCAACACAAAAAGCAGCCTGGTAACCTGTAACAAATCCAACAAAAACGATGACAGACAAAATCACAGGGTAAAAATCTGAATGGTGTATAGTCCTACAGCTGGCGTCGATTAGTAAGAGATACTCAGAGGTCCCCCCACAGCTCCAAAAGAAAAGAAAAGAAAATGAAAAAAGACTTTGCTTTTGTGGGGGTGCTTGTGATTTGTTTGGCAGCCTGAAGATTAGAACTGGGCAATTTCATGTGGTGCCTTAGGGGGCCGGTAAGGAAATATATGCTTCTGGTGGTTCATGTCTCCTTTTTTTATTCTAATGTAGAACATCTAAATCTCTGAGACATGCTAGAATCTTATTTTTCCCCTCATTAGAACACTGGCTTTAGAATTTTTTTCTCCAGATCATTGTACATTTTTCTCTGCTCCATAAGACCTAAACAATAGTTTGAGCCAGGCTGCCTGTCTGTCTCCTCAGTTTTACAGTTATCTGTCCTTGAGAAGGTGGAAAGACACACTGATGTGTTAAATTACATTAATAAAATATTGAAGTTTAATAACGGAGGAGTCCTCAGACAAGCATTCTTATCAGGCGCCACACTTGACTCAGTCTATGGATGCATGTACGTTTGTGTCTGGGCACCATCCTGGAACATAATGCTTGGCTTTGTCTGCTGTGAGGATGTGCTGTCAGAGATGGAAACGCATGACTGGTGTCCTGAAGCCTCCGATAGAGGGACAGTGCACAGCATTGCACAGTAAGTGGCCCAAAACACACGGGCACACACACACACACACACATGTACAGTGCATTTCCACATATACACACACACACACACGCACACCAAGAATCCATTTAGAAAAATGTGATGCTGGACATTTCACTGGCAGCTTTTTAACTAAACTGGCATTTCAGAAAGTGAAAAGTAATATGCATCAGGTGCTTAATGGGTCCCACAGGGTCCACAGAAAGACAAAAATATCACTTATGATATCCATCTGAACCATAGACTGTAAAAAAAAATGGACGACGCCCTTTCGCTCTTTTCCATTGGTGAAAACTGAAGCCGCCAGTGTCCCGATACGGCGCTGACATCTTGGACTTGCGTCTGCGCAGATAGCGATCTTGGGACCAGTTCTGCGCAGTAGTTATGCGCAGTAGCGAGCAGGAAGTAAAGTCGTAAATCCGCGAAATCAACGGCCCCACCCCTGTGCCCCACCCTCACTCTCCCTCGCAGAATGCGCATACCGTAATCGCAAGTCCAAGTACAGTACAACCTTTGCTTGATAAACCTAGACGATATGTTATAGCCTAACTTACATCATGTTTAACCTTAATTTAGAATAGGCCTAATACAAAAATAATTGGTAACTTCTAGCTAACGATCACCTGCTAGCTATTAACATGGCTATTAACAAGGCTTGTTGTCTTTTAGCTAACGTTAGCTAGCCCATTACATTTATTTACTAATTAAATAGCTTATAAATTTAACTTACCGAAAAAAATTCAAAGATTGATTGGAAATGCCAGATCGGTTAGCACAATGTACTGCAGAACAACCCATTATGTCCGTGTGAAATTATATCAATTATAGAAATGTAGAGATTAAATGTAAAGCTCCAATCGCCTGTGTCCTCCGAAGATCGCGAAAAAAGCCTGATGGCGCTTGAACTTATAATAAACAAACAGCAATAAAATTATTTCATATGTTGTGACATCAGCACCACTAATCAGCGTATGTGCCTTTAACGCTGCACAATTCAAACCGCGCCAAACATGGCAGACAGTAACGTTAGTCGAGCTCCACATATAGTATCGTTTGGATACAAGGACTTTGAACTGGACCGTGTGAATAAAAAAAGATTTGCCAGATGCAACAACGTCAAATTTCATTCGTTATTTTAAGAACCACAAGGAAAGGTAAGAAAGTAATATCTTTATATTCAGTTTCAAGATCTATAACGATTAAGTTACTAATTTAATGAATTCATCTTTTGTTTGTCATAATTTGGCCTTGGTTGCATATTATGTTTGTTTTGTTCTTGTTAGAAATGTGACCATTATCATTACTGAATACGTCTGGTAAATAGATGTAAGGGAATTTGACTATAACAGTGGCATAGCCTGAATTTTAATGTTGATGGGCATCTTAAAATGAGCGGGCATGTATATAACACGTAGGCTATAATGTCTGTATTAAATGTGGGCATTTTCAAGTGTTTGTGGACTGCGTGTGGAAACTAAAAAGCATTGTGCTTACACCATAACAGTTAACTTTACTGCATGAAAGGCTAACACAAGGCGCCGATGTGATTACTAGCACCTAAACATTTCGAAGAGTTTTTTTTTTTACTCATACAGACAAGAATAATTACAGCGTAATTAAATATTAGGCAGTTTTTCAATCACAATAATTAGTTCATAAGGTTGTTATTATTAGCCCTTATTACATGGATTGGCTGAATTTGCTCATGAGAGTGAAGTGACCAAACAGCTTTGGGTCTCAACGTACGCAAGGATCTTCCTGGGCCTACATCGTGGTTGTACATAGGCCAGTCTACCATATATGCTTGTGAATGCAAGCATATATGGTATATGATCGTATGTGTGTGTATATATATATAATACAAACAAGTTGACAATTGACAACTGCTTCAATTGAGTGTTTATTGTTAGAGTTGGTTAAAATTAATAATAATCTAAAAGGTAAAAGTCATATTTCCTTGATGTAATTTCTTACATTGTTATTAGTATTTAAGGATTTAAAGGATTAGTTTACTCTATAGAGACATATGAACATAGTAAATGCCTACATTTTGGTTACGGCAACTTGGAATAATCAATAGATTTTTTAAAAGAACTCAGGGCCCACCCATATGGCATAAACGTGGGATAGGGTCGCTACATTTTGTATGCAAATCTGGTTGATAGGCATTTGGCTCACTTTGGCTCAGTTCTGCAATGTGAATTACTTTGTTCAAAACAATAAGTTCAAATCTCTGAACAATTAGTTTCCTGTTCACACCAGATTAGAATTTCTTATTTATTTAAGCAAATTGCACGTGTTTTGGCACATGTGTGCAAAAGAGTATGTACAGTTGTCTACAATTAGCACAATACCTACATTCACATGGCTTGCTGATCAAAACTGATGAGTTGATTCTCAGTGAAATTGTCATACTCTTCACAACTTCTAAACATTCTTTCATCGTGTGAACAATCATATGCAAAATCATCCATTCTATTATCAAGATCTGTCAGACGTACATGTATATCCCATAAATATGCATGACATGAAATGTTTGTGATATCTGCTATATTTGCTATTTTCCTGCCAGGTGATGTAGTAATGAAATAGGAATTGCCAGGGTTTTTTCCTTGGTGATACACACCAGCATTCAGCAAGACAAAAAACTAGAACAAAATTGACATTTATATATAACAAACATTTCCAGGGTTGACTGCCATAGTGAAAAGAAACATCTAAACATTGACCAGTACGGCTCACACAATGAGAAAAAAGCTTTTCATTTTGGTGGCACTGGCCAATTTACTGACACAATAACTAGGTTTTGAAGCATGAATTACATGTTTTGGGTGAGTTACTACATTTTGCAGATATGCCATAGTTGTGAGTTGTGATGTCCCATGAAACACTTGTGACGATTGTACTTACAGTTTAGAGAATGTAAAGACTGTTTTGAAAAATTAGCCAAAGCGATTGAGAAAAATTGTAGTAGCATTATCCATAAACAGCGAACCATCTTGGAATTGAATTAAAAAAAATTATACATAGCCACCCCCCATTTTAGGAGCACAAAAGTAACAGGACAAATTAACAATCTAAAATGTAGTTATATTTAGTACTAGGTTGTGAGTCCTTTTCATTCAATGGTGCAATAAACCTCAGTCAAGAGTCAAGAGCATTCCACTTTTTGGCCCTGGAAAACTCCTTGAATGCTTTAGCAGTATGTTTAGGGTCTCAGATTGATGTGTAGTGTTTGGTTTGAGCCAAACATAGCACTTAGCGTTGAGGCCCAAAACATTTTTTTTGAGAGAAATTGCAAGAGGACGTCAGTCGTGAGATGGCAGTTCACAAGCTCTACAGTGATCTGCTAAACCACAGAACCAACCTCTGTTGTCAGATTAAAATAGGGTCTACATTCTGCCAGGGGATAGCACATCAGAATGGTTTAGACACTGCAGTGCTGAATATCTATACTCCACAGGGAGGCATATGGAATACCCAGAAACACTGTACTGTCAAATTACACATTTAAATGAGACCTTAATTATGACTAAGCCTATTTATGAAACAGATCCCAGGCTGCTTCATTTTCTTAATATGCTGGATCTTGCAAGAAAACAGCTATCTTAAATATATAAAATTTTCTTGCTGACCAAAAAAGACTGAAATTGACACAATCAAACCAGCATAAACCCAGTTTATTTTACTCACACTCTCCCAAATGATCAATTCTCCTATACTGAAAGCGTGATTAGTGATAATACAGAGTGATGCACTTCTGGTATTTAGAACTCTGCTTTGTCTAATTGAGCCTGTTGCCCTTCTGTCTAGCTGTGATTGCAGGAGGCCTGGCATGAAAGCATACAGGTGCTAAGATGGCAGTAGCTCTGCTCATGATGCATTGGCACAGCTCCTAGGCCACAATAACACTGGTTGGAGTGACAGCTGTGGCAACCTGGCATGTTCTTGGAACACCTCTACAGGTGACCGACTGGTCCAGTAATACAGAATACCACTAGAGCTGATCGACCGGTCCAGTAATACTGAACACCAGAGCTGACTGACTGGTCCAGTAATAGAATACCAAGGCTGTAGCCATGGAGTCAACATTTTGGGGAACAAATCAGCCGGGGGCCTGGGGGGTCCCCTTCCAGAAAAACATTAAAAAATGTTTCAAATATTTATAAGACACTTAACCATCAATATTCACACAATATATGATATCACCATGTTGTTGTTGTTTCTACACCATCATAATTAATGTTGCTCCAGGACCATCATTGCAACTGACCTGTAGTTTGTTGGTTACCCCAGTCCAAAGACAGAATATTCCACTGCCCGCCACCCTTTGACCTAACCCTAACATCAGAGACACCTGTGCCTAAACCTAACCTCAGTGGTACCTGTGCCTAAACCTAACCTCAGTTTGCCAACATTAATTATGAGGTCATAGGAAAAACACCAACACCAACAGTATTATTGAACACCCCTAGACAGACCGGTCCAGTAATACTGACCTATATTACTTGTGTGTATATGTGAATTACTAAATCATTTATAACCATGTTTCTGTTTACTGCTGTTCTTGTTTCCAAAAAAACTTGGACATTGGGTAAAATGTCAATAAAAACAGAATGCAATGTGCAAATCATTTAAACCCTATATTCAATAGAAAATATTACAAAGACAACATATCAAATGTAGAAACTGAGACATTTTAACAGTTTGATCTTGAAAAATATATGCCCACTTTGAATTTGATGCCAGCAACAGGTTTCAAAAAAGTTGGGACAGAGGCCACAAAAGACTGGAAAAGTGGTGAAATGCAAAAAACTAAACCTGGTGGAATATTACACAACTAATTAGATCAATTGGCAACAGGTCAGTACCGTGATTAGGTATTAAAAGATAATTCCAGAGAGGATGGGTCTGTCAGAAGTGAGGATGTGAAAGACTGCGCAGGAAAATAGTACAACTATTTAAGAATAACGTTTCTCAATGTTAAATTGCAAAGAGTTCAGGGATCTCATCATCTATGGTATATAATATTATTGAAAGATTCAGAGAATCTGGAGAAATCTCTGTATGCAAGGGACAAGGCCGAAAACCAATATTGGATGGCCGTGATCTTCAGGCCAACCAATATTGGATGGACGTGATCTTCAGGCCCTCAGGTGGCACCGCATTAAAAACTGACATTTCTGTAGTACAAATCATTGCATGGGCTCAGCAATAATTCGTAAAACCCTTGTCTGTGAAAACAGTATAAACACAGTTTCAACTTGCATCCACAAATGCAAGTTGAAACTCAACCATGTAAAGAAGAAACCATATATAAAAAAGATCCAGAACCGCTGCTGCCTGAGCTCATTTAAGATGAGGCGAAGTCCTGTGGTCTGACGAATCATAATTATAATTTTTGGGGGGAATCTTGGACTCCATATCCTCCAGACTAATGAGGAGAGGGACCACCCTGCTTCTTATCAGTGCACAGTTTAAAAGCCAGCATCCATTATGGTATAGGGGTGCATTAGTACACATAGCATGGGCAACTTGCACGTCTGTGAAGGCACCATTAATGCTGAACAATATACACTCACCTAAAGGATTATTAGGAACACCTGTTCAATTTGTCATTAATGCAATTATCTAATCAACCAATCACATGGCAGTTGCTTCAATGCATTTAGGGGTGTGGTCCTGGTCAAGACAATCTCCTGAACTCCAAACTGAATGTCAGAATGGGAAAGAAAGGTGATTTAAGCAATTTTGAGCGTGGCATGGTTGTTGGTGCCAGATGGGCCGGTCTGAGTATTTCACAATCTGCTCAGTTACTGGGATTTTCACGCACAGAATGGTGTGAAAAGGGAAAAACATCCAGTATGCAGCAGTCCTGTGGGCAAAAATGCCTTGTTGATCCTAGAGGTAAGAGGAGAACGGGTCGATTGATTCAAGCTGAAAAATTAAGATTTCTGTGTCAATATTTGATATGTTGTCTTTGTACTATTTTCAATTAAATATAGGGATAAATGATTTGTATATCATTGCATTCTGTTTTTATTTGCACTTTATGCATCGTCCCAACTTTTTTGGAAACAGGGTTTTATTTATTCAAATGGCCTGACTACTACAGGCTATAACATAAAAAATGTATATCAGTTATGATATTAAACTGTCGGAACACTGTGTACTGTAGAATAGGGATGCGCTGATATATCGGGCAACAATTGGTATCGGTGTCTTTTGTTTGAAATATATAGAAAGATAACTTTGACATGATAAAATTTGAATTTGATGAAATTAGACGCATCATCAGACGCACATTTTTTATTTAATTCATGCCATGGTACAAAGGTAGAAGTAATGTTTTCTATCGATATCAGTTAAGAATTTTCTTATCTGTGCATCCCAATTAATGACATGATAAGCCCATTGATTAGGTGTCATGAATTAACTCAAGGTCACTTTTTGGAAATAATTATATTCTCCAAAGAATACATTTGTTTGGATATCAAATTATATGTCAAATAAACTCATCTGGGCATCTCCACACCAAAACTATCCAACAGTAAGATCCTGAATTAGCCTAATGAAAGGAGATTTCAATTCCATCTTGCCATGCATAAAATAGGTACTTCAATTCAACCCCATGCAGAAAACCAGTCAAACATTAGTTTGTGCAAAAACAATTCTCTCCTCTATTTCAGGGTTCAAGTGAAGAGTTGAAATCTAAAATAAGAACATTTACATCTTTTCATTTGAAAAGGGCCCCTTTTTATTTGCGAATTATTATTTAAAGGGGTACTGTGCAGAATCCTGCCCCTAAAGTTTACAAGATTGAATTTAAACAATAAATTCCTTTATCGAAATAAACCGGAATAGTATAACCTAGTCCAGGGTTGTTTAGGGTATGGGAAATAGTACTGTCAGTGTCTAAAGCGAGTATGAGAAGCCTACAAATCAATGCAAACTGATAGACGGCCTGGCAAGAAAGCTAAAATAGTGAATATCTCAGGCAGTCTGACATAAACAAGTGACAAAACACTGTAAGAACTATTGCTGTTCAGCTGTTCTCAATTTATAGGTGATTAGAATGCTCTCTCATGGTGGAAATTACAAGACCATTGTAAATGGTATAGAAACTTGAATTCTTGCAACAATTTGCAACAATTTCAAGGGGTATGAATAATGTTGGATATGGCATTTTTTGTAAAGATTTGAAAAAAACTGAAATAGTTACGTTATTCATTTGTATCTCCAGTCACTTGTTTGTCATTTCCAGCCAGAAGAAACCTATTGGTAAAATAAAAATTCACTATAGCTCAAAATGTGGCATGGGTATGAATACTTTTGGACTTAACTCCCCAGATAATCACATGCTGGATGATGTTGCAGGCAGCATAACGTTCACCATGGCGTCTCCAGACTCTTTTACGTCTGTCACAAGTGCTCAGTGTGAACCTGCTCTTATCTGTTAAGAGAACGGGGCACCAATGGCGGACCTGCCAATTCTGGTGATCTCTGGCGAATGCCAATTGAGCTGCATGGTGCTGGGCTGTGAGCACAAGACCCACTAGAGGACGTCAGGCCCTCATGCCACCCTCATAGAGCCTGTTTCTGACAGTTAGATCAGAAACATGCTTTCCTTTTGCACTCTGGAGATTATTTTGTAGGACTCAGGCAGTGCTCCTCCTCTTTCTCCTCACACAAAGGAGCAGATACCGGTACTTGTGCTGGGTTGATGCCCTTCTATGGCTCTGTCCAGCTCTTCGCGTGTAATGGCTGTCCCCTGGTATCTCCTCTATGCTTTTGAGACTGTACTGGGAGACACAAACCTTCTTGAGACGGCACGTATGGATGTACCATCCTGGAGGAGCTGGACTGCCTGTGCAACCACCTGTCTGTGGACACCACCTGCAAAACCATTCCCTTTTTGGGGGTTGTCTTGCGGTTGCCTCCAATGCACCTGTCGTCACATTTATTTACACCAAAACAGGTGACATTGATTCACTATTGCTTATGCTTTCTAACTGGTCAGATTGAAATTTAATTGACTTAGTGTTGAAATGTGATGATTACCTCTCCCCTTAATTTTTTTGAGCAGTGTATTTAAAAAAGCAAGGCATTCATCAAATATCACACTTACAGCGAAGGCACCTTTTAGCTTCCAAACTGTTCAAACAGTAATGTACATATAAAAAAACAAACCAATCCAAATGTCTGGCCATGGTCCAACATCATCCAATGAGTCATCTTTCACCACATTTCCTTTATCCGGACAGGTTTACGTTTGGAGAAATTCAAAGCATGCCTTCAGCCCACAATGTCTGCCGCCAGCAGTTAAACACAGTGGGGGATCCGTAATGCAGCGGGCAGCTATCTCGTGGGAGTGAGTGGGTTATTGGCCATTGTATTGGACCAGGTGTACCCTGTGGTGCAAACACTGTTCCCTCTGTTCCCTTACCTGAATGATAAGAATAATGTTGAAAATAATAGTCCTCCCAATCAGTGCTGGCTCTAGCCTTTTAGGGGCCAAAAGCATGTATTTGATTTGGGACCCCTCTCCCCTATCGGTTCAAGGGCTCCCTAGCAGTCTGAGGCCCTTTAGCGGTTGGGGGTCCTAAGCAACCATTTATGTCACTTATGCCTGGAGCCGGCCTTGCTCCCTATCCTCCAGATGTGTACTGAACACACTAAAATTGGCAAAATAAAGCATATTTTAAAAAATCTATGCTGGATCTGCATAAACGAAACAATTATCGGCCAATATCGAACTTCCCATTCCTCTCAATAAAAAAAAAAAACGGTTTCCCAGCAACTGAAGGCAAATAATATTTATGAAATGCTGCAGTCTGGTTACAGACCCCTTCATAGGACTAAGACTGCACTCGTGAAGGTGGTAAATTACCTTCTAATGGCATCAGACAAAATTTCTGCATCAGTCCTATTGCTTCTTGGCCTTAGTGACACCATTGATCACTCCCTTCTGTTGGAGAGATCGGAAACCCATGTTAGAGCCTTTTATCAGAAGGATATCTGTTCGTATGTGTGGATTGCCTGTCTTCTGACCAATCAAAGGTATGTTTTGGTGTTCCTCAGGGCTTGGTTTTAGGACCACTATTGTTTTAACTACATATGCTGCCTCTTGGTGATGTCACAATGTCAATTTTCGCTGCTATGCAGACAACACACAAATGTAAATTTAAATGAAACATGGAAAAGCCCTAATATTACCTTCCCTGGAATTGTGTCTATCAGACATAAGAAAGTGGATGACAGAAAATTATTTGCTTTTAAACACAAAAACAAATCTACTGTCTGACCTCACAGTGAATCTTGACAGTTGTACAGTCACATCCCAAAACAACTGTGAGAGACCTTGGCGTTACCCTTGACCCTGATCTCTCTTTTGATAAACATATATATTTCAAGAGCAGCTTTTTCCATCTTTGGAACATTTAAAAAATCAGAGACTTCTTATTAAAAACTAAAAGTGAATCCAAGCTTTTGTTATTTCAAGATTAGACTGTTCTAATGATTTTCTCTCCAGTTACCCTTCATAAGACAATAAATAAACTCCAATAAGTGCTAAACACGGCCGCTAGAATATTAGCTAGAACGATATTATCACATTACTCAAGTATTAGCTTCCATACACTGGCGGCTTGTTCAGGCAAGGGCTGACTTTCAGGTTTTATCGTTAACCTACAAACCGCTACATGGATTTGCTCCTACTTACAATCTCTGAACTGGTCCAACCATACATGCCAAAATCACAAGATGTATTATTGCACCTAGAATTTCTAAACAAACAGCTGTGGGCAGGGCTTTCTCCCACAGAGCACCAATACTGTGGAAAGATCCAACTGTTTAAAGTGGGAGACGCAGACTAAGTCTCAACCTTTAAGAGTCTGCTAAGACTCACCTCTTCAGCAAGGTCTATGATTAAAGTGTAGTCTGGCCCAGAGGTGTGAAGGTGAACGAAAAAGCCCTGGATTTACAAGCCACCCTTGCTGTCTTTGACTGATGGGTGTCATCTCCACTGGGCAGTCACTAGCTTACTCTTGTTACCCCCTCTCAGTCCCTAGTTTTTGTACTGCAATAATATATAATTAACTTGAGCCTGGTGGTAGCGGCGTGTTCCACTGGAAGGACTGTCCTCTAGCCCGGACCAAGGGGAAGACAAATCCAAGGTACCAAGCTTGCCTCAGGATGGAAATAGTGTCCCTGTTGTCTCCAGACAGGGCCACAGTGTCTCTGGAAACCCTGTATCAGCCCTTAGTTTTACGCGCCTATATTTTTGTGCTGGGGGACAAGGGTCAGTCTGTCCTGTCTTGATTTAAGCTACTACACCATCCCTCCAATCCCATGGACATGGCAGGGTTGTGTCCAGGCATCCTTAGCCCCTCATTTTAACGCTCCCATATTATTGTGTGTAATCTATGATTACATTTAGCCTGAGGGTTGCAGGTTCAACTGGGAGGACTGTCCTCTAGCACAAACCTGGGGGAGAAAACATCCTAGTTATTACGTCATGCTCAGGATGGGGAAATAGTATGCTTGGGTATCCTTGTAAATCCTAGGAATGCTCTTTCCTGGTATCCTGTTTGACTTTAGGAGGACATGAGCCCTTGGACAACACCTCAGGACTATCATGCACTAATGTCTTGTCCTCCTGGATGTGTCCTCCTGGATGTGTTGCAGATCGAGTTGCTGCCTGATGATTCCTGCAGCCACTGCCCACAGCCCACCTGAATGAACCTGACTGTCCATGTCCTTGTCCATCTGATTATGAGGTGGACTTCGATTCTGTTTATGACTCCGGTCACAGCCTACATGCATTTATTGACCTGCTTGTCTTCTGATAATGCAGGTCTTCTGAACTGCTTGTCTTCTTTTTGACGTGTACAAAAAAGTCCCTTTTTACCCGGAACAGCTACGAGAGGACTGACCAACCCACTGAGTCTGGTACCTCTCTAGCTTTGTTCCTTATTTTGGACCTAATTAGGGAGTTTTTCTTAACTACTATGCATTAACTCTTGTTTCTTGCTCTTTGGGGTTTCAGGGGGGTAGAAACACAAGGGCTTTATAAAATAAATGTGACTGACTGATAGTGCATGCAATAAGTGCTCAGTATGGTCTGTTGATAATTTTCGGTTTATTGTCCAAGCTCTACAAGTAATGAATACTGTATGTCTACTGTACTGAACTGGGTAGTTGTGCCAACAATAGAAGTGAGTATTTCTAATAAACAAACAGACTGCGAGAGTTGGATGCTGTGTAAATAGAATGTCATAAATAATGTAAGTCCTGGTCCATCTTCAATAACAGATGCATCATGATGCTCAAAGCCTTCCAACAGCACAAACACACCAACAGATCAACACACCAACACACACACACACTCAGTATTATGCGCAAACCCTCAGACTTTGTAGTTGTACCTTTGCGGAAAAAGTTTTTTTTATAATTTCTAATATCCATTCTTATTCACACATGATTGACACAAAAGCATGTAGTTGAAACCTGCACCCAACACACCGGTTCTGTACACAGTTTTCCACAATCGCTTAGGCTAATTTTCTAAACAGTCTTAACATTCTCTAAACTGTAAGTGTAATCATCAAAACTGTTTCATGGGACATCACAACTCTAATGCATGTCTGCAAAATGCAAAACATTTAATTCATACTCTTCAAAATCTGGTTATTGTGTCAATAAATTGTCCACTGCCACCAAAATTAATGCTTTTTTGTCATTGTGTGAGCTGTACTGGTTTTTACCATAGCAGTCAACCCTGGGAATCTTTGTTATAAACACATTTTATTTGTTCTACATTTTTTGTTGACACTGACTGCTTACTGTACTATACAAGCATGTAATGTTTCTAGGTTAATGCTATTGTGCATCACCCTGATCTTTACACTATGTGCACAATTATTAGGCAAGTGAGTATTCTGATCGTATCATTATTTCTATGCACATTTTCCAACTCCAAACCATATAAACCTGAATGCTCATTGGATTGAATCATTATCAGGTGATACATGTTTGTGTAATGAGGGAGGGTGTGGTGAATGTGAATTATATCAAGCGGTGCATAATTATTAGGCAGATTCATGACCTCAGGTAAAATGGGCCAAAAAAGAGATTTAACTGACACTGAAAAGTCAAAAATTGTAAAATGCTTTTCAGACAGACATAACCCTCTTGAAATAACTAAACTATTGATGGGTGGCCACCAGACAACAAATATTTTGTTGCGAATAGTCAGCTGGGGCACAAAATGCATGGAGATGAAAAGATGCACATGAATTGCAAAAGACTTGAGAATAATTAAATGTGAAGCTACCAGGAACCCATTATCCTCCAGCACCACCATATTCCAGGACTGCAGCCTACCCGGACTGTCCAGAGGTACAAGGTGTCAAGTGCTCAGACATGGCCAAGGTCAAGGAGGCCGAAAGAAGACCACCACTGAATAAGATTCACAAGTTGAAGCGTATAGATTGGGCAAAGAAATAAAAAAGAACGTTTTTTTTATGGATAGATGAAATTAGTGAGTCATTTTTGTCATTTAGTTTAATCTGCACACATTGTTGCCTTATAATTGTGCATACTTATATTCCCCTGAGAAAGATCTAAACTCACTTTTCCTTTGTTTAACATTCAGGTTTGAAGTTCAATGATATTTTGGATTGACATAAAGCATTGTGATTGTTCAACAATAAAATAAATCTTGAGAAATACAATGTGCCTAATAACTGTGCACACAGTGTAGATGCCCGATTGCAGCAGTAGATAAAAGTTTGCTAAGAAAGGTCAGTACTGTACAGAAAAAGGTTATGCAGATTAATGTATACAGTACATTTAGCTATGTGACACATGTAAACAGAAAATTAAAATTTGCATGTCAATTCTTACACATTTTCTACATACAAAATCATATATAATGAGCAGAAAATTCTCCACAAAATGACATCTGTGAAAAAGTGAAAACTGCAACAACAATGAAAAAACCTGGGGTAGTTCTTTAAAAAACAATAAATTGTACTTCCTCACAGTACGTAACACTACAAGTTCCCATCTTCTTGGTGGACATCTTGTCACTCTTGTTGGTCAGGCCAGAATGTTTCGTCAACATCACGTGATGTTTTCCCTTGCGATGTACCTGGGGAAAATCTCCTGCCGTTTCCTATTTCATTACTATGTCAACTGGCAGGTAATTTGCCAATTTAACAGACACCACAAACATTCCATGTGATTGATATTTATGGATATACATGTATGTCTGACAGATTTTGATAATTGAATGGATGATTTTGTATCTGATGGTCACACGATGAAAGAATGTTTCGAAGTTGTAAAGAGTATGACAATTTAACTGAGAATCAACTCATCAGTTTTGATCAGCAAGCCATGTGCATGTAGGTATTGTACAAATTGTAGACAACTGTACTTTTTTGCACACATGTGCCAAAACTTGCAAGTTGCTTAAATTAATAAGAAATTCTAGTCTGATGCGAACAAGATTTTTTTTTTTGAGATTTGAAGTAATTGTTTTGAAAAAAATAATTATCATTTGAGAATCGAGTAAAAGCGAAAACCGTAAACCCATGGTCTTTCACCACTTTCTGGCAAATCAGAAGACCTTACATGGATGTAACAAATACATGTATTGGTAGATATTAAACATCACAAAAACCTATTTTGTGTCTTTTTTTATTTGAAGCAACATTTTGAAGGGGGCTTGAGGGTTTTGTTGGGTTATCAGGTAAACTTACCCTACATGCAGACACACACACACACACACACACACACAAAGTGTATAAGCAGTCATTTGTATGACCCACTCACTGAGCAATGCTAAAACATTCAAAACAAATAAAACAAAAATGAATTCTCAATCTTTTCAAGCCAAGAAACTATTCCACTGCAATAAAATTATCTCGGTTATTAATAGAATTCTTCATAAGAAATGCTGGCTCACTGTGTGTGGACTCCCTTGTTCCAGTTTCAAAGCTCGTCTCAAGATAAAAATGAAAGTAGCTGGGAGTTTTGACCTTGCGAGAACAGACCTCAGGCTCCTGCTGTACTGTTCTCATCAACTCTTCCCTGCTCTCAAGCGATGCAGGGGGTGGCCCTGAGCCAAGCTACAATCAAAGCAGAGGGTGGTGAGCAGAGCAAGGGCCAGACATGGAAGAGAGAGAAAAACACTAGGGGGGAAGAGAGAGAGGGGTACATGATGGAGAGCCATGGAGAGAGAGTGAAAGAGAAAGATAGCACGAAAGACCTCATCCCCTCGACACTTCTAGATCAATTCCACTGACTCCACACCAGGAGCTTAGGGGCTCAGGAGTGAGGAGTGAAGAGGAATTTGGGGGAGACAGGGGGGTGGGTGTTAGGAGCTAAGAGGAGAGACCTATGATCTTCACATTCAACCTGTAACGCCCACAGAGTCTCCTAGGGCTGCTAGTGGCTGTTCCTTCACCTATGTATGATCTAGACCTGGGTAAAGCTGCAATGGGCAACATGAAACATTAGCATGTGCCTGGTCATACATACAGAACAGCACTACAATGGCTAACAAGCTGTGGATTGAAACAACAAGATGTTACACTATTAGCCTCCCCCTCTGGTCAATTACATTTGAATCCCTGATTAATTACAAAATCCGCTTAGAAAATGGTGGGCAATTGAGTGGAAACTGTCTCTAAGTCTTGGCAGAGACGTGGAGAATATTGAGAGGATGTGGATAGTGGCTAAAATGGCCAAATGGGCCGTGACAGCTGCACCTGGGGCTGGCTTTTCATAGACTGCCTCTGTGCTCTGTGTGACGGGGGAAACTGTCGTCCATTTTGTGCCCTCCCATCGAATGACTGCATGAATGAATGGGCTGATTCTGGGCGCACAATACTGGCAGGCGCCAGTGGTTACTGATGGTGCCCCCTGCTGTGTGGTGGCCCGTGGCAGTGGAGAACGGGTACTGAATACCAGGAAGGCTGAAACAAAACACTGGTACAAGGTCAGCCACCGTTTTATTATAGATTAGCCTTCTTCATTAACAGAGGAAGAGTGATTCCGTTGAACTTAGCCAAAGACAAAGAACTTTTTGAAATGTTCATTTGCACGCACACAAATGAAAATGCATACACCAGTGTTTCCATTAATATTTTGGATTAACAACATCATTATTAACAATAATAACAATGTTAACTAACATTCTATTGTTGTTAACATTAACCATTCTAATAGGGATGTAAAATAGTCTGATAAAATTTTCTGGCAAATAGCCTAACAGTTGTTGGCTAGTCCTTTTCCAAAATTGCTCCTGTACATTTCTGGTTAACAGTCTCCTAGATAAAAAAAAATCTAATTTTTTCTGCTCTAATTGCGTTCAAAACCATTTTATGAGTACAAATGTAATGCCTGCCGATAAGAATGTTGCAGATGTAGTACCCTACAAACAAATGTAATTACAATAGTCAATTCCCATTTCTCTTGTTCCATATCTCAAATCAATATCAAAGTGCATAATACAGTTGCTTTAGTCCTCAAAATGAATGGTGAACAGCATACCTACATGAACCTGAGACTGGGAAAACAGGATAGCTGTGATTCTCCCCCAATTTTCTCCGGGAGCATTTTTCTGTCAGCTTGGAAAGATCAGGGAAAGTGACTCTACCCAGCCCCAGTGATCCAGCCAAACAGAGGGTAGCCAGACACTTCATTTCAGGAATCGGGAGGATAAATAATGTCTCTGGTTTACCATTATATTGGACCTATGTAGAATGTGCAGCTCGCACCGATGCCACTGAATCATTTGAACAGCCAAATCAAAGGTCTAAATGGCCATAGCCTTGAGCCCTGTGCACCTGCAAGTCGAGGGGCATGTGCGCACACACACACACACACACACACCCACACACACACACACACACCCACACACAGCCTACTGAGTTCTGAGCTTGAGTTGATTTTATCCACAAGGCCTTTTCTGCACTGTAAACGGCATGTTCTCACACTGGGGTCAAAAGTCAGATTGTGGGCATCGCGTGACCCGTGTCTCATGACAACCAAAGCCCTCCTGGGCCCTCCTTCCTTTTTAAGAAGCGTTACACTGTATGCACTGAAACCCCAGTGATTCGCTAAAGCCTGGGACACAAATTCTCAGGCCACAATGAATACAATATTTAGAGAAAGGAAAAAGAGAGACAGCATGTGAGAGGGGTAGGATTATGGGGCTAGGAAGAGAATGAGAGAAAGACCATAAAGAATACAGAGCGTTTAGTAAGAGACAGGAACGTGTGAGATCTCAAGTAAAGATAGAAAGTGGGAGAAGAGTGTGTGGGGGGATGGCGTGAGCTAACATACAAAGCATTTGCGTCACTGTGACTATCCTGCGTTAGCACTCTATAAGATTGACTCAGAGACAGTGCGGTCCATTCACTTATTCTGCTATTATATTGAACAATGATAAGATCATCGATTTGTACTGCCTTCCAAACGCTTCTGCCAGCACTGGGAACCTGATGAGATTTTTAGCCAGTGGAGAACTGTAAAGGTAGAAAGTGTCATTTAGTTCACTATATTAAGAACCTGCGCACGGGTGGGTGTGCGCCTTAGAGTCCCATCTAGCTCAAGCATTACAATATCCTTACTGTCCATCTCTTTATATTTGTCTCTCTGTCGCGAACACATGAGAACGACCTGGGAAGATAACCCCAAAAATGACACCCACCGTACCAACCACTTATCACAGGCACTTTGCTGATATCATCGGTACAATAAGTAGCCCGTAGACAATTTCAAAGCCGCTTTTGCAGACACAGCTGGAGCCTAATCATGGATTTTTCTTTTTTAATATAAAATCAAGCACAATGGAGTTCTCCATTCATCATGTTTGACTAAAACCAGGATCACACACACATCTAACTTATCTATAAAATTGGGACATCAACATTAATCACATTTTGGGGACATTTTTGTTGCCATTTATATAGTAAAACCCCTTCTTACACACACACACACACACACACACTTCCCACTGTGACTCACTCCACATTTGAGAAACCTCCTCTCTCTTCTCTGTCTTTTTGTGTCTCTCACAGACACACACACAGCTGTCAGAGGGCATTGTGCAATCTGCTCGCCTCCAATCGACACATCTTGAAAAAGAAGCTAATCCAATTCTTCCTGGAGGTACAAAGCTCCTCTCCTTTCTTTCTCTCTCTTCCTCCTCCTAACACTCATTCCTTATCAGTGGACATATTTCAAGCTCTGGGCATTCACTCGATTGTTTGATGGGAATAGCTAACAGACCAGGGAGGGAGTGTGTATGTGTGTGTCTGTGTGTCCAAGTGTGAGAGGCAGTGCTTGAGACATGGTTTGTGTGAGCAAGTGTGGGCATCAGGGTCCGTCCAGGTTCTAATCGCCCGTCCCACGCAATTTCCGTTCTCTTTTACCAGAGTTCCGTCCCCGTGCCCCGCTGATGCCTGTCCGCCAGCGAGCATGAGCAGAGGATGTCTGAGTCATCATTACGTGGATGTCGCCCCCGTGGGGCCGCCTCCCTTCTCTCGCCGCTATCTCTTCGAAGACGCTTTGTGAGCCTCCGACACGTAACTCCGGCGCTGAGCAGGGTTGAGTTGTCCATGATTTCAGAAATGCCTCGCAACTCTGAAGAAGAAACCGTCTGGATGTGGATGCGTTGCGTTTGCTATCTGCTCTGTAATCTGTCTCTCTCTCTCTGAAAGTTGTTGTTTGTTTTCCGAAGTGTGGGGAAATGGGCAAGAAGCCGTCTGCCAAAAGGCCAAACGTCAGTCTGATACCACAGAACAAACTATTCCAACCAAATGTTCCGGAAGAGAAAAATTAAAGGTGAATTGTGGAGACAAAAGCTGGGATGAGGAGAGTCTTATTGAGTCTTCTGCAAGCTGCTCTAACGTGTAAAGTCTGACCAAATCTGATCAAATTCTTTGGTTGAAAAACGCCCCCTTTGACGCTTTCTTGTTCAGAGGCCTGGGGACATAAAGTGTTATTTCAGACTGGCTCAAATATATTTCTCTGCTACTGACACATTTCTCCATGCTTCAGCATAGCCAAACTCACTGAGAAGCTGTTTAAATCAATGTTATGTGATAGGCCTGTATGTCAACTACCATCATTTCCCATTATTTTTCTACCACAGGGGTTAATACATGGGTGCTGCTAATACACTGTTTCCACCTGCAAACCTTTTCACAGATGATTGCTTGATGACGTAGAGGTCTCAGAAACTCATGTAGCAAATATGATACAATCGACATTACATGGTTTTCAAAAACATATGTTATTCTTCAACAAATCAATGATTGTAGAGCCCTATGACAGGTGTGTAATATTAATGTACAATGTATGTACAAGTCATAATTCTCCTGCAAATGGGGTTTATATATGGGTGCAGTTAATACTCGGGTTTGTATGCACACAAAGCTATGAATTGTGCGGTTTATACACGGTGCAGGTTATAAACCTGGTATTTGTGTTATCTGGTGAAGAGAGAGAAAGTGAAAGAGAGACAAAGAGCAAAGGACACTTGAAACACCATCCCATAGGCCTTCCTGTCAGGACCTTGCCTCTTTCTCCTTGTCGCCACTAGCCAACATTAACATTTACTCAACCACACTGCTCCGTGCTAACCCCTGACCTTGTGGGAACAGGAGAAAGAGGAAACGGAGCACAACTGACTTAGACTTAGGCCCTTTGTTCTACGACACCTGTCATACCACCCCCCTAAAGAAGGAATATGAACCAGATAAAATGTGACATTGCACTGTGCTATTATCATTACTTTAGCTGTGAGAGTTACCTCCTGCCAGAGTGTAATAGCGTATACCAGTCAAACACACACACACACGCAAGCACACACTGACAACATGCCCAAGCGGCTTGGAACGCAGAAGCACAAATGTCACCGCGATCAGTCTATGGGAACGGGACGCTAAAGGAAAAGGTCGGGATCAATCTGGAAAGCGTCTCGACTAATTAAAAGATTGGAATGGTGTACCCCCTCTTCCTTTTCTTCTGCTCTCACCTCCCCACCCTGCCTCTTTCGTGTGTGTAAATGTAAAAAAACAATCCTTTGGTAGAGCGCGTCCGGAGGCATTCGCAATTCATATCATAGGAACAAAACAAGATCTAAAGAGGGATAGAACACCAGCTGGGATGAAACCATAAGAAATGTCTTAGTGAAACTGACACTGCAAACTTTCAATACCTATCAGTAAAAATAAGGAAGCGACTAACCCTTGATGGCAGCGTCTAGTTTTCCCCACCCTGAGTGGCATCAGTGACTGGAAAGCATTTTCAGGCATAGACTGTCTTAACATTAGCTTCCTTTTGCCTGAAAAGACACGCAGAGACCCTACTTTATTTCCTGCTGCTTTTTATGCCAGAAAACAGTAACAAGTAGCCAAAACTAAAATCAGTTAACTGCTGCTGTGAAACCCAATGGTGTTAGCGATTAGCACTGTGTCCACTGGCTAAGTCAGCGCCATGCGCTAACTCTCCTCCCGGTTGGCTTAGTGCTGTGGTACTTTGGGGCAGTGAGTGGACGGCAGCCCCCAGTCACAACTCCGTAATAGCCAATCACAGCTCAAACAGGGTCTCACAGGCAATACATCACATTCACTATTCTATGGAGTTGAATCCAATGCATGCAGAGACTGAGTGCAGCCAAGCGCCTACGCAAACAGGAGAATGAGGACATTAACAATTGAAGCTACGCCCCCCTCTTTCCTAAATGCAACATGGCAGGGATGCAATGCTACATGACAGCGGTTTTGTTTTTAGCCTCCATTACACTTATGTAATGGCCTATACTGTGGCTATAGGCGTGGACCGAGTCTATAAATGGAAGAACAGGCTTACATAACGGGAGGTCTTGCCTTAGCAACCTTTCCATTACCGTATCAGTTCAGTATTAAACCTACCCCTCATTTCCTCAATACTCTACGTCTCTCAAACCCTTTCAGGGGTAGAAACCCCAAACAAATCTGCGCCACATGCCTTCACCACGGATCCGCTGGCCCCACTTGTTGCTTTCTTTCCTCCCCCGTTCCTCCACTTCCGCCAATTTTCATGCGCTAAAACGCCCCTGCATATTCCATGTACAGATATGACTTGCTTCACTGTTGGAACCGCTCATTTATATTTACAGATGGAACTATTTGATTCTAGGCAGAGCTGTTTGTCTGGCTGGCATTTCCCGTGAAAACATGAAACACTAAAGGAGGAGTGAATCTTCCTCTATATCTGCTGCCTGTTGCCAGTGGGCCCATCCGGAATGCCAGGTTTAGTGAGTATGCCCGTCTGGGCTGGTCCTCCATTCCAATCTAAATTCATCTAGAGTTGTCTGGGCCATGAGCAGGAACCAACGGTAGACAGCTCCTGCGGTGAGACATGATTGAAATGGCAAAATAATGGCTGCTAATTGGCAAACGGCATTGCAACATTTAGTGTGTGTGTGTGTGTGTGTGTGCGCGCACGCATGCATACAAGTCCCAGCTGGGGGTTGAGGTCAAACACATTGAGATGCAAAGATACCCTACAGTATCTCTTCCTGCCACTTTCCCATCATCCACATGTCTTTTTTCTCTCCTTTCCCTTTGTTGCCCTTCATCTCTCCCTTCCTTCCACCGCTATCTCATTCTCCTCCTCCACCCAAGGACTCACCCTCTCTTCTTCTTTTCCTGATTTGACAGGAGATGAGGCGATGTGAAAAAGGGTGTTCATGAAAATGCTAATGGGCTCTGTGCCTCCTGTAATTGAGGACAGGTGTCTGAGTCGTGGGGCAGTGGCCCCTGAACGCCTGTCACCTACCAGACCTCCATCAATCAACACAGATTGCCACCATGACCAGGTTATCAGGGCGTTCTGCCTCAATGCTAAACTCATCAGAGAGAGTGCCAGAACAAAAATGCTTGGGAGAGAGTCTGAGCAAGCGAGAGAGGAAAAAGAACAAGGACGCTTCATAAATGATTATTACCATGATAACCATGTGATCCCATATACACTGTGATCCCATAGTGATCTCAGTGATCCCATTTACATTGAGAGACCGAAAGCTAGAAAGGCAGAAACCTGTTTCTTACCGGTCGGCTGTTGAGCCTCCATGTTTTCGCTGACTTTGCATATTGAAATGTATGACAGATGCGATTCAGCATATTCAAATCGATTGGAACAACAAGGAACTGGGGTGTAACTGTAATACATTTCTATGCATGACTTTGATGTGGAATGTGGTGCCTGGTTTATTCATCCAAAGTATATGATGGAGAAAACTGACAAGAGCAAAGGCTTCAAAACAAGAAGAAATTGGAGGTGTACCGCCTCCCTATATTCTACACTTTTTACCAGCCAACAATAAAAAGAAATTAAAAATTTGCCGGGTTAGATAATATCAACACAGAAGGAATTAGCACAAAGACACACATACACACGCACAAACACACAACAGGAGTCTGGACACAGTATCTAGTGCATGCTATGGGGTGACTCTGGTTGCTGCATTGTGAGGTATCGGACTACGCTTACTATCCAAACTAACACAAGACACCACAGGAGTGACCGCACCCTCCCTCCCTACCTTACCTGACCCTATTGTGTCACATTGTTTGGGTCCATGCCTGGAGAGCCAGCGAGATGCAGCCAGGCAGGCAGGCAGAAAAGAAGCCAGCCAACCATGCGACAGGCAGGCAGCTCTGGTTGCAAGTCTAGGAACGTATTAAGGGTGCCTGAAGTCCTCTGGGTCTCAGTTAGGACCTCTTCACATTAAAAGCCGCAGGTTGAGCCCACCACAGAAACAGCTTTCTGGAAACAAACCAGTAGTGGCATAGGGAACTTGTAAGACTACACAGTAAAAAAAACTCCATTCAAAAGCCCTTTCCTATACACTGAAATGAGTGTCCCCTAATTCAATGACCGTTTGCTAATCCAAGACTTCCCTGCACTAATATCGGCCTTTGTGGGAGCCATTGAAACAGATATAATAGCTGCCCGGAAACAAAGGCAATTCACAGTTCCACTCAGAACAAAAGGGGGGGGGGGAGGTGGGATGAGGGAGAGACAGTGATCATAGCAGAACACCTGCTGACACCTGTGGGTGAGATGGAGACAGGGAGGATAAAGGGGAGATGGAGGGGAAGGATAGAAGAACTGTGGGGAGGGAGGCCAAACGACATCACACTGATAAAGAGTGAGGGAGGGTGTCTGTTAAAAGAGTTAAACAGTGACTGGAAAAAAGAAGGGTGGGCTTCACAGAGTGCCTAGCTAGGTTGTCATCAGGGACTCACTCTGGCTGTGGTGATTGGTGGGCCACTTCGGCTCCAATAGTCCTGGCCCCATTGTCCACAGACTAGACCTAATGTAAACGTGCCTTTCTCTGCATTTCCTGCCAAGTCTCTGACCTGTCACTAACCCCTGAGAGAAGGGGGGGATATGTCTAAAGAGGAAACACTGGAAGGTGAGGAATCGGGAAGAGGTGCCCAAGGCGGCAGGAGAAAGAGAAAGAAAAAAGAGAGGGAGGGTGGTAAGACCAGATCAGGACCTCTGTCTCTGCTTCTCCGATAGGACAGAGGCAGTCTTATGGAGCCCCGAGCCCAGCAGGGCGGGCGAAGAGGAACAATGGCCCCAGTGTGCACTGCCTCTGGTCCCAACAGCTGGGAGATACAGGAGCCAGACAGACAGACAGGCACGCCAGGGGATTCACACACACAACTCCTGGCCTCGCTTTGCTCCGCTCTCTCCTTTGCCCATTTTTCTCCCAGGCTATACCCTTCCTCTCTCTCTTTCTCTCTCTCTCTCTTTCTGTGCCACGCAGCCCTCACCCCTCTCTTCTTCACCAGGCAGACAGGCAGGCACAGGTTGGCAACAGATCACAGCAACTGCAACCAAAACTAAAAGAGAGGAGTGGAGAGTGGAACGCCTCTGGATGAGACCGAGCAATGCCAAAGCCCTTTTAACAAGTGAACATCCCACGACTGAGAAATAAGAAGCACACGTTGATGGGCTACTCCTGAAGCTATTACTTTATCTTTAACCAGGCCAAAACAGCAGCCATGACGGGAGCAAACGTGGCGTGAAAAAGCCACTGACATCCCTGTGATTTCTCTAATATAACAGTTGAATTGCAGTCCCACAGGCTGATATAGAACGTCTTCAAAGGAAAGATATGAAATAAAGACATGGAGACCACCAGGCCATGTTATGTCCATCCACCTGCTCAGTGTCTGTGATTTTCTCCACTAGACCTGTTCCAGTTTACAGCAAAGTGTGCAAAAACACGATAACCTTATCTGTATAGTCTGCATTATCTCACGTGGATGATAAATAGGCCTAGACAATTCTAAAATAACAAAGACACACTTTTAAAGGGATTGGAGACAAGGTCGAGGATGGACTCAATCTTACAGTGGTTCCATTGGCCAATGGCCACGGTTTATGTGCCTCACCTCAAAATTGTCCTCCTCAGTTTTCCAAGGATGAATTCTAGCACAGCGTGTGTGACATTGAACATGCACATGTCTCCTAAATGTTTTAAATGGGTGCTTTTGTGTCTGCATGTGTGGGGTGTAAAACGTGTCTGTCCGGTACTGTCCCAGAATTTATAGTCCCATGTGTGGGAACAGAGGCCACAAGCAGTTTCGGATGTCTTTTGCTACGGATTGATAAGCTCGACAGCTGCGAAAAATTCTAGCCAGCCTGGTTGATGAACACACTGCGCATTCTTATGCTATTGGAGATGAGATGCATTCTTGTCTAACACAGACACTCACGGAAAATGTATTCTAGAAAAATGCTTTCATTTCAAGAGATGTTTATCAGATTACCATAGCTAACATACTCAAACAAAGGAACACTTTGGTTTAAAAAAACTAACTTCGGAGGAAATGTTTGACTTAAGGCATATCAATAAAATAGAGCGTTGAGATCTAATATAACCTCTTGTACAAGCTGTTAATGACAGGCGTCTGCTCGCAGACGAATTTAAGACCTGGCGCGCTCCTCGTTCACCACATTATCATATATATGTCTTGACTAGGCATCAAATAGGATAATAAGCTTATTATTACATTATTTATGCCAAAGAAATGAATTGTGGAATCTTATCACAACTAAATAAATGAGCGAATCTGTCATGAAAAACAATGAAAGCAAGCTATATGTATGTATAACTTGGTATGTGTTATTACTACACTATACATTTTAAGTTTCTTTACTAACTTTCTTACAAACCGAACTATTTAAATGATTCAACATGGTTATAAAAACTACAGCCAAACGACAATTATCTCAAAACGATGTATCTAGGGTAGTGTGAAGAAGTTACTGGGAAAAAGCCACTAAGAACATAAGGCGCAATTTACAAATAGAAAAAGGTTTCAGATTTCACAATGTGAGTTCCGAAGTGATTTTCTTCGGCTGCGGCTTTCCCATCCCCCCAAAATAGACAACTTGATAGGAAACGAATCGAATACACAACGAAGACGAACCTAACCCATCTGCACATAGAGGTCTATGCATTCTTCATGGGGAAATTAAATCACAGCAGTGCCCGTGCATACACGGTCCGTGCTCGCCTCGCCCCTGCACAACTGGGTGTTGATGCCCGTTATCTTTCAATCGCTGAAAAAAATTTGCTACAGTATCTAGCTAAAAAAATAACTACAATGAGTTTGATTTAAAAAATCACAAGGTCACAAGACGCCTGATGTATATATAAACCTTCAAAATGAGTATGTGGTGTGATAGTTAGCATGCTGCTTGCTAACCCCTAATTTACAACCATATATTGAACCAACCTGAGCTCGTGCAGATGTGAAACCACGATCCCTTCCCCCCGGCTAATTTCAAACCACTGCTTACAATAGCTAAGCTATGTTTTTTCTTGCTTTTTGAGAAAGTGTCAATGCAATGCATTTAATGCAACAAAATACATTTAGCAAAAAAGTGACAAGTTAAAACACTGAAAGATTTTCCTCACACCTGTCACCTGAGTAGCTAGTGGGCTACAAATGTTAACACTGACAGTGATGGCTAACCAGTAACCTTTTAGTCATTCACTAGAATTTGAGCATGGGCTCTTGTCCATTTTAAAGTTTGTGTAAGTAAATTGTACCAATGTACTACATTTCTAAATGGATTGTTGACAGGTTACCATTTGGCATACATACATCCAGTTACAGGAAAATGTCATACCTGAAATGTCTGTTCGATTCCTCCTATTTTCTTGCCATCTCTACTGCAGTACAGTGCACGCGGCTGTTTCTATCAAATCAAACATCCAGCCCCCTTCCATGCTGTGGATACCATAGACCGGCCGAAATGAATCCCGTTAGCAGCAGAGGAAGAAGGCACAATTCCCATCCAGAAGAGATCCGGGGGCACAATATAATTTTAACAGACAGTACAACGAGCGAAGTTAAGTTGAAGACCAATTTGAAGATGAATTAATCCATATATATTGATCCACATGCGAGAAAACTGTGTTCAGTCAATGAAAAGAAGAACATATCATATTGACATTGTAAGTCCCTATGATATTCACCTATCTTAGAGACCAATGGTACGCACCAATTTCTATTGTTGGAGAGCAACTCCACGCGTCTAGCGAGGAGCCACAAAACTGACCCGCACAAAATAAGCAAGCATATCTGATTGGCCCATTTCTTCAAAACCACTCCCGGTCTTGTCGTAATGTCGTGATGTCCAATCCATAGCAAGGAGGTGGAAACAAATTAGATTAGTCCACACTGTACTCTATCGAAAATATTTCTTAATTAATGGAACTTTCTAATGTTTTTGCTAATTCATGCTTATTATCTTGTTTTATATAACTTCGTCACAGTTACACCTGGAATTCATTGTAAGTGGGTTTTTTTATACAGTAAATCCTATTGATATAGGTATGTGTGTTAATAATATGTATATAGGTTAATATATCCAGTTAATAAAGGGTCCATGAATATATCATTTCTGTTCACCTGATAAGATTTGACATCGCACACAACATAAGTCGTATTGGCTAGTCTAATTCCATCCAAGGAATATTGGCCAATCGTTGTGTTGAATTTTGTCGCTAGTAATCCTGAAAGATTTATAAAATATAAATCTGTATATATTTCATATTTAGATGACTTATTTGTTGAAAATATTTTGTATTGTACGTTTTTCATCATAATGTTTAATTAAAAAATATTTTTTTCTAATTTTGATTTACTGATATTCCGAATTAATATTGTTCTTTACTTCATCTAGTAAATTAAATATCTACTTTCAGGACACTTCCGGTAAGACATTCACAACATCCAAGATGGCGGCTACGATGGGGTCCCTCGTTTCTTATGGGAGCGATTCTGATTCAGATAATGAAACACAATCTAATCGTAGTCCCGAAAAAATTGACCCTGATGCTCTAGCACACCTTCAACCGTTAAAATCGGGTCAGACGCTGTCTTTGGCTCTGCTCAATTCAGCCCCTGAGGTCGCCGTAAAGGTTAGTGAGCTAGCTAGGAAGATTATACTGTTGCTAATTTAGCTAACGTTAGATAGCAAGCAAGCTAGCTAGCTAGCTAGCTACTAACCGTATAGATAGATGGCAACACCTAATATAAGTTTGCAAATTACCTGTCAGTAATAAGTAATATCCAGCCATAATCAGCTTGTTACCGTTAGTTATCTAGTTGACTTATAAAAGAAGCTAAAGTATCCAGATAATGCATTTACGCGTAACATAGTGTTTCATTCTTGGTAGTACACTTGATGTTGTTCATTCGGTACTTGTAGTCAGTTACAAAACGTACTTTTGACCAGTCAGATTAGTTTTAGAAAATACATTGATTTGTAACGGTATAATATGTTTAGTCAAAATAACAATTCGTGGAATACATCAGAATTGGGTATCCCGCCTTATATATGTAGGTTTGTCTAGAAGACTGATTTCCTATTGCTAATATTTTCTATTCAACATGGGCTTCCCTCCCCAGGACACAATGATGTCTTCACAGTGTTTCTTTTTTAGAATATTTTGCTTGATAAGTGTGGAAACAATGCATCTCTAAATAACAGGTTGAGAAACGGATTATGGTGGCCCAGAAAGCAATACTTTGGGCTGCATTGATGTTGTCATTTCAAATAGAAAAACTCATATGGCTCACTCAGGTCAGAGGCACCAAATGGTAGCAAACAAACCTGATAGTCAAAGACTTTAAGAATGCTAAATTACTGAAATATATAATGTATCAAGTTGTGTGTGTAACATGGTCACACAAGCTAGCATGAAATGAATGAACCACAGATGTGATAGATTTAACTCAAGGTTCGATGATTGATCAGAATGCTGAGCAGCATGTTTCTACACTCCAACAGGAGGCTGTGGAGACTGGTGTGCATCTTGACCCGTCCCTCAAAGAGGTCACCTACAACCCCACATACGAAACCATGTTTGCACCAGAGGTGAACTGATGATTCGTTATTAGATTTTTCTCACAGTAATTGCTGTACATAATTTTAATAATTGCACATACTTAATGTGATCATTTTCATATTCGCTTTCTTCCCCCTGCTAGTTTGGTCCTGTCAACCCCTACAGAAGTCAACAGATGGCTGCTCCCAGGAATATGCTGTCCGGCTATGCAGAGCCTGCTCACGTCAATGACTTTATGTTCGAACAGCAGAGGAGAACCTTTTCTACCTTTGGTAAGTTTAAATAGGACTAGGGCCATCTGGGACTGTAAGGCTTTATACTCAGGACAGTGTCCGAAATGAACCTTTTGTCTCACCTACCTAGGGGACTGGTAGATAAAAAAAATCCACCAGCTAAGCATATTTTTTACCAGCCAAAATAATAAGTTGCCTTTTTGTGTCACACAGAATAATTCATCATCACAGTCTGAGCATCATACTGTAGCCAGCCTCTTGAAACCCCTTTATTACCAAACCATTTCCCCCCATCTTAATATTTTAAAACAATTTCTTGAAATTCTACAGATTCTCCAAGGATATGTTTATTTTATAGTTAAATTCCTGAAATTCTAAAAGAATGTCCCATGAAGCTGAGTAAAATGTCCCTGCAGAGATTGCATACACATTTAGCATTTTAGATGTAGCAGTAATAAATAATTATTGTGGCAACAAAATGTTCTTAGAATAGCCCAGAAAGTAGTTGTGGATGTTTTACATATATCCATGTGCTATGCAACCATTTACATTTAAGTTATTCAGGATCAAACCCACTTGCTCGTATTTTCCGAAAGGTTGGCTGAAAAGGGGTAAAGAGGCTTCTGATAGGAAAACTAGTAATACATGACTTGTATTGTAATATGAAAATATTATCTATTAATGGCTTTATAATAACCTACACTTATATTAACAATACAGTTAGGTCCGGAAATATTTGGACACTGACACAATTTTTATAATTTTTGCTCTGTATGCCAACACAATGGATTTGAAATGAAACAACTGAGATGCATTTAAAGTGCAGACTTTCAGCTTTAATTCATGGGGTTGAACAAAATAATTGAATGAAACGTTTAGGAAATAAAAAATGTTTACATTTGAAATAAGGGGACTAGCTCAAATGTAATTGGACAAATTAACAGAATCATAAATATAATGTTTATTTTTAATACTTTGTCAAGATTTCCTTTGCATGCAATGACTGCTTGAAGTCTGGAATGCATGGACAACACCAAACGCTGGGTTTCCTCTTTTGTGATGCTTTGCCAGGCCTTTACTGCAGCTGTCTTCAGTTGTTTGTGGGTCTTTGTGCCTTAAGTTTTGTCTTAAGCAAGTGAAATACATGCTCGATCGGGTTGAGATCAGGTGATTGACACGGCCATTGCAGAATATTCCCCCTTCTTTGCCTTAAAAAACGCCTGGGTTTTGGGTTGTCCTTCATCTATAAAGTGAAGTGCCGTCCAATCAACTTGGCTGAATATGGCTGAATCTGAGCAGACCAAATATCCCTATATACTTCAGAATTCATCCAGCTGCGTCTGTCACATCATCAGTAAACACTAGTGACCCACTGCTATTGGATGCAATGCATGTCCATGCCATCACACTCGCTCCATCATGTTTTACAGATGATGTGGTATGCTTCGGATCATGAGCCGTTCCAAGCCTTCTCCATAAATTTTTCGTCCTATCATTCTGCAACAGGTGGATCTTTGTTTCATCTGTCCAAAGAATGCTGTTCCAGATCTGGGCTGGCTTTTTAGATATTTTAAGACAGTCTAATCTGGCCATTCTATTCTTGAGGCTTATAAATGGTTTGCATCTTGTGGTGAACCCTCTGTATTTGGTCTCGTGAAGTTTTCTGTTTATGGTAGACTTGGGTAATGATATGCCTACCTCCTGGAGAGTGTTCTTCGTTTGGCTGGATGTTGTGAAGGGGTTTTTCTTTCCCATGGAAAGGATCCTAAGATCATCCACCACTGTGGACGTCCAGGCCTTTTTGGATTGCAGAGCTCACCAATGCATTCTATTTCTCTCAGAATGTACCGAACTGTTGATTTGGCCACTCCTAATGTTCCTGCTATCTCTCTGATGATTTTTTTTTAAGCAACCTTAAGGTGGCCTGTTTCACTTGCATTGAGAGCTTATTTGACCGCATGTTGTGGGTTCACAGCAGTAGCTTCCAAATGTGACTGCCACACCTGGAATCATCTCCAGACCGTTTACCTACTTAACTGATGAAGGAATAGCCCACACCTGTCCATGAAACAGCTTGGGTCAATTGTCCAATTACTTTTGGTCCCTTGAAATAGAGGGGGCTACATATTAAAGGGCTTTAATTCCTAAATGCTTCATCCAATTTGGATGTGAATACCCTCAAATTAAAGCTGAGAGACTGCAATTTACCTGTGACTTGAATATATTTTGGTAAACAGCCAAAATAACAAAACTTGTGTCAGTGTCCAATTTCTTCAATTTTTTCTCTGTTGGTTCAGTCACTGTCTCACTACTCTCTGTGTCTCTCTGTTGGTTCAGTCACTGTCTCACTACACTCTGGGCCACTCTGTCTCTCTGTAGGTTCAGTCACTGTCTCACTACTCTCTGGGTCACTCTGTCTCTCTGTTGGTTCAGTCACTGTCTCACTACTCTCTGGGTCACTCTGTCTCTGTTGGTTCAGTCACAGTCTCACTACTCTCTGTGTCACTCTGTCTCTCTATTGGTTCAGTCACTGTCTCACCACTCTCTGGGTCACTCTGTCTCTCTGTAGGTTCAGTAACTGTCTCACCACTCTCTGGGTCACTCTGTCTCTCTGTTGGTTCAGTCACTGTCTCACTACTCTCTGGGTCACTCTGTCTCTCTGTTGGTTCAGTCACTGTCTCACTACTCTCTGGGTCACTCTGTCTCTCTGTTGGTTCAGTCACTGTCTCACTACTCTCTGGGTCACTCTGTCTCTCTGTTGGTTCAGTCACTGTCTCACTACTCTCTGGGTCACTCTGTCTCTCTGTTGGTTCAGTCACTGTCTCACTACTCTTTGGGCCACTGTCTTCCAACTCCTGCCAGTAGTCCTGCAGCATCTCTATCCAAGCTTCAGTCACTGGCTCACTACTTTACAATCCATTTTCCAAAACTAATAACTTACTTGAATTTTATTTTGCCTTTTTCCCAAGGCTTTTTCCAAGGCTGAACCCATTATCTAGCTACCTGTACAAACATTCACCCGTCGGTGTGGCGGATAGCCTTCTGAAATTTGCTCACCCAACAGAAAATCTACCCACATTTGGCGCTTGGCGGGTGTTAATTTCAGATCCTGGCTCAGGATTTTCCTTATTTATATCACTGCATTGTCTTTGTCAAGTAAATTAACCTATATTTTCTTGGCAATCTGTAGCATCGGATTGTTCTCTTGTCACTGTATCATTTGAAAATGAAGGGAGCAGGTTTAAAATAAACGTATTTTAACTAACTTTTTTTTAAATTTTTTACTGAAATTCAGATTGTATAGCTTTATAATGTCAATTAGGGTAAAAATAAACAACTTGAAGTCACAATTCTCTCTATCTTGGTCCAATCACCGCACAGAATAATTTTGTGATTCCCACACAGTGTTTGTGGGTTTGTTATTTATTTGCCATCCCCTTTTCTCTGCAGGCTATGCTCTGGATCCCTCAGTTGACACAAGCCAGATCTCCTCCAACAGCTACATTGGAGCAGTGGACGAGGCTGAGAAAAAGAAAGGTGTTCCTTCACACTTCATTTTTTTGCTTTCAGTGCATAGCCTTGCTTGACCCATTGTCCGCTGATCAGTGAACAAACATTTATTGTTTTCAAACAGTAAAATGCAATTACCAAACAATAATATTATGTATGTATACAAAAAGGACTATTCAGTAAGAATCTAAAAATAAGAAGCAAAAATGGCCTGCAACCTTTTTGCGACCAGTTCTTTATTTATCTTCTCCATTAGGAACTTAGGAAGAAGAAGAATCTTAAGATGCAAAAAATTAGGATGGTTCACTTACAGTGCTGGTTTTGTGCTTTTGGCTTCTGGACAATTAAAGAATGATATGCAAATTATAAGAACAGGAGAGAAATTGCTAGTTTCAATGACGTGAAACTCTTTGTGAAATAATTGCTTCCATTTGCATTATTGTATTTAAGTTGTGCTACTTTACAGCAAGCCACAGTTCAGCTTTGTGATTAAGATACGTACGATTTCCATTCATGAATTTGTACAATGCTAATAACGCTAATTACTGACTGAGTAATTAAATAACGATGTACCTGAAGGACCAACTGGGAGGAAGGGGACTGTCACCGAAATATGATTTTTGGACAAACTATCCCTTTAAGAAATAAAATCTTCCTTTTAAATAGCCCTTTATTATTTTGCACACATTTTCATATTTTAACACAATGGCTGGCCTCAAATATTCACTTTTCACTCCAGCTGCAACCAGTTGGCTTCTTCACCCAAGAAGTGATTGATTGCTTTTCTGCAGAAACCTCAATCTTTTTGCTGCCAGTGTGATGAATATAATAAAGGAAGACCAATGAAAGTACACATGCACAAATGTAGTTCTTGAAAGTATGTAAATTAAGAATAGGCTGATTCTGGTAATGCTCAAATGCATTTTGGGCAGGTAACCAATTAACCATTAAATTCCCATATGTAAAATTAAAAACCCTGTGGTTTGAATCCTGAATGCCTGTTGGCTGAAAGCTGTGGCATGTGAGATGGTATGTCCCCTATTATGACCTAACATCACTTCTTACTGTTCAAATTGCCCAATTAACCAGTTTATAGGAGCAATAAGGCGTGTCTGTTTTTTGTTGTTTTGCCAGTATATCACCACAGCTAAGGACTCCAACAAGGCATTCAGTGATGCATCAAGCCTAAGAGCAGCTCTTAGCTTTGAGATATTGATCATTCACCACACACCCCCCTTTGCCGTATTGCTTTGTTATATTCCTGTCCATTTATTGATCTACCCAATGCCTTTCATCAACATTTTGATGACATTTTGAGCAACATCTCATGCTGCTGTGATGGTTTGACAGAATGTACTCTTTAAATGTCTTAAAGTCCCTGCAGAGTTTAAAGTTTGTCTCATTCCCTCTCCAATAGGATTGACTGTGTTTGAGGTTGGCCCAAAGAAGACGGACAAGAGGAAAAAGGTGCAAGGAGGCGAAGCTGACGACATTGACAATTACCTCGGGCCCTGGGCGAAATACGTGGACGAAAAGGATAGTGCCAAGCCGTCAGAGGTACTCCATCGATATAGTTTGAAGCTCAAATGATGATGGAAGCTTTTAGGGCTGCACAATTTATTGAATTCAGGATATTGACATAGCAAGCAATGTTTTTTTGGTCTTGTTACGGCTGTTTCCCACACACACACAGCCCTGCCCCATGTTACTTGAAAAGCGCAGCCCCTCCTTGTTCATTCACTATACCTTTGTGTTCTGTTCTGGCCAAATACAGTCATTGTTCCAAACAAGAACAATGCTGCTTGACACATTCATGATGCTGCTTGACATTTTCTTGCTTTTTTTGTATGTAATTCTAGTTCTGTGATTCCTACCCAATTGTTTTTTATTTATTTATAGAAAAATCCGAGTTAGATGTTTTGCTCATGCGGCCAAAGAGGCTTTTATGATACGCTGGTAGGCTGCTTGGCTGAGATGATGTTTGAGAGACCCTTTCCTAGCTGATATATCATTGGTGTGTTATAATTTATCTGCCTTGTGTCATGCAGTTTGCCAAAAGTACAATCCCACCCAAACAGTTAGGAATTTTTTTATCATCATCATCATCATCATCTTCTTCCGCTTCATCCGGGGCCGGGTCGCGGGGGCAGCAGTCTAAGCAGGGATGCCCAGACTTCCCTCTCCCCAGACACTTCCTCCAGCTCTTCCGGGGGGACACCGAGGCGTTCCCAGGCCAGCCGGGAGACATAGTCCCTCCAGCGTGTCCTAGGTCTTCCCCGGGGTCTCCTCCCGGTGGGACGGGACCGGAACACCTTCCCTGGAAGGCGTTCCGGAGGCATCCGAAACAGATGCCCAAGCCACCTCAGCTGACCCCTCTCGATGTGGAGGAGCAGCGGCTCTACTCCGAGCTCCTCCCGGGTGACCGAGCTTCTCACCCTATCTCTAAGGGAACGCCCAGCCACCCTGCGGAGAAAGCTCATTTCGGCCGCCTGTATCCGGGATCTTGTCCTTTCGGTCATGACCCAAAGCTCATGACCATAGGTGAGAGTAGGAACGTAGATTGACCGGTAAATCGAGAGCTTCGCCTTACGGCTCAGCTCTTTCTTCACCACGACAGACCGATACATCGACCGCATTACTGCAGAAGCTGCACCGATCCGTCTGTCAATCTCCCGTTCCATCCTTCCCTCACTCGTGAACAAGACCCCTAGATACTTAAACTCCTCCACTTGAGGCAGGCACTCTCCACCAACCTGAAGTGAGCAAGCCACCCTTTTCCGACTGAGGACCATGGCCTCAGATTTGGAGGTACTGATTCTCATCCCCACCGCTTCACACTCGGCTGCAAACCGTCCCAGCGCATGCTGAAGGTCCTGGTTTGAAGAGGCCAACACGACAACATCATCCGCAAAGAGCAGAGACGAAATCGTGTGGTCCCCAAACCTGACACCCTCCGGCCCCTGGCTGCGCCTAGAAATTCTGTCCATAAAAATTATGAACAGAACCGGTGACAAAGGGCAGCCCTGCCGGAGTCCAACATGCACTGGGAACAAGTCTGACTTACTGCCGGCAATGCGGACCAAGCTCCTGCTTCGGTCGTACAGGGACCTGACAGCCCTTAGCAAAGGACCCAGGACCCCATATTCCCGAAGCACTCTCCACAGGATGCCGCGAGGGACACAGTCGAATGCCTTCTCCAAATCCACAAAACACATGTGGATTGGTTGGGCAAACTCCCATGAACCCTCCAACACCTCGTAGAGGGTATAGAGCTGGTCCAGTGTTCCACGGCCCGGACGAAAACCACACTGTTCCTCCTGAATCCGAGGTTCTACTATCGGCCGTATTCTCCTCTCCAGAACCCTGTCATAGACTTTCCCGGGGAGGCTGAGAAGTGTGATCCCCCTGTAGTTGGAACACACCCTCCGGTCCCCCTTCTTAAAAAGAGGGACCACCACCCCGGTCTGCCATCCCAAAGGCACTGTCCCTGACCGCCACGCGATGTTGCACAGGCGTGTCAACCAAGACAGCCCCACAACATCCAGAGACTTGAGGTACTCAGGGCGGATCTCATCCACCCCCGGTGCCTTGCCACCGAGGAGTTTCTTGACCACCTCAGTGACTTCAGCCCGGGTGATGGACGAGTCCACCTCTGAGCCCTCATCCTCTGCTTCCTCAATGGAAGATGTGACGGCGGGATTGAGGAGATCCTCGAAGTACTCCTTCCACCGCCCGACGACATCCCCAGTTGAGGTCAACAGCTGGCCACCTCTACTGTAAACAGCATTGGTAGGGCACTGTTTCCCTCTCCTGAGGCGCCGGACGGTTTGCCAGAATCTCTTCGAGGCCAGCCGATAGTCCTTCTCCATGGCCTCACCGAACTCCTCCCAGGCCAGAGTTTTTGCCTCCACAACCACCCGGGCTGCAGCCCGCTTGGCCTGTCGGTACCCGTCAGCTGCCTCTGGAGTCCCACAAGCCAACCAGGCCTGATAGGACTCCTTCTTCAGCTTGACGGCATCCCTTACTTCCGGTGTCCACCACCGGGTTCGGGGATTGCCGCCTCGACAGGCACCGGAGACCTTACGTCCACAGCTCCGAACGGCCGCTTCGACAATGGCGGTGGAGAACATGGTCCACTCGGACTCAATATCTCCAGCCTCCCTCGGGATCCAGTCGAAGCTCTGTCGGAGGTGGGAGTTAAAGATCTCTCTGACAGGAGACTCGGCCAGACGTTCCCAGCAGACCCTTACAGTGCGCTTGGGCCTGCCGAGTCTGTCCAGCTTCCTCCCCCGCCATCGGATCCAGCTCACCACCAGGTGGTGATCAGTTGACAGCTCCGCCCCTCTCTTCACCCGAGTGTCCAAGACATACGGCCGCAGGTCAGATGAAACGACAACAAAGTCGATCATCGACCTGCGGCCTAGGGTGTCCTGGTGCCATGTGCACTGATGGACACCCTTATGCTTGAACATGGTGTTCGTTATGGACAAACTGTGACTAGCACAGAAGTCCAATAACTGAACACCACTCGGGTTCCGATCTGAATTTTTTTATTATTTTTTTAATTTTTTAGCAGCATCAGTTATTTTTTTCTCACTCTCCATGTGGAAATTTGATTGTGTATATTTCTGAGATGGTAAGGTGAAACTTGGCAGAACTGTAAATGGCGCTGGTTTACACAAGTTCAGTGACTCATGATTAAGTTCCCCCACCTAGTGTCCCTGCTTTAAATATATCCCTGATTAGAGGGTTACAATGAAAAGATGTGGAACTGGCCTTGATATCCAGATTTTATAACCCCTGGTCAACACTTTCCACGCCAGGCCAATTGGCCACATGCTGGCTATAACTAGCAATATTCTGGAGCAATTTCAAAAGCTCATGGAATAACCAATTACCATGTAACAATGCTGTGTTTTCCAGACTACAAAAATCAAAAAAACCTGACCACCTTTGTTGTGAGCAAATTGTATTATTTTTACCATAATAACACCTTCTCATTGTTTATCGGAAATGTTTTGGAAAGTGGGCTATGGAGTAGAAAAGGAGGTAATTATGTGGAAATGTCTAATTTGCCTTGATGTAGGCACAGTGGGAACACTGCAGAAACGCTGCTTGCGCCTTTAATTATTATAGTATTTTGGAAATAGCACCAAGAAAACAAGAAAATCAAATTTGGCTGCACTGGGCCATTAAGACTTAACTGCTTTTCTCCATAGAGTTACATGGTTTGATTCTAACTGATTGTCTGCTGATTAATCTCTAGGAGGAACAGAAAGAGCTGGATGAGATCACGGCCAAGAGGCAGAAGAAGGGGAGGAACGAGGAAGAGGCTCCGGCGGAGGAGAAGACCATTCTCCATGGTAACGAACTTGCCCACACCAGCCACAACTAACCGAACTAATCAGCACTCTTTGACCTGCGACTGGGAGGTTCTCGTGGTCTTACCGTGTCTCCTCTCTGTCTTCAGTCAAAGACGCGTATGACTACCAGGGCAGGTCGTACCTGCACGTGCCCCAGGACGTGGGCATCAACCTGCGTACCGCAGACACACCTGACAAGTGTTACCTGCCTAAGAAGCAGATCCATGTCTGGTCGGGACACACCAAGGTGAGGCTGGCTGGATGGATGTGTGGGCAGAAATACAGGGGGGCCTTCAGAGGTGAAGGAGTTAGCAGACTAGTGAAATCAGGAGGGAAAAAACGCGCTTATGTAGGGATGGCTGGATGAAAGGAGGAACGTCAGATGGTTCGACCTGTTTTTTTTGTCTCCATCATCACGATTTTAGTTGAACATCCCTGCCTGTGGCTGGGGCGCCCCGAGTGAAGTTTCTTGGCTCATTGGAATTCAAAGAGGGTGTCTGCTCGAAGCCCTGCGCCGCTAGCCGAAGGACTGAGACTAATCAAACGTGCGCACTGAGCCACTAGTTGTTAGCGAGTGTCACCTGCACACATTTGCTCAACGCAAACCCACTCTTAGTGAACAGTCTCGGTGAGGTTTGATGTTACCTGAGGGGAGGCTGTGCACTTGATGAAGCGTTAAGAAACTCCAGAGGAGCAGGGGATGATTAAACCCACCCGAGGCATATATTAAACATGCGCCGGTCTACTGCTCATTAAGTGGCGTTGAGCTGTGCTTAAGTCCCATCCCCTGCTGGTTTCGGAAATGAAAAATAGTAAGGATTGTTCCAACTCTGTGGAAGACAGGCAAAAGATAAGGGGCCGTATTAGGTCAGGTTTCATGCAAACTGCTATTGGGTTTTGTTGCCCTGGCTTAATAGTATACTGTGGCGAAAACCCCCGACCTCTCTCATTCATCCTTAGTCTTTAGTTCCTGGAGAAAATGGACCACCTATGTGAGAGGAATTACACTCGTTTCTGAGCTCATAACTCATTTCAGGCAGATCAGTATACCGTTATTACATCATGTATACTGGTTAACTTCTGTGTCTGTCCCTCTGCAGGGTGTCAGCGCTATTCGTCTGTTTCCTGTCTCAGGTCACCTGTTGCTCTCCTGTTCCATGGACTGTAAGATCAAGGTACTGAAACTTCTCTCCTCTCTGAGACCACATACAGTCATCACTGTGTTGATATAGAACTCAGCCATTTCTGTTTCTATGGTATCCTTTTTTTTTTTTTTTTTTTATCTTAACCCACATTTCTGACCCGGATAAAAATTATAATTAAACTCATAGCTCGACTAGCTCCCCTCGAACAGAAGATGAACCAATGTGTGTTTTTGGAGGAGGTATTACTCCAGTTAGCATCAAGGGAATTCTGTCCTGTGGATTTAGATGTAGCCATTTTAATTGACTTCCTTTATTGACTATTATTTATTGTATTGTTGCATTGTTTTGAGGTGACCGGCAAGTAAGCATTTCATTAAATGGTACTTACCCTGTGTACCCTGTTCTTAATTCAACTTAATAATGTTCATATCCTCATCATAATGAAACAATCCCTCCAAATGGCCTACTGTCTCCCTGACACTGTGGTTATTCCAAACCAACCTACACATTTCTAATCATTACTTTCACATTCCTCTTATCTTCCAGTTGTGGGAGGTGTATAATGAGAGGAGGTGCGTGAGGACTTTTATTGGTAAGTCGACCGTGTTTGTTTCTCATGCCTTGTGGGTAGGAGACAGCCTAGTGGTTAGAGCATGGGGGCTGTAACTGAAACGTGGGCAGTTACGAATTGTTGGTCCTTTAAAATGAAACATCTGTCGTGCCCTTAAGCAATGTGCTAAACGCTACTATAAGTCACTCTGGATAGCAGGAACTGCTAAATGTAAATGTTGTGCTACAAGGATGCGTCAAGGAGAACGTTCTAAATCATTTTAGGCGTAGGCTACTTATCGCACTGAACTAGTCGCAAAGTGATTTTTATTGACTGCATGGAGATGTTTTTGGTTTATTGGCCCAGCATTATCTGCCAGTACAAGTTCGCTTCCAATCAAGCTCACTCATCTCCCTTGGCAAATCCTATTACAGCCATTTCTGTCTACATCTGCCTTGTCTAAATGATGATTGGGAACTAATTCAGCAATGAGACACGTGGCACAGGCTGGATGGGTGAGGATGTCAGAGCACCACGCCGGACCATCTCATTAGCCTGTTTCCAACTCTTTCTCGACCGGCAGCGTTGAGGCGGAACATTCATTCAGAATTAATGCAACATAATAGGAACGGTCAATTCTGAGCACAGAGGGGAAGTTTGTCCAGCGCGCCGAGTGTTAACTGCCCACTGACGGTGGGTCTATACTGGGCTGTGGCACTCAGCTGGGTGTCTCACAACACCCCCCCCCCCCCCCCCCCCATCCGTGGTAAGGCTGTCAGAGTAGATTGTTTTCTCTCAGCTCCGGTTATGCCCGTCAGCTCCCTCAAACACCATGTATAATTCAACAGCCCTGGGATGGATGGAGAGCGTCAGGGAGGGGAGGGACGGAGTGGGGGCTGTGGGAAGGGGGGAGGAGAGGAGGGGGATGTGGAGACGGCATAGAGGAGAGATAAAGATGTGGCCATCCAGTTTGTTTTAGGAATGCAGCTCCTGAGGGTGAATCAACTAGAGTTGTGCTGTCTCTCGCTCAAAGATTTGAACAGAATTAGTCTTTTATTTTGCTCTTTATTACCAATCTAAACCCAACTCATCAACCCTTCATCACCCTCTTCTCTTTCACATTGGAATCTCAGTAATACAGCGTAATGACAACACCCACAGCTCCATTTCTTTTATTTGTGTCAAGTCAATGGGATTTGTGCCATAGGCATCAAAGCTCCTGAAAGTACAAAAGGGAGAGCGAGGGGTGTGTGTCAGTGGGCTCTAGCCAGAAAGCTCTTGGCAGGTAAACCTTCGGGAGGGCTGGCCAGAGCATGGACCGACATACGGCTAGTCTCCATGGAACCAGTTATCGCTGCGGTAACAGTGAAGCCCTGACAAGAGGTGGTCTTAACAAGAGCCGTCTGAGAGGGAGGCCAACAGGACCAGCTGTCACCACACACACATGGATGGGCGCGAGAAAGATGAATGGTGGAAGGGATAAATGAGACCAAGGGGAAGAGTGAGATGTTTTAGAGAGAGAGTGGAATGTTTCAGAAAGCGAGAAGGGATGTTTTAGAAAGAGAGCGAGATGTTTTAGAGAACGATGTTTAGAGAAGGATGTTTTAGAGAGGTTTTATTTCACAATAATTTTTTAAACACAGAACAGAACTTATTGAGTAGTATGATTTTCTTTCTGCAAAACATACGTTTTGAAAGTATCCGCACTCCTAAAGAATATTTAAAATGAAACCAAACAAAAGGGCATCCTTTTTATTTGGTCTCCGTCTCTGTTTCCCTGGGGTATAAACATGAGGTTGCATGCAAAATCCCTTTGTCATCCATCACCCTGAGCTTTCAGCTCTAGGGAGATAATCAAAATGTTTCAGAAGTCTGTAACATTTGCATATTTGCCAAGTAGAGGGCCCTTGTGTATGCATGCACAGTGAGGGAGGCAAAGAAAAATCCAAGGATCACAGTTTCAGATCTGCAGTTTAGTGAAATCTTAAAGGGGATCTGTGTAGAATCCAGCCTCTAAACAATTACACGACATGTTTCATTCTCGTCTTCCCTTACCGGAAAAAGCAAGTATAGGGAGATGACACAACATTGCAAACTGATAGACGGACCATCGAGAACGTTATAATGGGGAATATGTCACTCTAATTAATTTTGTAGAAACATTAACCTAAAACATTAATTGCAGATGTAATTATAATCTGATAACCTTACATGTTGCTGCTTTAAGGTTGTCAAGTTTCACAATCAAGCTGTTTTGAAGGGTTGCACCAAAATGGACCTAGTGGATAGACCTTTCAACAAGACCGCAAACATACATCAAAATCAACACAGAAATTGTTGGGCAACCACAAAATCAATGTTTTACAATAGCAATCGTTGTCTCTGGACGCCGATTCGGTAGAAAACCTGTGGTCTGAATTGAAGGCAGCAGTCCACAATCGCAAACCTAAGACTGTCAAGGATCTTAAAAAGTGCTGCATAGAGGAGTGGTCCAAGAGTCCTCCAGAAATGTTTGCCAACTTTGTCAGACTTAACAGGAAGAGGCTCGGTGCTATTATCCTCTCCTGAGCATGCTCAGGCACAATGTGTAATGCCTAAGAACATCTCCTAGCTGCATTCTATTTGCCACGAACCACATGCCCTTTCTGCCTTTTTGTTAAATAATAACATTTAAAATGTGAGGTAATGTGAGGTAATATGTGTACCATTTGTAAAGAAAACATGAATGAGCAGGCAAAACACATCTTTTATTTCTTATGGAATTCACATCAACTGTAGGTCATAACAGAATGGCACAATCATAAAACAGAACATGGCAACAAAGAAAAAAATGTACTGACCCGTTCAAAAGTCTGCATACCCTTAGTTCCTAATACTGTGTATTGGCCACTTTACCATCAATGACAGCCTGCAGTGTTTTGTAATAGTTTTCTATGAGGCCCTGAATTCTTGCAGGTGGTATAGCTGCCCATTCATCTTGGCAAAATGCCTCCTGGTCATGCAAAGTCTTTGGTCGTCTTGCATGAACCGCACGTGCTTATGGTTATGACCATAAAGTTCTATTTTGGTCTCATCCCTCCAAATTACAGTGTTCCAGTAGCTGTGAAGCGTGTCAAGGTGTTGTCGGGCTTATTGTAACCCAGCTTTTTTGTGGTATTGGCACAGTAAAGGCTTCTTTCTGGCAACACAACCATACAGCAAATATTTGTTCAAGTATCATCATATTGTGCTCCTTGAAACAACCACACCCGTCTTTTTCCAGAGCAGAGCAGAGCAGAGGTACTGTGGGTTTTTCTTTGTATCCCGAACAATTCTTCTGGCAGTTTTGGCTGAAATCTTTCTTGGTCTACCTGCCCTTGGCTTGGTATCAAGAGATCCCTGAATTTTCCACTTCTTAATAAGTGATGGAACAGTACTGACTGGCATTTGCAAGGCTTTGGATATATTTTATATCCTTTTCCATGTTTTTAGAGTTCCATTACCTTACAAACATTCAAGGGTATGTAAACTTTTGATTGGGGCCGTTTGGTTGAATTCTGTTATCATTATGATTTTAAAAAGGAGCCAAACAACTATGTGATAATAAATGACTTCGTATGATCACTATCCTTCAAAATCAATGCCAGAATTTCACAATTTCTGCCAGGGTATGCAAACTTATGTGCACAACTGTAATACCAAGAATCTCATATTTAAATGAGTAATTGTATTACATGACCCTTTTTATATTTGTATTGTTTTCTAAAGAAATGAACCAGGCATGGAGTGATTGGAGTCATTGTTTTCATTCTGGGTACTGTATAGTTATTAGCTAGTCATCTACAATAATCTTTTTGCAGAGTATATTTTAGTTCCATTAATAAACGTTCTGTTGTCCACATTATTTCAGCAAAAATTCCATCGCTGTGGTAAAAGTTGCATTCCCGCTGTTTAAATAGCGTAATGGTTAAAGACACAGTCTGCCACATAGGAAACCGCTTATCGAAACCAGCCAGGGATGACAACATTCATCCTTTCTATTCGCGGGCCGGCTGAACTAAGCTTGTCTCATTCTTTTGTGTGTGTGTGTGTGTGTGTGTGTGCGCACGCCTGTGCCTGAAACCTCCGATTTTTATTTTGGTTTTCACCCTTTATTATCTGGCTTATTTTCTGCTTTGGCAACACAAACAAATGTTTCCCACACCAATAAATACAAATTGTATTGATAAACAGAATTTGTAGAGGAAGAGCAAGATTATAGTGCGAAAGAGATAATGTAGCAGAGAAAGTATAATGTAGAGGATAGATGTGGAAGAGAGAGAATGTAGAAATTAGATGGGGGGGGGGGAGCACTCATCTTCTCCCCTCCATATCCCCTTCACGGTTATGCTTGTTTCAATACACCCCTCCCCTTCCCATCTTCTACCAGAGGCCCGGCTCCATTTTGTCTCTCTGTCACACTTTATTCTTCTGTCATTTTATAGCCCAAAAATGTCATACAAAAGGCGGTGGGGTCAGGGGCTATAAAAGAACAGAACATGAGGTGTGGACACATTGTTATATACAGTACATAAAATGTGTTTCTTTCTCCCCCAGGCCACAGCAAAGCGGTGCGGGATATCTGCTTCAACAACACAGGGACTCAGTACATGAGTGCAGCCTACGACCGCTACCTCAAACTCTGGGACACAGAGACAGGTCGGTTCAGAATGCGGGTTTGCTTATTGCTGTTTGCAGGACAGCGCTGCCAGTGCACTCTGTAGTCTAGCCGAGAGTGTAGCGCCAAAAGATGCATTTTTAGAAGCCCTGTGTGAGGAAAAACACTGACATTACTAAAGTGAGATTTTCTGAAATTTTTTGTTTACATGCTTGGTTGATTTTACATTTTCCGCTAGCTAAGACCTCTATTAACCACGCTAGAGATTCTTTTCAATATTTCACTTGTCATATTTTGATTAATTGAAGAAACAAATGTGAAATTGAGCAATATACAATGTTACTTTTCATTTCCTCTTGAAACTTTGTGTCTAGTAAAGACCTAGAACACCAGATGACGGGAGCTCCTAACTTACTATTGACCTTAATTAATCTATCAGGAGCAAATACCTGCAGACCCTCGGCCCTCCAAGAATGTGTGACACCTCTTTACTGGTGGGACTAAGGACTCTGTACTCTCCCAGCAGAGGGCAGTATGGAGACTAGTCCTCCACTGCTCTACAGGATCAATGCCTGGTCATAGCACTACAGTCTCAGTGGTTCCATTTCATATACATTTTCCGAGCCTGCAATTGATGGACGAAAAACTACAAATGTTTTATTTAAGTTAATCGATTCATCAAGTGAATTGAAGGAGTCGTTGCTCCTGGGTGAGGTTAGTGGGGTGTTGTGCATGTCATGGTAACATCCTGTCTGTACAGGCTGTTTTAAAACCTTTCAATTGTCCCCTCCACAGGCCAGTGCATCTCCCGCTTCACTAACAGAAAGGTGCCATACTGCGTGAAGTTCAACCCTGACGAGGACAAGCAGAACCTTTTCGTGGCCGGCATGTCTGATAAGAAGATTGTCCAGGTACTGGCATGACACACAAACACACACTACAGCGGAGCTTAGATAGTGTGAAATGCACTCCTCTCGCAGGGCTGTGTTGCCAGCAGGTAAGTAGGTAGGTAGGCGTGTGCGTGAAGCGACAGGACTAGAGCAAGTCATTAATCATGGACTACGATTCGTGGCCCAGGGCAGAGAACCAAGAGGTCTGTTGAAGACAACCACTTAAGTACTGTCCCCTAATTGGAGAAGCAATTAAAAACAGCTTAGCAGCAATTAAATGTCTATGTGAACTCTGTTTCTTTCTCTCACATTTTCTCAGCTGATTTTCGCAGTCTCAGAAGTTGTTTGTACCCAATAACTGTGCTATTGGTGTGGGCAGGGGTTCCCAACCTTGGGGTTGCCCCCCCCCCCCCCCCCATTGTGGAGCACCAATGTTTCATGAGGGGGATCTTAAGTGATTAGAATGAAGCTATAAAATTCCAGAAGGAGATTTAAATCTAAAATATGTTTTGATTGTCTATGATTTTCAGCACTGGAGCTAAAATCAATTAAAGAAATTGGGATTTGGTGGTTTTATATAGTATGTGATCAAGATAGGCCACCAGCTGTCATTTTTATCTGGAGAATAGTGGAAGAGAGTGGGTAGCTCATTCACTACATCCTACCAAATCAAACTATTATGCATTTAATATAGGATAATGCATGCATCTGTGGGTGTGAATTTTTTTTAAATGTGAAAAATGGTGCGCTGGGGAAATGGTTGGAATCCACTGCAGGTGTTTGAGTTTCTGTAATTCACTTGTGTGTTTTAACTTCGCCCAGTGGGATGTGAGGACTGGAGAGGTTGTTCAGGAGTATGATCGTCACCTGGGAGCAGTCAACACCATCACGTTCGTGGATGAGAACCGCCGCTTCGTCAGCACGTCAGACGACAAGTCCCTTCGCGTCTGGGAGTGGTGAGTCACAGCGAGACTTGTAACCTTCTGCCTTCCGATGTCGATAAGTAGCTTTATTGCATAACTCGTCCATGCTTCATTTAAATACGGCATTACCTCTGGCATGTAGATGTGTCTCGGCAGTGGCCTAGATGAGAAGAAACTGCACACCTTGCCACACAGTGTACTGCAAGTAATAGTGTGGAATACGATTGGTTGAGTGGTCATATGAAGCTCACTACGATTGGTTGAGTGGTCATATGAAGTTCACTACGGTTGGTTGAGTGGTCATATGAAGTTCACTACGGTTGGTTGAGTGGTCATATGAAGCTCACTACGGTTGGTTGAGTGGTCATATGAAGCTCACTACGGTTGGTTGAGTGGTCATATGAAGTTCACTACGGTTGGTTGAGTGGTCATATGAAGCTCACTACGGTTGGTTGAGTGGTCATATGAAGCTCACTACGGTTGGTTGAGTGGTCATATGAAGCTCACTACGGTTGGTTGAGTGGTCATATGAAGTTCACTACGGTTGGTTGAGTGGTCATATGAAGTTCACTACGGTTGGTTGAGTGGTCATATGAAGTTCATTACGGTTGGTTGAGTGGTCATATGAAGTTCACTACGGTTGGTTGAGTGGTCATATGAAGTTCACTACGGTTGGTTGAGTGGTCATATGAAGTTCACTACGGTTGGTTGAGTGGTCATATGAAGCTCACTACGGTTGGTTGAGTGGTCATATGAAGCTCACTACGGTTGGTTGAGTGGTCATATGAAGCTCACTACGGTTGGTTGAGTGGTCATATGAAGCTCACTACGGTTGGTTGAGTGGTCATATGAAGCTCACTACGGTTGGTTGAGTGGTCATATGAAGTTCACTACGGTTGGTTGAGTGGTCATATGAAGTTCACTACGGTTGGTTGAGTGGTCATATGAAGTTCACTACGGTTGGTTGAGTGGTCATATGAAGTTCACTACGGTTGGTTGAGTGGTCATATGAAGCTCACTACGGTTGGTTGAGTGGTCATATGAAGCTCACTACGGTTGGTTGAGTGGTCATATGAAGCTCACTACGGTTGGTTGAGTGGCCATATGAAGTTCACTACGGTTGGTTGAGTGGCCATATGAAGTTCACTACGGTTGGTTGAGTGGTCATATGAAGTTCACTACGGTTGGTTGAGTGGTCATATGAAGTTCACTACGGTTGGTTGAGTGGTCATATGAAGTTCACTACGGTTGGTTGAGTGGTCATATGAAGTTCACTACGGTTGGTTGAGTGGTCATATGAAGTTCACTACGGTTGGTTGAGTGGTCATATGAAGTTCACTACGGTTGGTTGAGTGGTCATATGAAGTTCACTACGGTTGGTTGAGTGGTCATATGAAGTTCACTACGGTTGGTTGAGTGGTCATATGAAGTTCACTACGGTTGGTTGAGTGGTCATATGAAGTTCACTACGGTTGGTTGAGTGGTCATATGAAGTTCAATACGGTTGGTTGAGTGGTCATATGAAGTTCACTACGGTTGGTTGAGTGGTCATATGAAGTTCACTACGGTTGGTTGAGTGGTCATATGAAGTTCACTACGGTTGGTTGAGTGGTCATATGAAGTTCACTACGGTTGGTTGAGTGGTCATATGAAGTTCACTACGGTTGGTTGAGTGGTCATATGAAGTTCACTACGGTTGGTTGAGTGGTCATATGAAGTTCACTACGGTTGGTTGAGTGGTCATATGAAGTTCACTACGGTTGGTTGAGTGGTCATATGAAGTTCACTACGGTTGGTTGAGTGGTCATATGAAGTTCACTACGGTTGGTTGAGTGGTCATATGAAGTTCACTACGGTTGGTTGAGTGGTCATATGAAGTTCACTACGGTTGGTTGAGTGGTCATATGAAGTTCACTACGGTTGGTTGAGTGGTCATATGAAGTTCACTACGGTTGGTTGAGTGGTCATATGAAGTTCACTACGGTTGGTTGAGTGGTCATATGAAGTTCACTACGGTTGGTTGAGTGGTCATATGAAGTTCACTACGGTTGGTTGAGTGGTCATATGAAGTTCACTACGGTTGGTTGAGTGGTCATATGAAGTTCACTACGGTTGGTTGAGTGGTCATATGAAGTTCACTACGGTTGGTTGAGTGGTCATATGAAGTTCACTACGGTTGGTTGAGTGGTCATATGAAGTTCACTACGGTTGGTTGAGTGGTCATATGAAGTTCACTACGGTTGGTTGAGTGGTCATATGAAGTTCACTACGGTTGGTTGAGTGGTCATATGAAGTTCACTACGGTTGGTTGAGTGGTCATATGAAGTTCACTACGGTTGGTTGAGTGGTCATATGAAGTTCACTACGGTTGGTTGAGTGGTCATATGAAGTTCACTACGGTTGGTTGAGTGGTCATATGAAGTTCACTACGGTTGGTTGAGTGGTCATATGAAGTTCACTACGGTTGGTTGAGTGGTCATATGAAGTTCACTACGGTTGGTTGAGTTCCACGGACATCCGTTTGTCTTCCGGATGCATCCCTGGCCTTTCGGGCTCTTGCTCTGCCTTTGGATTTATTTATTCATTTATGACATTTCTGTTTGAGAAAAAAGTGTTTCATGTTGTATTTCTGCTCAAATGCCAATCAACTTGCAAATGAGTTCCCCCCCAGCAGTAAACAAACACTGGTGTGTTTATCTCGCTGAGATTATAAATATTTAAGACCTGGTGACTGGGGATTGAAGTTTCACTGGGATCAGTGTTTTCATCAAAGAAAAACGTCAGTTATGTAGCGTTCTGTAATATCCTGTGTTTTAGCAGTAGGATTGACTTGCTGGAAGCGGGTTCTGGGGATGACAGCTGTCACTTTAGCATTGTAGTCTGGAATGCGAGTTGGCTTGGTCCATGTTGCAGATTAAAGAAGCAATATATACAATCCTTGTTGTTGCTGGTCTAGATTCTGCCTTCCGACAGCTGCTGTCCAAGTCCACCTACTTGTCCCTTTCTAAAGTCCACCTGGTTGTGTAGCTGATTGGAATGCCATAGCCCAACTTCGTATATTTATTGACCTGCTGTAAGGATGTCACAATACAATAATTTAGAACTTTATAATATCAATTAAATTAAACAATTCTCGATTCAATACCATTGCAAAAAGTATAATAAATCAAGAGTATTGTTTTAAATTAAAATGTATTTTCCTTTATAAGGATCACTGCTAGGTGCTTAGAAAAATTTCTCGCCAAATAACAGCTTTGTTTTAGATTTTATAACATAAAATGGCAATTTTACCAATAATCATAGCTTTGAAATAAATAAATAAAAGCAATGCACTACTGGTGTTTTTGTGAGAGTGACAACAGCATGCCAATATTATCCTGACCCCGTCTTGTCCATCTTGGGCTCATCTTGGCTGTACATTAGCAGCCAGAGTTGAAATGTCATATTATTATGAAAATAGCCTGACATGCTCTGATGTTTACCTGAAAACTTGAAAGAGGCACAGTAGAATCTTGAGTCAAACATTTACAGGAGTGAGTTTGAAGAATACCTCTTGCAGAGAAGTTTATGCATTTATGCTCTGGTACAATTGATACTACTGAAAGTTAGTCATAGCAGGAAAAGGCTCAGTGCTATTATCCACTCCTGAGGAATTGCTATCAGAAAATGAATTGTGACATCCCTAACCTGATTTTCATCTGAATGTGTAAATGTATACCTGAACAACATTCCCTTAAAACGTCATGTACTCTTATAATATTCACACGGCACAACCAGAGCAGGACCAGTCATCTCTCTCTGGTTACTCTCTAGGTTTCAACCCTATTAAAGGTTTTCCTTATGTTATGGTAATACCATCTATAAGAACCCTAAATGGAAGTAAGTACAGAGACAAAATGATCTTGGCACAAACTATCCCTTTAATCAGAATAATCAAACAAAGACTGTGCAAACATCTAAGAGGCCACATTAGTGTATGGTAGACTGCTGCTGATAGGTCCTCTGTCTTAAAGGTGTACTCCGTAATTTGACCGTGGGTTGGTACAGACAACACAGAAGAATACAAAATATAGAGATGCAGAAGTCTACAGTTTAATGGACATGGAATCTGCAGTACATAGGTTTCTTTTTTTTCTGTGACTAGGCTATCGTAATTATAGGGGTTCTGCACAGAAAGATTGACTGTTGGGACCTGACTGCTGGATGTTCTACTGTTTTCACACATTCTAGTTCCCTTAATGTTTCTCCTACATAAAACTAGCTGCATGGGCAAATAACATGGACGACTTTATGGGAGATGCAATTAGTGGTTGATTTTATTAATGTCTTGGGTTGGGAAAAGCTTTTTATGCATTTGATGTAGTAGCACTGAATGCTGTTTCCTCGTTTATAGTTACTGGTTTTATATTAGATCAAGCTGATCTTGAAATCCAATCTTTTATGTTCTCTAATCCGATCTTTTATGCTCTATGGAAAAGTTGGATGCTGGAATGTGTTTCCTAAGGCTTGGTCTGAGGGCAAAATGTGCCAATGTTTCTTGACAATACCTAATATTTCTGGGCTTTTTGTAGGTGGTTCCCAACTGGGTGGAATTTCTGGCTAGCGCGCTTCTATGTTTATGTAGTGGTTGTGTTCTAGGAACCTATTGAGCGTGTCTTTTGCACAGTTTAGCCATGTCTGATTGTACCCTTTTTCTTTGAATTGCTCTACTATTTCAACCTTCTGTCAAATGTACATATTCAGTGGAACATTCACTTTACCCTGTGGAGTTGATGGATAGGTAAGCTAAGTGTTTTTGATCTGTGCTTTTTCTAAATAAGTCAGATGTTGTGACTTGTATGTCCAGGTGTGCTAGTTGGGGTTGAACTGTGCGTTGTTTGGCATCAGGAGTGTTGGGTCTGAGTAGATTGCACACTCATTAGGGTTCCTCCCAGGGGTATTTGTGGGAAGTTTATGGTTGAGAGAACCTTTGCCAACAAAAGGCTTTGAAAGGTGCATTATGTCATAGCTCAGCAACTTAACATACAAATTACAAATGTACATGCAGTACAACCTTTATTCAACTCATAAACAAGCAAATTGGAATTTTGCAGGTAAATCCAGCAGTTTCAACTTCCTCTATATTTGTCTACTGATAAAAATAACAAGGCATTCATTGCGAATGTAGGTGTTGTATTGTTTACAGACACATTTATAGCACAGTTCCCAGGGAACAAAACATTAACACACATGTAGTAGTAGATATATATTTTTAATAGTAGAAATGTTTTGAAACAACCAAGTTCATCATGCTCCTGTGGCGTTCTGTACCTTGCTTAGTACTTTAGTTTAACTAGCTCAATGACAAGTGTTCTTTCACAGTTTTTTGGCCAGAGAATATGTACCCCAGTGGTTTTTTTAATTAATTAATAAGGCTGGCATCAGCTGCCTTTTCCAATTCATGTACACCTAAAATGTCTGTGATGCAAAATGCGATCATTAGTCATGCTGGCATTGACCCTTCCAAGTAAGACCTGTCCTTTTATTGTAGAGAATGCATCCTTGTTTTGCTTAGTCTCCCACCATATCTCCCTCTGTCTGATATCTTCATTTCATTCCAGTTCAAACATTCGGTTCAGTATCAACATGTAAAAGCACATGGCAAAACACTAAATCCAACCTCAGCCTTGATAAGTAGTCATTGTGTTGCATAAAGCTGACTAGTTAGCTTTCTACCTTGAATGAAAAATAAAATAAGAATAGGACATTCAAAAAAGCCAGAGCAGAAAGCGCTGCCAGGGCAGAAAGTGCTGCCTCTACATTGTTGTAGTCTTTTAGGTTATGGAAACCTCTTGAGATGCGGCTAATTCAAGCATGACTTAAGGACATCCAATGGCTCTATCAAACAAGGACATATCCGACTGCACACAAACCAACTTATTCCATTGGTTTTGCGTGGAGGCTTTGCGAAATGAAACCAAGACTACATTTACTAAAGGGGAATGCCCACAAAGCCCATACCCCTTGCTTCTTCTGCAAAATTACGTGTGAAACAGATCTCATGATAAAAAGCCACCTAAGGGTCCCCCAGGATGAAATGCCCCTTTAATGTCCCACCTCGGCACACCATTTCCCCTGTAAGAGAACCAAAACTGATGGATTAGAGAGAGCCTAACAACCCAGCTCAGATGAATTGGGCAGAAATAAACACAGAGTCACATATCACTGACACAGATGTAGAGGCTGAGTGGGCTCCTCTGAGCCATTTGGAATGAGCGGTTGTTCACCCGGTGCAGAGACACAGAGGAAAGCCCTCTTTAGGAGGCTGTCTGTTGGTAGATGAGAGCCTTTTTAGATTATGACAGAGTAAACAAGAGCCAATTGTACCGTTTTATATATAGACAGACGAGCAGACAAAGGGATTGTGTACCTTGTGAACAGAGGGGTGACCTGCCCCTTAACGGTCCCTGTCTATCCATCGTTTCATACATAACATAACCCGTATAACGTATATTTAGCTACACAAAGCCGTATTATAACCTTAGGCTTCATTTTCCTGGTCTTCCTCTGCCGCAATCACCTTAACACATGCAGAGGCATGGAGCGTGGTTGTGTGCCAACAAATTCCTCCACCTCCTGGTAGAATGAACAGGTCTCACCAAAGAAACAGAGCTGTTAGAAACGCAGTCTGGTCATCTTTAACTTAAAACCAAAATAAGTGTGTCTTGCCTCTTTTTTTTCTCGTGATGTGAACAAGCCCAAATTAAAAGACCCTCTGCTATTATCTGCAGTGGCGCACCCATCTGCGAATCAACATCCCCTATTCATGCCAGTATGCTGCAGGGCAGGGAGTGTGCACATGGCACATGTCTGACCAACAAAATCTCACAGATTTACTGTATGTTCCGATGTTTGTCTACATGTGAATGGGGAAAATGCGTTAAATGTTGGTTTCTGTTCCAAACGTCTACAGGTGAAGTGTTGCTTTGAGGATCCCTAAACCAAAAAGTAACGGGTAAAGTGGCAATGTAATTAAAACTGCTCAAATAAACAGCTCAAATGTTTGACTTCCTGTTACTGGCACCCGTCCTTCCCTGAGTTCATTGTTCCCTCTGAAACTAACATTTGAAGAAATACGGTTCACAAAAGATGCGTCAGACCTGTGTTCAGCTGTAAAAGACGTAAGTGCTCTACTTACGTTGATTAATGTTTATGTGGAACAACTTTGTGTGCCGAAGTTCAAATCGAAGTTCAATCAGGTTCATCCTGAAGAATGTCGGGAAAAAAAGAAAAAAGACTGCACTACCAGAAGGTTGGAGATTTATGAATACCACATACTGGGACGAGAGAACAGCAGTCCACTCCAAACTCTGGTGCTGTTTCTCCTGCCCTTCTAGTTCCCTCTCAACCCCCATCTCCCCCCCAGCTCTATCCATCTCTTTTCCAGCCTCACAGACACATTGAGAACAGAGCAGAGTTATATTTGGAAAGTGGACGTGTTCTGTTTGTGTTCAGAGAATTTGTTTGGCTTGACTCTGTATTGCTCCGGACGTCAGCCAGGGCTCGCTCAGTGTACCCGTTTTCGTGCGTGTTTGTCTAATCCTTCTATTGACTACATGTGCTGTACATGTTACGTGATAAAGGTTATTCAGGCTGATAGACAGTTGTTGACTTACTCTTAATGCTTTGACTTAGTTTGTTGCTGTATTCTCAGTTTTTAGAATTGCTGTCGCAATCCTTTTGGCACCAGTTTGGTGTTGTATCTGTACTGTCTTAGTTAAATGTTGTTCATGCAGTCTAGCTTAGCAGCCCTGCTACTCTAAACAGCCATAGTCGCAGATAGTCCATCATTATACAACGTGCAGCCTATCACATGGAGGGTTAATTTTGTCGCCACACTTGTCCCTACTTGCCCTGCTGCTTGACTGTCTCATTCACACAGGACAGGATTATAGGGTTGGATTGATGCTCTGTAGACTGTAGATCAGACTTTCTCAACCATGGACCTGTTCCTGATTCTAATAATGAAATGCTAAATCAGGCTAAACTGGTTTTTGAGGGAACCCAGAGGATGCCAGCCAGATCTGCATCAACACGATTGGGCAAACCTACCTTTGACCAACATGGGTAACAGACCCGTTTCACCCTGAAGGTTGGGGGGAGGGAGTAAACGGGAAACCAGGATAGGAGCAGGGTTGAGACATGCGCGCTTCCTCACTTTTAAATCCATAATGACAACTTCATCTGGATGCCAGCCGTACCGTATAGCTTTGATCTCGGCTAGAATCATGTCCTTACTCGACACAAGCCCAAGCTGCCTCGACAACCCCCGCCCCCCCCCCGCGCACATCTCTCGTCTTTCTGTTGCCACGGACCGACTGTCGGTAGTAATTCCGGTGATGTCGAGGCAGACCCGTGTTCAGCTCTTGACCGCAACAAGCATTCTGTGACCACGGCTTCTTTTGTTTTATAGGGACATTCCCGTGGACTTCAAATACATTGCTGAACCCAGTATGCACTCCATGCCAGCTGTAACGCTCTCCCCCAACGGTAAGTGGACGCGCGTGCGCATACTCCGGCACGTAGCCTTTCAGCCCCTCGCATGCCCACAGTTGCCCTACCCATCACATCTCCCCCTGAGCCGTGTTCATATTTGTCCTGACATGGATTGTTTCTCCTTTGAGTGAAAAATGGGTTTGACACCCCCAGTCTAAACAATTGATGAACTCTCACTGGGGGAGCCAAGCACTCTAGGTCGTTCCCCCGCAGCAGCCACTTCCCTAATGGCTGCCAGCATGCAGTCTTGCTCGGGACCCCGCACAGAGCCTTTCTTCCTCTGTCATTGTCATTTCATTTATATAGGAGGTCAGGGTTGTTTTTATGTTTTTCGCCCAGAGACGGCTGTTGTCATTTTGTGAGGTGCTCCTTCTCTGGGACATTAGGGAGGAGCTTGGAAAGGCAGCGCACACACCGAGTGGAATACGCTCCCAAACACGCATGAACAAATACCATTATATTTTAGTTTTTACCTCAAGAACTGTTGTTTTGTGAAATGCTTTGGCACGGCTGCCAAGCCAGCTTTTGTGTCACAGCGTCTAAGGAGCAGAGGCAGGAGGCATTTACAGTTAACCAAACATCCGATGCAGATAAAAAAAAAAAAAAAGAAATCCCAAATGGCACACCCTAAAAAGTAGTGCACTCAAAGTGCACTGCCAGAAACGCGTTGCCAAGTCAGCATTCTGTCATCAAAAGGGTTTTGATGTTTTCCAAAGCTCAGGCCTTTATCTTTCTCTTAAGCTGTCAGGGCGAAGAGATGAGTTCACACACACACCTCGTTTAGCTCAACCAACCTGTTTTTTTTTTACATGCTCAGTCTGCCTGAGAGATTTGCACAATTCATTTCAAGCATTAAACGCATTAGTTACTTTCACACTGTAAAAACAGTGAAAACCGTTCTGAAATACTTTTTGCCCAGGCCCACCATACTGGAGATGTTCTGAACTGTGTTCGACCCCGAACCCAAGCATGCTCATACTAAAACAACAAAAAAAAAGCTCAATATCAAACTTCTCTTCCCCATCCTCCTGTAGGTAAGTGGCTGGCCTGCCAGTCCATGGATAATCAGATCCTGATCTTTGGTGCCCAGAACCGTTTCCGTCTGAACAAGAAGAAGATCTTCAAGGGCCACATGGTGGCTGGCTATGCATGCCAGGTGGACTTCTCTCCAGACATGAGGTGGGTCCACAGTCACATCACTGCAAGCAGTCTTGCTACGTTTTTGCAATAGAGATGAGCGACCTCCCTGGTGGTCTTGTGTTCAGGGTCACCGCCCCTAGGGGTTCATCTAGCTTTGTAAGTGGGAAATGTAAAACAATGGTTGAAGCATGTTTTCAAATCATTTAGTTTTTTATTTTGCATCATCAAATGTACCTGGGGTGGGGGGGGTTCTATATAATTACAATACATTTTGTTGATCAATTTTCTTTTTTGCTAAATACCTGTGGAACTGTTAACTGTAGGTATTCAAAATACATCTGCGCGTCGTCTTGTAAGAAGCGCTCTGCGTCCTGCATCTTCCTTGTATTTATTCCACACAGTGTTCCCCGGGGAGCAGCTTTCACAAGCGCCGCTCGTCTGGATATCATTTGGTTCCCCGCCTTGCTCCATTGAAACTGAAAGGGCAGCTCTGCCACCAGCACATGTCTACAAAGCGCTTAGCCAAATATACACACCACCAACAGAGTTATTCAGGCCCTTACCTACAGGCCCTTGCTTTAGCACAAAATCCAATTAAGAACCTTCTCACCCACGTCCCCACGATGCCCCCCTCCACCCCATGTTGCCCCCCTCCACCCCATGTTGCCCCCCTCCACCCCACGATGCCCCCCTCCACCCCACGATGCCCCCCTCCACCCCACGATGCCCCCCTCCACCCCACGATGCCCCCCTCCACCCCACGATGCCCCCCTCCACCCGTGCTCCATATCGAACCGCTTCCGGCAGGTGCTGTCAAGTCTCTCTTTCCGTAACCATGGGAACGTTGAGTAACCCCCGCTTTAAGCAGAGACCTATATTCACAACACCTGTCAGGTGAAATGGAGCAGCAGTCATTTTTAGCTGGGAGCGTAACCTCCTTCTTGCGCTCTCTCCCCCTTCAATCTTGTCTCCTTTTCTCTCCCTCTCTCCTGTAGCTACGTGGTGTCAGGCGATGCGGATGGGAAGCTGAATATCTGGGACTGGAAGACGACCAAGCTGTACCACCGGATCAAGGCCCACGATAAGGTGTGCATCAGCGCCCTTTGGCACCCCCACGAGACCTCCAAGGTCATTACCTGCGGATGGGACGGACAGATCAAACTCTGGGACTAGAGACGGGGGGGACGCAGATGGACTCCCTGTAGTTTGGGGCTAGGGGGTCTTTTTGTGTCATGTATTTTCAATATTATAATGGCATGCCAAAGGGCTGGTATCCAGTCCAGTTTTTTCATCAGGGGTTATATTTTGATCTAAATAGACACTGGTGGATTGACTTAACAAGGATGTCAACACAGATGTATACATGGAGATAAACATTCACACTTGCCAAACAGTTGTGAGTTTTCAGCCTTCTCTTTGATTGGTTTGATTTTATTTTTCCATTTTAGTCAGTGATGTCAGTATAATTTGCAGTGATTTATTCCGTGAAAAATTATTTAGCTTTTTCCTTGTTTTTGAAACCATTTTCTCAATGTATCACTGTTCCTTTTGTGAAATTAAATATTTTGTACATTTTGCCTTTTGAGAAATCAAGTCGAGTTGTTTTCATACTTCCATCATTTGCTGTCAAATGTCAGATTTTCTATCAATTTCTTAGGATTTTTTTGTCTTTAGTAACCGTACCTTTCACTCTATTAAATGAACACAAACCATTCTATGGGAAGAAAAAAGGTTAGCCACATTAAACAGTCAGGTTTATTACATTTTAATGAATAGTCACATTGTATTCATCCTTGAAATCTCTGTCTCAACTGGGCCCACCGTTTTTTTGCTGACAAACGTGTTTAGAGAGCTGCCGATTGAAGCTGAGAAGAGAGACTGAAGGGGATGATGAAGGTTTGAGAAAGATTGGGAAAACAGCAGGACGCACGTGACTGAAATGCACACACGCTTTCACCATATTTTGGATTTGCTATCAGATAACCTAACATGTGAAATTTTATCAGGCATGCTGTCTCCCACAATGTTTTCTTTAAGACTTTTCAAACAAGTATTTTAATGGTTCTCATACATGTTAATTGTCTACTGACACAAATCAGAAGTGAGTGATTTGATTTTTGGAGGTACACTTGACAGTGGTTACCCCTGAAACCCTGCTTTGCCCATCTCTGAACAGACAATCAGTGTGTCTGTCTCTCTACAGAAGGCACAGTCTCTCCTCCCAGAGAAATGTTTGAGTCTTTGTAACCTCCAGCCCGCTCTCCTCCCAGCCTTGTCAGTTGCTTCCCACTGACACTCATTCCTGGGCTAAATGATGCGTTCTCACCCTCGGCCTCTGTCTTACGCCCCTAGCCCCATGTGCCCTTTTCTGCTGAAGATCTTCTGGACAATTTGAGGCTTTCCATTTGGGGCCGTGGTCTTACCTCCCCTCCCCTCACTATTCATTACCCGTGCCTCTAAGGAGGAGAATTCTTCAGGAGGGAGTTGGGTGTCTTAGTCAGTTAGGGCCGGCTGGCTCAGGACCAAGCCCAGATAAGGCCATGATGAAAAGGATGGCTGCTGCAGTGTTCGTCCACTGACCTCCAGCTGACACAGGCACTTTGATGTAGCTCTGACCGGCAGCTGGACCTCAGTGCCTTATGAGGCAATTAACTCACCATGGAGGGAATGAAGAAGTGGAACAGAGTACTGAGGCAAACTGTTAAAAGAATAAAGCTCACAAAATACTACCTAAACTTCAATAGATATTTAGGCATTCGTTTCTTAAGTACAGTACTTTGGTAAGTGTTCGACATTAAAGGTCCCATGTGATTGATGACTCGTTTTACATCATAGCCTGGCTACATTTCACAGGATTAAGTTCCCAGTCTCCCTTTTTCATTGTTGGTAGGGGTGTCAGTTGGTGGTCTCAGGTTCCCCATTGAGTATTTACCCAACCCAGTGTATAGGCACTGCTGGCGTTCAGAACATTCCTGTGCAGGAAGAGGTGGGGCTTGGCTGGGTCGCTGTGGTGATGAAAGAGGCGGAAGTGAGCACGCTCCAGCTCCTTCAGCAAGCTGAACCAATAGCGCACCACTGTGGGGTTGTCCCCGCCCACCTCGAATCCTGCCCAGTGGAGGTGGACTTCAAGAAGTAGCTGACCCACTGAGCTCAGAACACCTTCTAGAACCAGGTTCTCCAGAATCTTCCACTCTGCACTTTCCACATCTGCCTTCAGAACATCCACCTGGATCGAAACAAGGAGAGGTAGAAAGTGTGGGTCAATAATAGCAACAAGGAGAGACACTTGTAAGCTGGTACATTTGATGGAAGTGAATTGGAGGGCGAAGAGGGAGAGAGAAAGTCAAATAATGACTGGTTGAAACAGAAATGGTTAGCAAGGGTAGGTGAAGGTCAAGCAGAAGAAGGGACATCTGAATTGAGGACAGGATATGAGGGGATGAATGTGATCTAAGGCATGTGAAGAGAACGGGGTAGGAAAAAGCATTAGCATTACTGTTAATAATGGCCTCAAGATAGGATTTTACTCCTCCTTCCTGTTTTCAATGCACATCTATTAGACCTTGAGTCCAGTGTTGAAATGTTTTGGATGTGAATTCCATTCCTTGGCCTTGTACTGTTCCATCTGACGTTTTGTTTCACCAGTTTGTTTTCTCTGCGCTTTACTACCCACTTATACCAACATGGAATAAATATTGCCAACTTCCACTTCTGCCGGGGTTATTTAACAAATTGTCAACCCAGCTTTCCACACCCCAATCATACAATGCTTTTACATTATTTCATTGGACCAAATGTTCAAACATAAACAGTACGGTAACGAAAAGGTATGTGAACTGAATATTTAGTAATTTGGTATTGTGGACCATTCCTCCATAGAACTTTCAGTTCATTGATACATTAAGACATCTTGCTGGCTTCAATCCATGTATGCAGGTGTGCATGAAATTCAAATAGGTTCTCAAAAACATTCTTGCAGCTGCATATGTTTAATCTTTCATCTTTCAGCACACTAATGTTACACAAACTATTAATGAGTTTCTCACCTCGAGGACAAAGCTTGCATTTAACAAGTATAGACATTTCCACGCAGGGCTTCAAGAGTTTGAAAGTGAACTGTGTGTCTTCAGATGACCTAGCTAATGAATTATAATGAAAATGTGCTACTTGAAAATGGAGATTGTCTCAATCGAACGTCCCATGCGTTCACAGACACCCTTTGCTTCATTCACATTACAAAATATGTTATTGCAATGTATGTCATTCATCTTGTTCCGCTACTTGTTGTACAAGTCTACAGTCTGCATGGAGGAGAGCCCGACTCATTTTTGGAGATTGCAAAATATGACCTTTGCATTCAAAAGAGGAGATATATTAGATTAGATTCTACTTAATTGTCATTGAACAGTACAGTACAACGAAATGCAGTTAGCATCTAACCAGAACTCTTCCCTGTAGGCTGACTCGTCATGGTCACTAATCAGGCCTACCACCAGGGTGTCATCTGCGACCTTGATGATGGTGTTGGAAGAGTGTACAGGAAATATATAGTTTCATAACATTTAATAACTTATTTTTCGATTAACCTTTGTAGTAAATCAAGCAAGCCTAGAAAGAGGTTACAGTGGCTCTCAGAATTATCCACCCATTATTCCACATTTTATTATGTTACAACATGGATCAAAATGGATTTCATCATGAGTTTTTGCCACTGATCAACACAAGAAAACTCTATAATGTCAAGTGAAAAATAAAATAAGCTGTACAACTGCTCCATATTAATTACAAATATCCAACAGAAAAGAATGAATTGAGTATAAGTATTCACCCCTTTCCTATAAGGCAGTTGTGTTCATAAGTAACGTAATTAGTTGAATGGAGTCCACCTGTGGCCCCCAGGTATCAGTATCCAGGCAAGAAAGACTTGTCAGGGGGGCCACAAAGGCATATGTCAAAAGGAGTTAGAGCCTTTGACAGCCGAGCTGAGAGACACTGTGCATATATTGCAACAATAGCATGTGCTTCACCAAAGTTGTCTTTATGGAAGACTGGGGGGGGGCATTGTTGGACTCACATCAAATCTCAGCTGGAGTTTGCCAGAAGGCATGTGGGAGACTCAAGTGGAAAAAGATTCTATGGTCTGTTGTGACCAAAATAGAGCCTCACCACTAAATGCTTTGTTTGGCACAACCCTAACACCTCACATCATGGTTTTCTGTGTCAGGGTCTGGAAACTCCTTGAAGATCAATGGCAAAATGGATGCAGAAAAGTACAGAGAAATATTTGCTGCATCCTTCGGAGAAGTCGGCAAGGGACTTGGGAGAAAATTCATGTTCCAGTAGAACAATGACTCCAAACATTCTGCCAAAGCCAGACCGGTGGGGTTTAAAAACAGTCAAACAGTCAGAGCCTTGACCTCAATCCTATTGAGAATATGTGTGATCAAACGTGAAGGGACTTAAGCAGTATTGCATAGTAGAATGTCCTGATGTGCAAAGCTGGTAAAGACTCAAAATAAATCACTGCAAATGGCTATAATTGTTGCCAAAGGTCCTTCTACCACATACTAACTAAAGGAGGTGAATACTTATTCAATACATTTTCCATTTTGTAGTGTTTTAACATTGACATTATGGAGTTCTTTCAGACGCAAAAACAACATTTTGATTTCATGTTGTAATAAAAACATTTGGGAAATTCCATGGGTTGTAAATATTTTTGAAATATACTGTAGGCTGCTAAGTCCTGGTTATGTTGACAGAACCTAGCTGCGCTAGAATAACACAGAAGTATGTGGCGTTTAATTTGCAACTGAGACTTTAAACGCTAGGGGGGCTTCTGCTTCCTCTCCGTTGTGGATGGTCCTCCCTGAAATACATGACATCCAACATAACAGTGCTAAACTAAATGTTAACTAGGCAAAACGAAAACTTTATGACAACGCTTACTCTACCCATTGTGTTACATTATGTATGTCTCAACAGGAAGGTTTCAAAGGGCTACAATAAAACTAATGATCGAAACTGTACAGCTTGCTCTCTGACAGCTCATATGAACATAGCCAATCCATGCTGCTAATGAGGGTTCATAAATCTTTACTGTGACCTTTCTATTTCTTTAGTGAGTGCAGAAATACCCTTTCTTGTTATCCCACACAGTTTTGAGCCTTCAAAATAGCAGCTATACCATCCAGATGGAACTAATCAAAAAGTACATTCTGTTTCTCTCAGTGGAGATTTTCCCTCCCAAAGGCAACCAAATGTTTCTTAATTGCACAGACATGTCTTCTGAGAGAACTACCTTGACCAACAGGGATGTTATAACCTTTGAACCTGAAGTCCCCACAAAGTAAATACAACCTTACAAATTAGTAGCAACATGTTTTTTTTGCTGGTCCCCTCTAGAATAAAGGATATTTCCAGCTCAGGGGTTAGGGTTTAGAGTAAAACTTACAATTTGGGTTAGTATTTGGAATTGTGGTACTTTTAGGTTCAGGCATAAAGGTTAAGTTATTACATTTAGGGTTAGGTTTACATGGTAGGCTAGATGGCAAACCGGAGGTCATTGTTTTCAATGGGAGCACAACTGCTGTAAATGCTGTGGAACCTCATGTTGAATGCCAATGGCCATCTTGGTAGACAGTACTTTTCGTCAATATTGAATGTTCTGCCGAAGCTAATTTTATCAAACAATATGAACAATGAAGGGCTCAGCTATTTGTGGAGCAACAGTCAGAGCCAAGTAAAAAACTATGAAAAACTAGAAAAGTGTTAGAAGTGAATGCGGTGGGCTTGTTTACATTAAAAAAAATGTAAGACTTTGAAGTTAGGAGGGCAAAACTAAGTAAAAATAATTTTGATTTGGTGTTTCTAGCTTGAAAGGATCTGATCATTTTTAAGTGTTAAATAACATTAATTAAGAAAATTATGGTAATTAACATTATTATAGTCAATAAATGTTCATGACTGACACGTTGTGATAGCCTAAACGTGGAATAAATGTAGTTTTGTTTCTGTAGCTTAAACCGTTCAAGACATTATTTAACACAGATTTTGCAAATGAGGATTATTAATATAGTCATATTCCTGTCTGGTCCTGGCTGGGGGCCTCTAGGCATCTCTACGGCCTGGGGGCCACAGTCAGGGCCTGACCACAGAGTTCAGTTGTTTCCACACCCGGTGTGGATAATTGTTTCTGTTTGCGTTATGCGTGCTGCAACAGTTTCGGTTTGTGGCTCTCCTTTTGTTTCTTTTGTTGTTTGAAGAAGGATTCAAAATATGTACTTCAGCTCTGAGCCTCATGTCCTGCCTACCCACAACTGTGACAGAATGATCCACAAACCCAGGACCAAGCAGAGCTAGCTCTGGAGCCTGTCCAGGATCCAGGGTGGCAGCCATGTCGGCGACCTCACAGACATGCCCAGAAGAACCCCCATATGTTTTTTTGAGGGGTGGGGGTGGGGCTATGATGTCCTTGCTGGGGTAGGAGATAGAGCAATTGGGGTGGGAGAATTAAGCTAATTATTAAAATCATAGTCAATAACATTTAAGTTGGGATGGACAAAAAATTTGAATCAAAGTGGGTTTTGTTTTTCTAGCTTGAACACTAGAATAGACACTGTTTTAGGGTAAATTAATGCTAAATATGCAAATTATGGTCATTAGTAGTCATAGTCAATAGAAATACTGGAATTTGAGGCCGGAACAGCCTATACAACACAGTTTGTTTCATTTTTCATTGTTTCATTTGGAGCTTGAATGGTTGAATATTTACCAAAAACAGTCATAGTCAATAATAATTTAAGCATTTTCATTTGCAAATTATTGTAAGTAACATAGACATAATGGAAAAACATTTACTAGTGTAAGTTAGGATAGCCTAAACATGTGAAACAAAGTTGGTTAATTCTTTGTAGCCTCAACAGTTGAAGAGACAGTTTTCAAGGTTAATTTACAATATGCAAATTAAGCTAATTATAATTGTCTATAGTTTATAAACATTTCATGCAATTTAAATTTGGGATAGTCTTAAATATTTACAGTTGGTTCAATAGCTTGATTGGCCAAGTATACTTTTGAATAGAATCCTCTGTATCCCTATGGCTCTCATGAAAATCCATGTTGTTACATACATTTTAAATGCTAAACATAATAAAAGTGAACATAGCCTCAAAAATCCAAATGGAAGCAACTTATGTTGGGCCAGTCTGAAAATAGTTTATAGGTTGAACAGTGTAGGATGAGATACAGTTTACTGTGTCTCCAAGTACAGTCTCAAGAGCATGGAGGAGATATCAGGAGATGGGCCGTTGCACGAGGAGAGCTGGACAGGGCCATAGAAGGGCATCAACCCAGCAGCAAGACTGGTATTTGCTCCTTTGTGCAAGGTGGAACAGGAGAAGCACTGCCAGAGCCCTATAAAATTACCTCCTGCAAGCTACTGGTGTGCATGTTTCCAACTAAACTGTCAGAAACAGACTCCATGAAGGTGGCATGAGGGCATGACGTCCTCTTGTGGGACCTGTGCTCACAGCCCAGCATCAAGCAGCTCAATTGGCAAGAGAACTGGCATCCAGTTGAGAACACACTGAGCACATGTGAAAGAGTCTGGAGACGCCGTGGGGAATGTTATGCTGCCTGCAACATCATCCAACATGACCGGTTTTACCATGTCCTGCACCATGGGTTCCTCCTGGTGCAGGACAATGTCCAGCCTCATGTGGCCAGAGTGTGCAGGCAGTTTCTGGATGATAAAGGCATTGATGCCACTGACTGGTACTTACATTCCACAGATCTGAATCCAATTGAGAACCTCTGGGACGTTATGTATCAGTGACCCGATGTGTGATTTCCGTGTTCCCTTAATGTTTTTGAGCAGTGTGTTATGCAGATTTTCTCTCTGTCAGATTTGTCTTATTCCTTCATAATAAAGCCTTAAATCTGTCCTGTCACTGATTAGCTTGAGATGACTCACCTCTATGAGCCTGGCTGTGTGTATGTGTGTAGAACCGTCAGCTGAAGGGTTGTCTATAACTGTCATCTACATTGCTGTTGTGGTAAAGATGAGGTGCGGGAGAGATTTGATAGTATGCAATGATCAAAGGATAATTTGATTAATGCGTCATTTTTCTGTGTATTCATTTTGGGATTAAGTGTAATATTTAGCAGAGCAGAAAGTTTCAACTGAGGGATGGTTGACAGCTAGCACACCGGCTCTGTAGCTGTTCTTTCAAACAGCACTTCATGGCCAGCAGCAGTGACTGCAACGTCTGTTTAGAGCTGCAACATTTGTGACTCCAAGCCAGTAAAGATTAGGCCGGTACCTTCAGTGGTGTGAAGAAGTTTAATAAAATATTTGATTGACTATATGTTTATACTGGACGTAGGGCTTCTAAGCTAAATTGTAATTGATTATTAATTGTCGACCCAATACATTATACATAGTAACACATTATATTTGAAGATTTCAATTGACCTTCTTTCCTGGTTTTTACTTCCATCTCATCCACTTTTTCCCTTTAGTACAGATATTGTTCTGGAGTTCAACATTGACAAAACCCCAGAAAATGTGTATCCACCCAGCGCATCGGTATCAGAGGTTGTCTTTTACCTTTGGGTCACAAACTCACAAGCCTATACCTTAAGGTTTAGGATTCTCTCAGGCGGTGAGCTCTTTGTGGTGCCCTAGGCTCAGGAGAGACGAATGGCTTCATCCTTTTTAATGAGCAAAAAGCACTGAATGTGTTTAGTGTGTAGAACAACTTGGCTTAATATTTGTCTGGGTCCAAGCCTAACTATTTACTTGGACAACTGCACAGCTAGCTACACAATTTTCAAACAGCTGCCAAAGGTGGTGTCCTCAAATAGTACCACTAAAAACTCTTATACCCTGCTATCTTCCTCTCTCTGCAAAGAGAGGAACATTATTTCAGATGAGGTGGTCTTCCCCTTAAATGAAAGACCCTCAGACATCAAAAAGCAACACCAAGTTTGTGTTCAACCTCCGCCAGACAGCAACTGTTTCCATGACAATGGTAATTGGTGATCAAAATGTCTGTCCTTGCCATTAATTATTAACCTTAAAGCTGCTTTAAGATTAGGGATAAAACTATTTGTTATTCATTCGCTAGTTGCGAAAAAACAAGTTAGCTGACTTCTGAGGAACTTTTAAACAGATTTAGCAAGCTGACACTGAAGCTTGGCTAATGGACCCAAAATGGTTTCTTTCAAGTGCTAATTGAAATGCAGCTGAATTTATTTTTGCCTCACAACACTAACCTGGGTTATGAGTGCCCTGTACTGTGTGGGTGTAATGTAAGGCATGTTGACAGCTATGTCCTTAGTCTCTCTGTGCCTTTGCGTTGTCTGCTACAATTCCCCAATTGCTTCGGGCCAAAGGTCTGGTTTTCGAGACACAAGGTTTCCCCCTCTAGTGACGCTGTGGATGTGAGATAATGAGAAGTGACCTGATTGTCAGACAGTGTCCCTGCTTCTGGTGCTGTCGTCCAATAGGAGAAAACATACCCATTTCCATAACATCCGAATGACTGTTGGAGTGATGTGTTCATCCCCATGGAGACAGGCTTTGATACTGACCAGAACGTTGTATGACTCATCTTTTGATTCATTTTGAGCTGTGTAATCACTGATAAGGAACACAAACCAATGTATATTTTGACCTCATCCAGTTTCCATGCTGTTGTTCTGTCACAATGCAAGAAAAAAAGATGGCACTTGTTTGTTCAGCATGCTGTGTACTCACATTAAAAAGCCAGTCTCTCTCTCTCTCTCACACACATGCACACACACATTTACTTAACCTAAGTTGATCGCCCTTTTTTTGTTTAACTGATCTTAACCCTAAACTGAAACCTAACCCCTACAACCAAACTTCTATGCCTAAACTTAATCTAGCCATTATATCTAACCAACATTTTATATATGTATCTATTATATATCTAACCCACATTTTATACATCTTTTATATATCTAACTCACATTTTATATATCTATCTTTTATATATTTAACCCACATTTTATATATCTATCTTTTATATATCAAACCCACATTTTATATATTTATCTTTTATATATCTAAACCACATTTTATATATTTATATTTTATCTAACCCACATTTGTATCCTAACTGCAACTGTAACTTTTGCCTTGAACCTAACACTTGAGCTAATTTATATACAGGTTGAGGATGTTTTTTTCCATGTTTCTATTGTAAAACACAAAAGCACATACACGTCTAACCCACCTATCTATAAGCAGACACCAAAATTGATCGCCCTTAATTTTTGTGTCTCTGTTAATATAGCAAAACCTGTTCACATATAAGGACACATACACCCACTGACAAACACACACACATAGTCATAATAATTTTCCTCACACTCATTTGTATAGGGATAGTGAGCTTTGTTTCCGGCTCCAAAAGGGGAATTCATTCCTGTGATGCCTTTAAGCATGTACTTGCTAATGCTATGCACCCATGCGTGGCTTGTAGGCATTCTTTTCAAGAGCTTGATTCAAATTTGCACTGATTAAACTGTTGCTCATGCAAAAAAAAAAAATTGAATGATGAATAAGCTGAGGTAACCTGCCTTCTAAAACATGCAGTTAAAAGTGAGAGAGGAATTAATATAACTAAAGCCTAATGAATGACATTAAGGTACATTGATTCTCTATGTGGGAGTTTGATTCAAACTTAAGATTTCCGATTAAATTCAAAAGGTGGAGAAGGGTAAGTTACCTCAGGAATTCCTCAGGATTATGTTTTCCATTGCCTTGCAGTATTGTACTGCAAAGACAGTTGCAATGCATTTCATAAGATGCAAAAGCTTAATATATAAATTTTGTTTCACACTTTCCTAGACAATGCATCTATTCAGTTCTGAATTATGACACAAACTGTAAGCTGTTATTCTTACCAGTTCCATAAGTTATCATTTAAAATTCTTCTAAACTAAAAACATAGGATTTATTAAACATAGTGATTTTGCTTATGCATGCCATTTCTCTGTTCTGTGTGTGTGTCTGTTCTGTGTGTGTGTCATTGATCTCGTATGCAGATCATATGATGAGGAAAATTACACAGCCCTGGGGGACCCCTGTGCGATAATATTCTGAATAATAATGTTTTAAGGATGAAAGCCATTACTCTAAATATGTTTTCTTCCCTCTAGCGTAAAGGAGGAGAAAAAAAGGAGACATTGGAGGAATGACTGATGAGAAGGTGCTGAGAAGAGCTGCTGCCGGAGTTGACCTGCAGCTTAATGTGATAATAAAGTTCAATACCCCAGCTCGTACTAAGGGAAACTACAAATGTTCTGGTTTAAGGTAGATTCAGCAGTATGACTTTAAGCAGATGCAGAAGTAAAGAGTCAATTGCTGCATTTCCGTGGCAACAACTTGATTTCATAGATGGCAAACGGGTGCGTGTGACTGTGTGAAAGACATGCATCTTGACATCCCTTTTTCATTCTCGCCTCTCCAATGACCCATAACCTTCCTTTCTCTTTTCAATGCGCCCTCTCACCTGTCTGTGTCCGAAGTCATTCAGGATGGTGGCCAGTTTCTTGGTGTTGCCGCGTTGTCGCTGCGCGGGGATGGCTGGGTTGGGGTCCCGCCAGTCTACAGAGAGACGATGGAGCCACATGTCCGACTCTTGAAGATGGGCTTGTCTCAGGCTAGGGTCAAAGCAGTGCACCTCACAGCCCGCCCTGGCCAAAGACAGCTCCAGGGTTTTAGCCTCTGCACCTAACCTTCAGGAGAGGAATTTAAGGGTGTAGTGGGGGAAAAAGAAGAGGAAGGAGTTAGTCATGGATGGGTGGTTACAGATATAATTAGATGTGCTATATGCCATGCATATTGTATAGGGACTTCTGGAAACATTTGGGTATAATTACTCACTTCAGCAGCTCAATGAATAATTTGATTTAAAGCTGAAAGTACACAAGCACATTAGCTGAAAAATACATTATTTTTGTGGAGTTCTTTTTATTGTTTTCAAAATTTCCAAAGGCCTTTACTGAAAGCCACTTTGTTGTCCATAAAGCCACGCATGTCTCTCCATTGCTCCCCTCTCTCCATCCCTGTAGCTGACTTGGTTGTTTGTGATGCGGTTCGCTCCATCATGATTGCTGCTCAGGGAATCATTCTCAAAACAAATTCTGCACTAATGAGCTACTTTGGTCCCACGTAGGCATACGTTTAAACGGGCGATGCAGTGAAGAGATGAAAGAGAGCAGTGAACGCTCCAAACACCTCTGTTGCACTCTCCGCTAACTGATTCAGTTAACACGACCATTATGGGTATGGTAGTAGGCCCTACAAGAAGAGTGGGCAGCGCTTTGCTATAGTTTTTATCATATAACCCCTTGATTAGAGTGTGTGCTGTTCCAGATGGGAGGATGGGTGGAAGAGGCAAAGTGAGCAGCAATTCTGGGTCAACCTAGAAGAGCCATTTTATGTTCATATCATGAATGTCTGACCACATCAGTTTGATTAACATGGATAATAGAAAAACGGTGGGGGGTAATCGTTCAGTGTTTTGCTCTCAGTTATTCACTGTAAAGACAGATTGTCTTTTCTGTATGAGAAAAGGGGCACACTTCTACAAACCTGGGAATTCTTAGAATTATGTTGAAAAGTTTGGGTCATATAGCTATCTTGAGATCAATGCAGGAACTTGTAAGTTCCTCTGAATAAGAATGTCTGATACATAGTACGATTATTATATTATATAATATTTTTTATAAATGATAAACCCATTTTATTCCCCACCAAATTTTGACCGGTCAATCAGAATTAAGGCCCTGCCACAACAACTCCCCAGCAGGTTTCTGGAGAGCTGAAGATTGAGATGTGTCCATGCGCATTTCGCCAAACCTCCTATTGCACTGCGGGCACACTGTTGGTAGGAGTGCATTTCTCAATGACATATTGTCGAAATGTTGCTACCAGAAAACAAATTCCTTGCTGCAAAGATGCAAAAAACCCTGCATTTCTAATGTAATAAGTAAATGTAAAACCTGAAACCATATCTACATTAAACTACACTATCCATGTACCATTTGGTGCTCTGGGGTTCCCTACTGACCGAGGTGTCATAAGAAAACCACAGTGATGTGTGGGTGTAGGGGGCTTGGGTAATAACACAAAAGTAGGCCATTTGAGTGTAATCCCACTGAACCGTGTGAATACCACTGTCGTCATAACTTCTGAAGATTGCAGAGCTGATCCTCAGGAGGGGTGCTTACACTGGGTGGGCTGTGGAACATTTCATAGCACTCTATTTGTCCACTCTCCAATTTCCTCTCTCTGTTTATCGGTGTTTGTTATCTTCTTATCTTTCTCTTTTTCTCCCCCTCCTTCCCTTCCTTGCAGCAGCTTTGACCTTGATATCCAGAGTAATCAACACTTCTCTGTGTAGTGATTTGTAGCCAGTAAAAGGATATTAACTGCTGTTACACTTTCTATCCATAGAATAGATGGATAGAAGACCAGTATATGTGTTGGTGAGTCCAAGGTTTCTGAAAGTCACAAAACACTTGTTTCTTTCTGCACTACTTATGGTGTGAAGGAGGATAACAAGGAGAATGTATCACGTGGTACACTGTATATATGGGACCTCCAGGACAGAATACAAAAGAGGGAGAGGCAGAGCGGAACAGAGATATATTACACTATGAACCGACTGTTTCACATCCTGAACGCTGATTGGCTGAAAGCCATGTTATATGAGACCATATACCATGACAAATATGTAACTATTACTGTTCTGGCTGTTTTGTTAACTCGTTCATAGCTTACCAATTTATGGTACAGGGTCTCTATTGCAAATTTACCACAGCTAAGGTCTGTATCTAGGCTCTCTGCATTGTGGGGTTTCTAATGACAGCCCCTAGCGATGGTATAGTGGCCATATTGCTTAAATATACAGTATGTCTTTCATGCGTAAAATCTGACAATGGTCCCCCGTGCAATGAGCTGGACCAATGAGAGAACATCGGTTTTTCCTGCCTGTGCACAGCCACTCACGCCATGTTGAACAGAACTCAGATGAAACATTGCTCGCCCTCATACCAGACACAAACAGACCCTTTTATTCAATCTCCAAGCCATCACACAAGCTGGCATTATACACACACAATACACCCACACTTTCATATTTGACATAATGCATTTGACAGATCTTAATATGGATCAGTGAAACGGAATCCTGGACTGAGTGTGTTGGCTATTCTATTAGTAATAAAAAAAAAAAAAAAAGACATCTGGGGATAAAATTCCAGACATTCCTGGAATAATTATTGGCCAGGTTACATTATGGCCACCAACTATGCAAAGTGTGAGTGTGTGTGTGTTTCTGATTTAACGACAGAGCCTTGGAAAGTAGTCAGATCTTTTCTCTCTCATTTTGTTGTGGCATAGTGTCCTGTGTACTTTCATCATCTTTGAGACACTTGATTGTAGAACATCTGTGGAAAAATTCCCAGAATGTTATTGGAAATGATTTAGAAAGGCACACGTGTATATAAAGTTCCTCAACTCACAGTGCAAGTTAGATCAAAAAATGTATGAAGTCCAAGGATCTCTCAATAGACCAGATAACTTTTGAGGCATAGATCTGAGGAAAGTTATGAAAAAATTGCTAAAGCATTGAAACTTTCCACAAGCACAAGTGAGCTCCATTATTGTGAAATGGCAGAAGTTTGTGTAGAACTCATGAGTAGTAGTAGTTAGGACCAGGCTCTAGGTTCGGAGGAGCAGTTTGTAGATAAATAAATAACCCAGACAGAAAAGTAATTTTAAATGCTGGCTTGTTTATAAAAAAAGATTAGAAAGAATTTAGAAGCAGATAGAAATAGTAAATGGTACCAAATAACACAATTTACATAACATGGACAAAATATTTACACTTAAATGCAATCTATTCAAGTGTGAACCCTTCCTTTGAATGGAAAAAGAAATTAAACACTATAATTCTTATCTTCAGTTTGATTCAACCTATTGGGTTTCTAAAATGACGTTTAACTTAAGTTAAATTAAAATTTCTCTTTTGCTATTTAGTTTCTATAATCTTGAGTTAACTCGATTTTCAGTATTAATTTTAGTCTCAGTTAGCCATAAATTATTGTTTCAACTTAGTTAGTCTATTCTTTCGATCTCTGTTATTTCCCTATTAACATGCTACGCCAGTGAGCTACTGAAGCTAAGCTCTTGCAATATCAACCCAACATAGGCTACATGGAAAACAACACATGTACAATCAAATAACATTCACAGTTCAAACAGAACGAAAAAACGATAGTGAATTATATTCAACACACACAGTTAAACCTTAGTGTCTTTTCAATAAATTCAAGATCTTGCTAGCGATCACGTTTTGCAGTCCACACAAATCCAGCGTGATGTTGTCGTTTTACAGTGAGTCCACTCTTACCGAGATTCCAAGTCCAACGACTCCACTGGCATCGAATAATTGCTGCAGAACTAGTCCTACCGCAACCGGGGTGAATGAGTTGGTGTCCTTGCAGAGCACGCAGGTGCAACACACGGATGCAACGTGATCGTCAATCGTGGATCTTCTCACGGGAGGCTCGCCATCTTTACCGTCTGCTTGAAGCATACAACTTGGCTTCAAGCATTCGAACGTTCATAGTTCTATCTTTCGGTCAACTTGTTAAATGACAGCAAAATAAACCACAGTCTATCTTGTAGACAGAATGTAACCGAAAACACTTCAGAAAATAAATTATGAGCACTTAAAACATTTATTTTCTGGTACTCTTATCTCTCTCACTGGCTCAATCTAGCTAACGTCTTTCTCCTAGCGTTTTTTTTTTATGCACACCGTTCTTCCCGCCACAGGAAGAGATACAGCCATTGTGATTGGCTGATACAACGGCAGTCTCTTAAAGCACCAGGACACTTTTTTAACATGACAAACTAATAGGATGCATTGCTACCAAACCTTGGATATTAATTTCAATCCCATTAAACCTGGCCGAATCATGAACTCCACAACCAATATTATGAAAGTTGTCTGCATATATTCATTCAATTATTAAAATTAATATTAACTTAAGCTATTTTAACCTGGGTTACATTTGGAACCACCGAGACTCTTCATACCAAGGGTTATCCAGCCAAACTAAGGAACCAGGTAAGAAGGGCCTAGGTCAGGGAGGTTGCCAAGAACCCAATGGCCCATTTAAAAGTGTTGCTCTGCCGAGATGGGAGAACATGCCAGAAAGAAAACCATCACTGCAGCACTCCATAAGTCAGGTCGTTCCGTTAGAATGGCAAAATGGAAGCCACGCTTCAGAAAAAGGCAAATGAGATTTTGCCTGAAGGACTCTGAGCGTGAGGAAAATAATTACATTTTCTGATGAGATCAAAATATAACTATTAAGCCTGAATGCCAAGCGCTAACCTCCACTTCTACAAACTACTGCTCATCATCTGGTTAAAACTATATCTACGGTGAAGCATGGGGTGGAAGTATCATGTTATTGGTTTCTCAGTGGCAGGGACTGGAAGACTGGTTTAGACTGGGGGAAGGATGAATGGAGCAAAATACAGAGGACCTTAAAATCCAGAAAGCACAGGACCTCAGACTGGGGCAGAGATTAATCTTTCAGCATGACAATGAACTGAAAATATAACCAAGGCAATGCTGAAGGCGCTTCGGGGCAAGCCTGTGATTCAGGACAAGTACAGTGGGGAGAACAAGTATTTGATACACATCTTTTTATCAAAGTAGTTCATGTATTCATTACAGCTAAAGTGAAGACCCACTTCACTTGTTGAGTGTTGCTTTTTGGTTGACTTTGTCTTCGTGGGTATGCGTCTGCCAGCATTGCACACCTAGATATGGGCGGTCTCTCCTATTCTTCCTTACAAATCACCTCAAGATTGGCAGTTTGATTGGCTAGCATCGGTGAACTGCGATCTTAAGGTCTCACCACAGATGTTCAGTAGAGTTTTAGTCTGGGCTTTAGGCTTGGCCACTCAAGGACATACAGTGGGGAGAAAAAGTATTTGATACACTGCCGATTTTGCAGGTTTTCCTACTTACAAAGCATGTAGAGGTCTGTAATTTGTATCTATAATACAGTGGGGAGAACAAGTATTCGATTTTGCAGGTTTTGCTACTTACAAAGGGTCTGTCATTTTTATCATAGGTACACGTCAACTGTGAGAGACGGAATCTATAACAAAAATCCAGAAAATCACATTGTATGATTTTTAAATAATCAAATAGCATTTTATTGCATGATATAAGTATTTGATCACCTACCAACCAGCAAGAATTCCGGCTCTCACAGACCTGTTAGTTTTTCTTTAAGAAGCCCTCCTGTTCTCCACTCATTATCTGTATTAACTGCACCTGTTTGAACTCGTTACCTGTATAAAAGACACCTGTCCACACACTCAATCAAACAGACTCCAACCTCTCCCCAATGGCCAGAGAGCTGTGTAAGGACATCAGGGATACAATTGTAGACCTGCACAAGGCTGGGATGGTCGACAGGACAATAGGCAAGCAGCTTGGTGAGAAGGCAACAAAAAATATTGAGGTTAAGGTTAGGGTTAGGTTTTAAGGGCAATCAATTTTGGAATCCCCATTTAAATAGCTATGTAAGTGTGTGTGTGTGTGTGTAAAAAACAGAGATGGAGAGAAAGGCAAATCTAGGCCATGGAGAGAAGACAGCCTAGGAAAAGTGAGAGAGACTCTGGGACATAGCTTCTAATGTCATTGTAAAGACCTTTTCTGAAATACAACTTTTCAGAACAGGAAAGTGGTTGATTTATTTTATGATCTATGTCATTTATTGAGGGCAGAATCTTCTCTGCTGATATTGGCTGTTTTCTCAGAGCTTGCAGATAATCCTGCCTTGACTTCATTTGGTTATATATGAAGTACTCAAAACATATTTTGACAATCTTATTTTTTTTTAAATTTGTAACAATATGTGCCCTGACCTGTTTTTCTTAAGGATGCATTTTGTGTGAGGTCACACAACATGTCCTACACAAATGAAGTATTTAAAAAGTTGTTTAGTTGGTAGCATTCATGTGCAGATTGAAAATGCTCCTTAAGTGATATTTCACTATATTGGTTCTTTGAGCTTTCTCTTTCCCATTCTCTCTCTCTCTTTTACTATCCAGATAGTGTGTGGTACTTCTTGCTCTTTCATTCTGCCTATTAATCCAGAAAACAACCCAGATGTGAGGCACTATTTTCTGTCTCGATCCCTCTCATCCCCTCTCTCCACTCGCAATACAGTCCAGATGTGTGGCACATTGCCAGTGGAGAGGAGGGAGGGCAATGTGTAATGAATGTAATGAATTGGACTGGTGGTTGTGTCTGACTTGTCCACTTGTAACATGCAATGTGGCCATCAAGCTTTTATAGTGCTGGGGAAACCTTGTCCATCCTGACCTTACCAAGAACAGCTGTGGGTCCAGGCTACAGATGGATGTATCTGTGGTCAGGCTTTCAGGAACAACCATGGCAGATAGCTAATGATGTTCTTTACTTCATAAGCAGTTCACCTCACACCTTCTCTTGCTTTCTTTCGCTCCATCTTTCACCATTTCTCTCTCATTTCTGTCTTTTGCCCTCTCTTTTTCTCTTCCTTGCTCTCTCTGTTAGTGTTGGTGTGAGTGATGACAATAGTCACCTAACTGTTCATCATCCTTTGCTCTGACAAGCTGACAATCAAGTTAGTGATTTGGTAAAATCAAACCCACAGATCATTAGGTCACTACAGACAGCTGATGTGGGTGTAAGCTTGTAGACTTTTTGAACATGCTTATTATGTAAAATGTGTAAGGCACAAAGCATTACTTAAAGGAATAAGAAACATTTTGACAAATAAAGAGAGATAACTTTTTTTATGAAAGGATAAAGCAATTAAAGATCACCGTCTGTGATTTCCAGTCACTGGTGGTAAAATTGTCACTGTCGAACCAGAAAGTGTCCCTGAAAATGATGTACAATGATCAGCCATAACATTATGACCCATGACAGGTAAATTGAATTACACTGATAATGTTGTTATCATGGCACCTGTCAATGGGTGGGATATATTAGGCAGCAAGTGAACATTCTGTCCTCAAAGTTGATGCTTTAGAAGCAGGAAAAATGGGCAAGCATAAGGATCTGAGTGACTTTGACAAGGGCCAAATTGTGATGGCTGGACGACTGGGTCAGAGCATCTCCAAAACTGCAACCCTTATGGGTGTTCCCAGTCTGCAGTGGTCAGTACCTATCAAAAGTGGTCCAAGGAAGGAAAAGCAGTGAACCAGCGACAGGGACATGGGTGGCCAAGGCTCAATGATGCACGTGGGGCTGGCCCGTGTGTTCCGATCCAACAGACGAGCTACTGTAGCTCAAATTGCTTAAAAGGTTAATGTTGGTACTGATTAAAAGGTGTCAGAACACACAGTGCATCGCAGTTTGTTGCGTTTGGGGCTGCGTAGCCACAGACCAGTCAGGGTGCCCATGCTGACCCCTGTACCACTGCTGAAAGTGCCTACAATGGGCATGTGAGTTCCGTGGTCAGAACTGGACCACAGAACAATGGAAAAGGTGGCCTGGTCTGAATCACATTTTCTTTTACTGGTGGTCGGATGCGTGTGCATAATTTTCCTGGAGAACACATGGCATCAGGATGCACTAGGCAGTGTGATGCTTTGGGCAATGTTCTGCTTGGAAACCTTGGGTCCTGCCATTCATGTGGATGTTACTTCGACATGTACCACCTTCCTGAGCATTGTTGCAGACCATGTGCACCCTTTCATGGCAATGATATATCCTGATGGCATTGGCCTCTTTCAGCAGGAATGGTTTGTTCAGGAATGGTTTGAGGAACACAACAATGAGTCCAAGGTGTTGACTTGGCCTCCAAATTCCCCAGATCTCAATCCAATCAAGCATTTGTGGGATGTGCTGGACAAACAGGTCCGATCCATGGAGGCCCCACCTAGCAACTTATAGGACTTAAATGACCTACTGTTAACATATTGGTGCCAGATACCACAGCACACCTTCAGAGGTCTAGTGGAGTCCATGCCCAGAAGGGTCAGGGCTGTTTTGGCGGCAAAATGGGGACCTACACGATATTAGGCAGGTGGTCAAAATGTTATGGCTGATCAGTGTATGTGCAAATTTGTGCCCCGGCAGACTACAACTACATCTAAGTAATGGCATAGAGCTGTAATGACTCAGCAGATTTGTCAGGTTGTACGTGTGTGTGTGTTTGTCTGTGTGTGTGCGCATGTGCATGTGTGTGCGCATGCGTACATGCCCCCAAGAGGTTAGATCCCTTTCCAGCAATGTTCATTTAACTCTTGACCCTGCCACATAAGCAGCCAGCCAGCAAGCCAACAACGATAGGTAATGCCTGCTGCTCTCAGCCCACCTGCGCTGTCTCTCAACACCCAAATTAATAGGCCCTCCAGGGGAATTACGTCTTCAACTCCCCACACCCTGTGTGCTCCTAATGCCAGGCCCCACCAGCCCAGCTCAGCCCCTGGGCAATCAGTAGGGCGGAAACCCTCCCGGAAGGTCAATTACCTTTACAACCTCATCGATCGACTCCCTTAAAACCGTATGAGAACGTATGCGCTCACGGCTGTGGCTCTGGATAACAGCATCTGCTAAATGTCCTGAATGTTAAATGTAAACAATGCGTTGGGCCAGGTTGTTTCTGTTCATGTGTGTGTTCATGTAAACTCACCCCAGGGAGTAGACACGGCACTGTTTGGTTTGAATCCGGTGTGCCAGACTGTACCGGTTGTCCAGGCATAAGGCCCAGGGGCCCTCCTGAGCCCCTGTTACCAGGGGGTCCTCTGGCGAACGGGGGGCACACGACACCTGTTGGAGGACACTCGAGTCATCAGCACACCTATCCCCAAAAACAGAACTCCCACTGATTGGTCATTTTTTTGGAATCCTCAAAATCACATTAAGGTTTAAAGAAATTCATAGAAATTCCTGTCAGTTCATGAATTTCACATTTTTAAAAATGATTTTCAATGCTTTCCAACGACACACTGTTTGAAGTGGAGTTTGGCTTACTTTTTGAACGGACTGGCATTTTATTGGAAGTGAGACAACCATTTTCACATAGTTACCTTCCCCTCTCTCAGATGACATTTTCACCACGAACACACCACACTGTAACATTCACCCTAATTTGCCTTGTACATATTGTTACTGATTTAAGTGAAATACCTCCAGGGCATTATTACCTGATCTTCAGGACATGTGTATGTGAACTTAAGAAATGTGATTCTAATCTGTGCAGGACTCTCAATTTTGCCTTCTGTACTTCTTGCCTTTTCTTTTCTCTTTGGCTTAAGTGAAGGAGAAAACATGGAAACAAATGCTTCCAAACCTTGGCTTGAATCTCCATTTCTCAGTGAGTGACAGACCACCTTAATCTACTCTATGCCCAAGGATTCAATTGGCAAAGAATTATGGGTTAGGCTATGGCCCATCGCTGTGTCACCTCTTCTCATATACACATTTCATAGAGAAGGGACATTAGACTCTCTTTATCAGCTGTTCAACTTTTCAGATTACTTTGATCTTGTCTGTAGGTTACTGTTCATGAACAAATTTAAGTGGCATACACAGTCAATAGATCAATTCAAAAAAGGTTGGAGAGAATTTGAATCCTTGGCCTTGTGTGTGTGTTAGCTTAACATCTCAATTTGTTCATTATTAAGAATGTAGAACTAATTCTAACAATAGGTTATCTCACCTAGAATTAAGATGAGATGTTTAGGGGTGTTTGTGTGTGTGTGTGTCCGAGTGTGTCTTTGTAGAGCTATTCTTTAACCTGCACAGAGAGCATTCATCATACTTGGCAGCTATGAGTTGAAAGCTGGCACTGCCACATTCCCTGTCATAAGAACAGAAGTGAAACCTGGGTGGAGGAGAGGAGATATCATCCACGTTGGTCCAGTAACACACCATGGCTGAAAACAACACCAACAGTAGCATAGCTAGTTTACTCATTCTTCATTTTTATTCTCTGGAGGATAGTTTTCTCTCCTATCAGCACAAGGTGTGTGTATAGAGAAAGCAAACCCCAATGGTATGATGACAAGACATGTAAAGAATATGTGAAGAGGTGTATATGAGCCATATTGGTAGATTCATTGTTTGTGTGTATGTGTGTGTGTGTGTGTGTGTGTGTGTATGTGTGTGTGTTTACTTGACCTGAATGTGTGTTTAGAATGTGGGTAGGTGTCGGGAAGGACAAGATTCATGACTGCCTGCTGCCTGATTGCTATAGCTTCTCTGTCTCCTCCAGCAACCATCTGAACCCAAGTGGACCAGCAGATATTGACAGAGACAGATTTTGTGTTTTGTAATAACCATATCTTGCCCCATTGAGACTGCAGCCCAGAACGCAAGGCTCCTTGAGTTGCTGACCAGTCCACATCTCTGCAGATACGGATAACTAATACTCCTTCTTTCATAACTGCACTGAACCACCATGATATTAACAGCCCGCTCACAATCATGTCCTGTTTAGGATCCTCCTTGGCCCCTGAGTGGCACAGTGGTCCAAGTCAATGCATCACCGCAGTACCGCAGGGACATTGCTGTTCAAATCCTGGTTTCAACGTACTACGGACAATTGCATGGGGGTCCTGCAGATGGCAGGCAAATTTGCTTAGCACCATCCAAGGTGGATGGGTAAGATATGGGACATGGTTCTTCAACTCTCCTTGACCTCTGTGGGGTTGTAGAAATGAGGCAAGGACATAATTGTAAATTAGAAACCATGAAATTGGGAGTAGAGAAAAAAGAAAACCATTCCTCTCTTGATCTTTCCTGTACAGGGTTGGAAAAGTGTGGGAACATTCAATATCTCCCGAATGGTGTAATCTACACACAACTATCTTACTCTATTAAGCACCATTGGAACACTCTGATTGGTTTGACTTTTCTGCAAGCTATTTATAGCGATTTTAGATATTTTTCTACTACGTGCTTCTTCATGCTTCATTAAAGAGAAGCATTGTTTTTGACAGACCTGAATTCATATGCTTTTACCTTATACATTGACCGCTTCATTGTCCCTTTCAAAATTTGTCTGAAATTCTCTGACATTTCTGCAATCTTTCCAATGCCACTAAGAACAGGTAGACAAATTCTATGAGTCACAGATCTTGTGAAATGTATCTTCCGAAGCATATCCAATGCTGTGCTGATTCTTATCCTGCTGCCTGCTCAACCAGGAAGTCTAGACAGGAAGTTTTACATCCTGGAAGGAATGTACTCTGACCTTCTATCTCGATTGAGGGACAATGATGAGCAAGTATCTTTGGTTTGCTAGGGTGCTGTGGAAAGAGATGACTGATGAGCATGAAACAGGGGTGCCGAGGGTTGCATGGTCAGTCCCAGTGAAAGTCAAACCAACTCTTTTGTTTTTAAGTTTTTCCCAAACCTTAACCCTCATTTTGGGATGGCAAGGCTTAGAGGTCATGACATCTGAATAGTGTCCAAAAGGTCCCTGGTTCTAATCCTCATGATATTGTGACTGTCCAAAAGCAACATCCCCAAAAATAAGCAAATCTACTCAATCCATGCTCAAATTGTGACTGTGCACATGTTTTCAATTGGAAGTATAAATTAAGCTTTAGGAGCTAACTTGACAGCTAACAGCTAACTTACACTGTATTCTAGATAATGTTATGCAATGTGTACACTGTAGTTAGGATTTCCCATTTTTATAGCCTATCCTGCTTGAGTAAACAAAATAGATTTTGCATATCTGTCCCAGGCTAGTGGCGCCAGATCATGTATATGAGGCTTAATACTACAGTAGGTAGCTAGCTTGCTACTCAGATGGAGGGTTTATAGAACTTTTGAAGAGAAAAATGCCCAGTAGCTAGCTTTTCAGGTCTATATCATCTTCCTTCTTTGTTTGAAAGCAGTGTTTATATTTAAATGTATAAATATATTCAATGTTTATATTGAATCCAGAGCATTTTCCTTATTTATTTAATAACTGGCAATGCTACACAACATGCAGACCAGAATAATGAGAAAATCATTAATTATGCTAAATCTATGAAAGTGAATACATTACAGTAAGAAACTATTTGTTAAGTAGTCAAACGACATCTTTCCCCAATACCCTTTATAAAACGTTCTGTGTTTGTGTGGTTGAAATTGAACAATGGCTTCATTAACATTAGAGCTAGAAGAGGTCTAATGTAAGAGAATGTGTGTGTTGGTGTAGTGTGAGTGATAATGTGCCAGTGTGTGTGTGCGCATGTGTGTTCGCATTCATGTGCATGTTTTTAGTATGTCTGTGATTGTCTAGTGTGTGTGTATGTTTGTGGGGTTGGGGTGTTTGATTTGCCAATACAGCATTACTCTCATGGAGGCTGAGTTCCTCCAACCATGAAGTCAGTCAGTATTACTGCTCAGATTGCTGTTATCGCCACGGCAGCTCCATCTCCGCCTGTCGGGGGAGATGATAGACGACTTACCCCCTACAACTCCCCTTAAGACAACCACACAGGCACACAGAAACATTCCGAAAGGCTGCTTTCATTATGCGCTGCTCGCCTGCAATATAAGAGATAAGCGTTTCATCATAACAGGATGTTGTAGACCCACAGTATTTGGAAGACACGATAAGAAGTTGCTGATGTTCCAAAGCCTTTATTGGTTACAGAGAAACAATGGCCTTTGTTATTTGAAAATAGCTGTTAGTTGACTATTTAAATTACATGATTGACACTGAAGCCTCTCATACATTGCAGGTGGAGATTTTTTTTTAATGAAACTATTTGTTTCTTTTGAGTATTATGAGCTTCTGTCATATAAGCAGCATGTCTTCATGGGAACCACCAAGACCCTAGAATTCCAAGTTCTCCACAAATCTGGTCATTATGGTAGTGTGGCAAAAGGAAGTCATTACTCAAGATGCATGCCAAAAACATGGTAAATATGTAGCAAAACATTTTGGGATCTGACAAATTTAAAATAGAATTTTCTACATGTTACAGCATGGCGGTTGAAGCTTAATGTTATGGGGATGTTTCTTAACATCAGTGATTGAGACACTGTTTGGGGTAGAAGTTAAAAGAGAATTAAACAATGTACAGAAAAATCTTTAAAATGTGTAAGACAGGTTTGCAAAAAAATCTTTAAGTTCCCCTTTCAGCTTGATAACGACCATAAGCAAAAAGGCAAAGCTACAGTGGAAATGTCTTGACAATCATTGTTCCCCAATTACCTTGACAGAGTCCAAACAGTTTTGTAAATTAGAATGGTCAAATATTGTCACACATGTAGTTGGGTAAAGCTGGTGGAGAGCTATCCCAAACTGACTCACAGGTGTAATTCTACAGAAGTTTAGGGTGAAATCCCTTTGTGCCGAAGAGAGAACATGTTCCACGCCTTCCTCCCTTCACCGGGACTTTTCTGGCCAATTGTACTGCACTCTGCGGGACACCTGGACTAACCCCCTAGTCAAGTGGTGGCAATGATGATCTTGATCATGATGCAGCTAACTGCAAAGCAGTGACTTTATTGCTGTGCCATTAGATCCTTAGTCTCTGTCTCTAAATCTGTATTCTTTAACACAACATATCAATTGATCAATTCTTGTCCTCTGTCACGGAAAGTAAGAACCTCTCATTGATTCACTAGCAAGATGATACTGGTAATAAAGCAATGAGGCTTGTATGAGCCGTCAAGCAGGACACATTCGCTCAATTAAGAGAATATGAAAAAGAGCTTTGTTTACCACAAGATTTGGATATTAGTACTTTACATTTTAGTCATGTATCAGATGCTCTCGTCCAGAGCAAATTACATGAGAAATCTGGGATAACATGTCTTGCTTACGTACAGAATTACATATTTTTCACGTGTATTGGTCTGGGATTCAATGTAGCAACCTTTAAGTAACACAGACTCATCTAAAGCAGTTGTCCTATACAACAGTAGCTGATATAAAAAAACACACAAATGGCACCCCAAATAGTGTGCTGCAATTGACCAGAAGCCCATACCCTACTGTAGAAGCAATAGGGTGAATATGGGACATATCCATTGAACTAGTGTCAGAGGATGTGCAAATCTACTAAGACTCACCTGTGGTGTAGTGATGTAGTGAAGGAACCTCCTGGCTTCCTCCTCCAGGGAGTGGCTATCACTTGCCCAAGGTTCTAGCTCTATGTGCCATCTGAGAGACTGGAAGAAGGGACAGGGAGACGGCCAATCAGTATCAGTGTACCAGGGAGATGGACAAACAAAACTACACATCAGAACCACAAGACAGCCTATTAGCATTAGTGGACCAGTGAGATGGACAAACAAAATTACACATCAGAACCATCTGACAGCCTATTAGCATTAGTGGACCAGTGAGATGGACAAACAAAACTACACATCAGAACCATAAGACAGCCTATTAGCATTAGTGGACCAGTGAGATGGACAAACAAAACTACACATCAGAACCATCTGACAGCCAATTAGCATTAGTGGACCAGTGAGATGGACAAACAAAATTACACATCAGAACCATCTGACAGCCTATTAGCATTAGTGGACCAGTGAGATGGACAAACAAAATTACACATCAGAACCATAAGACAGCCTATTAGCATTAGTGGACCAGTGAGATGGACAAACAAAATTACACATCAGAACCATCTGACAGCCTATTAGCATTAGTGGACCAGTGAGATGGACAAACAAAATTACACATCAGAATCATCTGACAGCCTATTAGCATTAGTGGACCAGTGAGATGGACAAACAAAACTACACATCAGAACCATAAAACAGCCTATTAGCATTAGTGGACCAGTGAGATGTGGACCCGTTAGCATGTGAAATAGAGGAAATGTCATAACAATGTTGAAATTGTTAATGTATGAATTGCAACAGGAAATATATATTACTTTTGATAATGTTTACAGTATGTTTACAATATTTCCCTGCTCCAGCGGTTGCCCTTCTCATGGCAACGGTATACATCTCCATGATGGGATTGCACAATTCAATATTTTTTATTAATGTTTGATTTGTTTAAATCAGCCAGCGATGTTTGTCTCAATTTGTATATTTGTGGTTGTTGAGCGAGATCCTGATTAGGAAGTCAAATGTTAAGTTCTTATGGTGGAGCATAGAAGGTTCATCTTGTCGTGTCTGTCACAGGTGGCTCCAGTATAGCTGCTTCACTGTAACCAGGATTTGAATCTCTTTATTGTTATTTGTTTTAGTTGTTTACTCTGTTATCAAGTCAAAAGGATTTGTGGTTTATTCAACTACATTTGAATAGGTAGGATGGCTGTTTCTATGGGATATTAGCGATTGTTCAATCACTAGCTGTTCAGTAGCTGTTACTAATGTGTTGTTATTTCTTTTATAAATTTTTTAAATTTTTTAATTTCTCCATGTATGTCTCAGTAGTGAAAACATGTCCAATGTTTTTTCAGATTTATTTCTTATCTTAAACCATTTGCCATTGCCATTCACCTTGTTAGATTCTCTGGTTGACATCTTGATAAGGAAGCTGAAAGGTCAAATACAGTTAGGTCTTTCTTCAGCCAACTGTATCTTTACTATTGTATTGAAATGTTTCCTAAATGTGTTCCCTAAAATGTGTTGAACTTTCAATTGACCAGTTCATTTTTTTTCATCTATAATACAGTGGGGAGAACAAGTATTCGATTTTGCAGGTTTTGCTACTTACAAAGCATGTCATTTTTATCATAGGTACACTTCAACTGTGAGAGACGGAATTTATAACAAAAATCCAGAAAATCACATTGTATGATTTTTAAATAAATTAATTTGCATTTTATTGCATGACATAAGTATTTGATCACCTACCAACCAGTAATAATTCCGGCTCTTACAGACCTGTTCGTTTTTCTTTTTAGAAGCCCTCCTGTTCTCCACTCATTACCTGTATTAACTGCACTTGTTTGAATTAGTTTCCTGTATAAAAGACATCTGTCCACATACTCAATCAAACAGACTCCAACCTCTCCACAATGGCCAAGACCAGAGATCTGTGTAAGGACATCAGGGATACAATTGTAGACCTGCACAAGGCTGGGATAGGCTACAGAACAATAGGCAAGCAGCTTGGTGAGAAGGCAACAACTGTTGGCGCAATTATTAGAAAATGGAAGAAGTTCAAGATGACGGTCAATCTCCCTCGGTCTGGGGCTCCATGCAAGATCTCACCTCGTGGGGCATCAATGATCATGAGGAAGGTGAGGGATCAACCCAGAACTACACGGACCTAGTCAATGACCTGAAGAGAGACAGCGCATGCCAGCCCATCTGAATTTTGCCAATGACCTTCTGGATGATCCAGAGGAGGAATGGGAGAAGGTCATGTGGTCTGATGAGACAAAAATAGAGCTTTTTGGTCTAAACTCCACTTGCCGTGTTTGGAGGAAGAAGAAGGATGAGTACAACCCCAAGAACACCATCCCAACCATGAAGCATGGAGGTGGAAACATCATTCTTTGGGGATGCTTTTCTGCAAAGGGGACAGAACGACTGCACCGTATTGAGGGGAGGATGGATGGGGCCATGTATCGCGAGATCTTAGCCAACAACCTCCTTCCCTCAGTTAGAGCATTGAAGATGGGTCATGGCTGGGCCTTCCAGCATGACAACGACCCAAAACACACAGCCAGGGGAACTAAGGAGTGGCTCCGTAAGAAGCATCTCAAGGTCCTGGAGTGGCCTAGCCAGTCTCCAGACCTGAACCCAATAGACAATCTTTGGAGGGAGCTGAAAGTCCGTATTGCCCAGCGACAGCCCCGAAACCTAAAGGATCTGGAGAAGGTCTGTATGGAGGTGTGGGCCAAAATCCCTGCTGCAGTGTGTGCAAACCTGTTGAAGAACTACAGGAAACGTATCATCTCTGTATTTGCAAATAAAAAAATCTGTACCAAATATTAAGTTCTGCTTTTCTGATGTATCAAATACTTATGTAATATTTAATAAATTAATTACTTAAAAATCATACAATGTGATTTTCTGGATTTTTTTTTAGATTCCGTGCATCATGATTTAATGTACAGCAAACGTGTAGCTTTTGGGAAAGTAAGGATTTTATTATTTATTGGCTCTATACTTTAAAGTGTGGAATTGAAATTAAAAACTCATTATGAGCAGTCAGTGTCTATTACTGATTTTAGGCTATGTATTTGCTTTAATCGAAGGACCAAGAAAGCATCAATAAAAGTCAAGGAAGCCATTATATATAAAAATTATCTGAAAAGTTTGTAAGGTGCAAGGTGCCAAGACACTGGTTATCCCACAAACAGGATATCCTGTTTGTGGGAAAACCACAACTTCCTAAAACAGTTTGATGTAGACGTGGTGGTAGGTAGTTCACAGATGATGACAAGACAGCCTACAGGGAGGAGCTCTGTGACCTGGGAATGTGTTACCAGGACAACAATATCTCCTTCAACATCAATAAAACAAAGGAGGTGATCATGGATGACAGGAAACTGAGAGGCAAGAAGGACCCGATTCAAACTGATGGGGCTGAAGTGGACATTACACAGCTTTAAGTTCCTTCACCAATAAGCTAACTGGACTAATGTCAGTGATGAAAAGAGCACATCAAAGTATATTTAAAGACATTTGGTACAGGCCAAAACGTTGTATAGCTGCACCATCAACCCCATCTATACAGGCTGAGTCATTGCTTGGTATGGCAAGTGCACAGCCCTCTATCCCAAGGACCTTCAGAGGGTGGTGCGAATGGTCAAGGTCATCACCATGGCAAAGTTCCCTTTCATTCAAGATCTCTACACCAGCAAGTGTTGGAGACTAAAAATAGTAAATAACCCCAGGAACCCAAGCCACAGACTGTCCTCTATGGTAATTGAAGTGCCTCAAGTCAAAAACAATCACAACCTTTCACAGCTTCTACCCCCAAGCCACAGACCTTTTCTATAGACCTGCATGGTATGTGGTACCAGTGCCTCAAGTCTGAAACAATCACAACCTTCCCCAGTATCTACCCCCAAGCCAAAAGTTGGTTAAGCAAGACTGGCAATTGAAAGATTAATGTAAATTAATTTTGTGCTGTTCCTGCCACATTAAATGCAAGCACACACTCGTTCAAACAATATGAACACAGTCAGAGTGCAGACTGTGAAAATAGTTAGAGCATATTTTCATAAATATCAGATGAACAATTTTGAAATTACTGCACGTTTTGTAAATTATTTTCAAAGGTATTTAAACAATTGGTTTCGCTGATGTTTGTATTTAGGCAGGTGTGTTTGTTTGCATTGTTATTGCTAAAAAAAAAAGGGCTGTCGACTGGAAGCCAGTGGCGTGTGTGGAGAAATGGGTGACATGGGAGAACACCAGTCAGACTGCAGAACTCTGGATTAATTGCTTGAATTTATTAATGGAAAAACAGCTTATATTTCTTTATATGCCAAATGTTAATCCATGTTGCAGTGTCAAGAGCACAGTTGGAATTGCTGACAAATTCTGGACGTGTCTTTGAAGAATGAGTGGGATCCATTTGTTGTCGTTGGCTGTGCGACTTGACAGAATGGGTCAGTTTAGGTTAAAATCAAAATAGTTGAACCTTGTTCACATCCAAATAGTTTGGGCTTGGATCCATGCCACGTCTTCTCTGTCCCCCACCAATCGAACTGGACGTGGCTTGATCTGTTCGGTGCTAGGCAGTTGACGGTCTAACCTGGCTGATGCTGCTGCCTGCAGAGCTGTGAGTCACTGGTTTGACATGAGCTTATTGTAACTGCAATATTCACAGAAAAAGTGTGTGCATTTTAATTGGCTCTAAAGTTAATTGCGTACACTACACCTTAAGCTTCTTTATTGATTTGCTACACTACAAATTTCAGAAGTAAACGTAACAGTTTAGTTTGGTATGGCGGTGCTTTGGTAAAAACATGAATCATGATTGGTTCGATTCGAAATGTAGATATCCAACTAGCTGTTTGCATCTTCCTCATTATCAATTCCTCTTGAGAGTCCTGGTGAGATTCTCCTGCTTTTCTTTCAGGATTTGTTCTGTAACAATCCTCCCGATACTGTTCTATTCTGTAACAATCCTGCCGATACTGTTCTGTTCTGTAACAATCCTGCCGATACTGTTCTGTCCTGTAACAATCCTGCCGATACTGTTCTGTTCTGTAACAATCCTGCCGATACTGTTCTGTTCTGTAACAATCCTGCCGATACTGTTCTGTCCTGTAACAATCCTGCCGATACTGTTCTGTTCTGTAACAATCCTGCCGATACTGTTCTGTTCTGTAACAATCCTGCCGATACTGTTCTGTTCTGTAACAATCCTGCCGATACTGTTCTATTCTGTAACAATCCTGCCGATACTGTTCTGTTCTGTAACAATCCTGCCGATGCTGTTCTGTTCTGTAACAATCCTGCCGATACTGTTCTGTTCTGTAACAATCCTGCCGATACTGTTCCATTCTGTAACAATTCCTCCTCACCGATACAGTTCTAAATCGGCCCGTTTTGTCAGTCTCTGCTAAATCATCCATCGTATACAATATCCATCCAGCAGTTAGACTTGATGTCAATGACTTCTTGTTCTGTCCCAGTATCTGTACATGAGGAGGGCTTCTGTGTCACATTCCCAAATATCCCTGGCTGCTATACAGGTCCAGTCTCAGTTACCACTTTCACCATCATAGAAATGTGTCTGTTTATGATAATGAGGGAGACAGAGAGTGAGGGAGAGTGAAACACAGAGAAGGACAGAGATTGAAGGAGAGAGTGAGACAGAGAAGGACAGAGAGAAAGACAGAGAGAGAAAATGACTAAATGCACTGAGCTCCCATCCAGAAATCTATTCCCACTTGGCCAACTAAACAACTGGAGGAATTCATTTCATGGTGGGGTTTGGTTCGCACCACCATTTCGTGAAATACTAAGAGCCATGTAAATGATGGCTAATGCTGTCCTATTCAGGGCTGGCCCTAGTCTTTTGGGGCACCCAAAGCAAAGTTTGATTTGGTGGCCCCCTCTTCCCTATTGGTACGGGGCTCACTAGCGGACTGGGGCCCCTAAGCTACTGCCTAGTCCTAGCCCTGGTCCTATTCCACTACTTACAGGCTGAGATCTGAGTCACATTATTGCCTATGGTATTTGTAAAAAAAATAAATGTTTCCTGTGGACAACATTAGCACTTTTTTAGGTTAGACTCAGAGCTCAGGCCACGTCTGCCAGACTGTCTGTGCAGAAGCTCTCTCAGCGACGTGAGGGGACTGTTTATGTTTTATTTCTTTACTCCAGTTCAAGTGCAATCTCTCTCTGTCTTGCTTTGCCTCTCACTCTCCCAGGCCTCTTTGATCCCCGCTTCTTTCTCATCCTTATTGACTGAAATCATTTTAATGTGAGCTATTAAAAATAATTGCTGAATAATATATTTCCAAATGGAAGCGTTCCCAATGCAAGGATCAGTTTGTCAAACATTAATAACCATTTCAAAATGCTTAAAATCAAAACATTATTTGGCCAATTTTGTGCATTTCCTTTTGTTTCCTTTTCTTCTCTTTTTTTTTTACACTGTAGATGTGATGTCCTAAAACAGAAAGTGTTCCAGACACTTTTGTTTGCAGTCTTCCACCTTGTTAATTCTACAAAGCGAAAAAGACAGAACAGTCCGGCAGGAATCAGATCATTTACTCTGGCGCTGTGTATTTGTAGTGGGGAATCAAAATGAAATGTTTTCTGCCCTTTCTACTGTCACTTTACACCCAAAGGTTGTTTGTGACTCATCCCTCTACTGACATTTTCATTTGTCTGATATGTCAGTGTAATATGTTTACAGAGACGCACACACAGACACACACACACACACACACACACACACACACACACACACACACACACACACACACACACACACTGCCCTCAGCACAGCAACAGCTTTCTCTATGACAGGCCATCATACTTATTCCTGCTCCTGACCTCGCCCAGCCCAGTGAACTGACAGGCTGATGAGCAGAGGTTTAACCCGCGCCGCTCTTTTCTGTTGGGATTTCAGTTGATCATCGATTTCCACTGCCAAAGCATCAGAATTCCTGTCATGCCCCAACCCTCACTATCCATCTCTGGCTCCCCCCACACCCCATCCCCTCTCAGCTTGAAATGATTGCTGTAATGATGTGTGATGAGAATAAATGCCTCGCGGACCAGCAGATTTGATTGGTATGGCTTCCGCTCCTTCACCCCCTGGATTTCATTTCTTCTTTTTTTTTCCTCCTCTCCATTTTTTCCTTCATTTGTTTTTCAAATGTTTTTCTCCTGGGCTATTTGCTTGCACCGCCGTCTGTCCCTCTCTCTGTTGCAATGTTTCATTAAGCAGCGCTTGGAGGCGGAGACAAGACACCGCAAAACATAATTGGGGTATTAGTCCGAACAAGAACAGCAGAGAGGGAGTAGTAGACCGGGAGGACGGGGGGGGTATGGGGGTTGGACTGGCTCACAGGAGATGGCAGCCACTCTTACTTCTGTCAGACAACATTGCCTTCATCCCCTCTCTGACTGTGACTCTGGCTGGGATGGTGTTGTGCTATGAAGCTTTTACCATGCAAACCTTTTAGCTCTGTCCGTGCACTGAGGCTTACTTTGACCCTATGCAGGCATGACAATTATAAAACTATGTTTATTAAACTAGGCTATCCTATAAAACAACACAAATCTGGGACCAAGCTATCATGTTAATCAACACTGTGAGATCTGTGATAAGGCCGTCCTTTAGAATTACACAGGAGCTACTTATAGCTCCTAGACATGGAGACCTCAATTCCCAATGCCTTTCAGGAATGCTGTGCTCACATTTGGTGTTTATTTTTGTTTCTCCATTTTCTTTTCAACCCCTGCACCTCACATGCCATAATGAATTTGATATTAAAGTGTCTTTGTGCCTTGACACAATGGAGGACTGCTTTATTAACCGTTGTGTCTCAGAGCTGCTTCTCTTATCCTATAGTCCCTCTCAAAGCCACCTATCACGACCCATTCATCATGGATCAGGCTCTGGCACGAATAAAGATTAACAGGAAAATATTTGGTATGGGTGTTTAACGGGGAAGTAGGGAGCGAGAGACTATGTTTGGTGGAAGGAGAGTCATTTAGCCAGGGGTGAAGGTGTGTGACTGCTTAAAGTGAATGAGAACATGTTTTTGCTTGAATTGTGTTACTTAGAACAGAATTGGCCTAGATGACAAACACAAATTGTAACAGGGCAAGACACAGGGAACAGATATTGTGTTGATGAACTACTTTCTTTTCCTTTTCCCTTATTTGATGAGGAAATGTAATTGCTTGGCCAAAGAGTTTTCTCTCCACCTGGACTGCCTGACAGAGATGAGACTGTGATCCAGAAACTCTGCATCTGTAAACCCCCTGACAGACACAAAGACAAACAAATGGGATTGGCCAGAACACTTATGCTGATGTGTATACCTACGGTCAGTTGAAAAGGTGCTCCTGTGGCGAAACAAGTGAGAAATAGATGTCTCTTCTGCAAAGAATGCGAGGATTTGACAGGGCGTTACCCACGTTGACATTCTCAGCTTGTTGCTGCCTACAGGCTTTTTAGTCTGTGACTGTGTGACTGTGCATCTGTTCTAGGTTAACCATCCGGGTGCAACCAAAGAATCCTTGCAAGGACATTAAAACAAGGAACCCTTTATCTTGTGCATATAATATTTTGTTGCTTCACATGATTTGAAACTTGCTATTTTTGGCTTTAGGGTACAAGCTACAATACAACTGGGGTTAGGATTAAAATTAGGGGTAGAAGTTAGATTTTAGTTAAAACATTTATTTTCTTAAAGTAAAGGAATAGTTTACCTGAAAATATTTTATTAGTTCTCACAAGGACAGTACATTGTATTCTGTGTGTACATGGTGGTGTGTGACTGAAGGCAGGGCTCCCTGCTGGGTCCTTACATACATGCATGTGTGACTGAAGGCAGGGCTCCCTGCTGGGTCCTTACATACATGCATGTGTGACTGAAGGCAGGGCTCCCTGCTGGGTCCTTACATACATGCATGTGTGACTGAAGGCAGGGCTCCCTGCTGGGTCCTTACATACATGCATGTGTGACTGAAGGCAGGGCTCCCTGCTGGGTCCTTACATACATGCATGTGTGACTGAAGGCAGGGCTCCCTGCTGGGTCCTTACATACATGCATGTGTGACTGAAGGCAGGGCTCCCTGCTGGGTCCTTACATACATGCATGTGTGACTGAAGGCAGGGCTCCCTGCTGGGTCCTTACATACATGCATGTGTGACTGAAGGCAGGGCTCCCTGCTGGGTCCTTACATACATGCATGTGTGACTGAGATGTGCTGATCAGGACACCTTACATTTTCAGAACACCTTTCAGGACACCTACAATTTTCAGAACACTTTTGACGGCCCTTAACATTTTCAGAACACCTTGGACGACACTTAACATTTTCAGGACACCTTTGACGACACTTAACATTTTCAGGACACCTTTCAGAACACCTAACATTTGCCATTTCAATAAATAAATTCAACGTGATGATTTTGGCTTTGCAAGCCATATACTTCACATAGCGCCATTTATGTAATTTGTATTTTCTCTGTACCCATACTTGACCACAAATCCTATGAGATATACATATTTTTTGTACTCTCTTTAAATTGAAATTAGTTGGCCTTCATATACCCCTTTCTGTTGTTGACAGAGCCAGGAGGGAAATTTAAAGGACAGAGTTTGTTCTGAAAGAGCAGTGGGCTGGAATCAAACCGTTGCAGGAGCATGTGTATCCCAGAGGCAGCAGCTCATACCACAGCTGGACCCCTAAGACACTGGACTCCATGAAAGATGCTAAGTCTTTCTTCTGTCTGTCCAGTCCAGTTCCCTTGGTTTGAGACCTGCTGTTACACCGTTGGTCGTCTTCAACAGAACAGCCTTGATAAACAAGTCCTCACCCCACCCCCTCTGTGTTTGTTAATGGACTTATCTAGTGGGTGAAAACACTTACATGCGAGCTATGCAAACTGACTCAGTACGTGATGAGGTCTTGGTTGACTGCTTTAGAAAACCTGACAGTGTGGTACTAACCTCCCATAGCCCATTAGACATATTTCCACTCCGGTGTAATCTCATAGTATGTCCCCTCACAGGGTGTCTCCTCCAGATGAAAACATTTGTTTTAAATTAAAGTATGGGCGGCCCGCTGTTGTTGAAATCTTATTATGGTAATGTTTTATTACAAACACACCCCTGCCCATTGTTGGGGCATGAAACAGCAAGCCTGGCGTAGTGCTCCGGGCCTACAGTATCGCACACTTCTTTGATTTACCTCTCTATTGTTTTACGAGCGTCAAATCATCGATCTCTATCTCTCCCCCACTCATTTATTTATCACCCTGTTTGAGAGAGTCATTATAGCTATGAATATGATTATTACTGTTGAAGCAGACACTTTATCACAGTTTCCGGGGCAACCACAAGCTTGCTTGTCGAGTTACACTGCTGTGCTCCAGGAAGGACATAGAAATGGTTTAGCCCTTGAAATAGGGGCTAGTTACTCTTCTGTCTAAATCACACCATAGGGGCTGGGAAATAAGATTGCATTACTGTAATGGTGATTGTAAGGATGTCTGTGCCTAATTAAATCATTAAAAAGTAGCTAGCAATGCTGGCCCAAAATGTGTGGACAACATAGTTAATGATATACTGCGTTTACAAATCTCTACCAGATGACCACAAAAGGTTTTGCTAATACTTACTTGTTTTTGTGAGACATGCTTTTTTATCGTTCAGCATCAGTAAAGAATGTCCGATTAAATCTTAGTTGGACATCACCTAAAATTATCAATCTAAACAAAGTGCGTTCAAATGTGCAACCCATGGATCCGAAAATAGAATTCCATTAACATTAATAAATATGAGTTAATTATTAATCTCTCTCTTTGATTACTAAAATATACATTTAATCCGTGTTTTACAATCCTGAGGTATATACATTTACAATATACAATGGATTTGGAAAGAATTCAGACCCCACTGCTTTTTTCAAATTTTGTAAAGTAACAGCGTTCTAAAATGAATTACATTTATTTTTCTTCCTCATCAATCAACACAATTAACCCCAAAATCAAGCAAACCCAGATTTAGCAAATATAAAAAAAGGAAATATTAAATTTACAAAAGTATTCAGACACGTTGCTTATTATTCTTGAAAATGAGCTTAGTTGCATCCTGATCTATTTATCATCCTTGAATCTTTAGAACATCTTTGGAGTCCACCTGTGGCAAATTATATTGATTTTAACATTATCTAAAAATACACACACCTGTCTATATAAAGCTCCACACTTCACAGTCCATATCAGAGCAAAACCCAAGCAATGGAACTGTCTTTGTCAAGGTGTAGATCTGGTGAAATAAAAAAAAAAAGCAAAAGCATTGAAAGTTCGCAGCAATACAGTGGGCAGCATCATTGTAAAATGGAAAATGTTTGGAACCACAAAGACTCTTTCTAGAGCTGGTTGTCTGGCCAAACCAAGCAAGTAACCAAGTAAAAGTAACGAAACAATAAGGGCCTTGGTCAGGAAGGTAACCAAGAACACAATTCCCACCATAACCATTCCTTCTGGGACGACCAAGTCACTTCTGATGACATCTTAAGGACTCTGAGAGCATGAGGAAAAACGTTCTCTGGTCTGACCAGACCAAAATCTAATTATTTGGACCGAATGCCAAGCGCTATATCTGGTAAAAATAAGGTAGTGCTCATCACTTTGTTAATACCATCCCTATGGTGAAGCATTGTGGTGGGCGTGACATACTTCTTAGTTGCAGGGACTAGGAGACTGGTCTGGATTGAAGGAAGGATGAACAGTAAAAAATTACAGAGGCCCTTGAAGAAAACCTGATCCAAAACACACTGGACATCAGACTGTGGCAAATGTTTCAGCACAGCAATGACCCTAAGGACAGAGCAGAGACAATGCTAGAGTGGCTTTGGGATAGGTCTGGGAATGTCCTTGATTTTCCCAACCAAAACCCAGGCTTGAACCCCACTGAACATCTGTTGGGAGACCTGAAGATCACAGATCACTGACGCTCCCCATCAAATCTGACAGAGCTTGGGAGGATTTACAAGATAGAATGGGAGTAACTGCCCAAATCCTAGTATGCGAAGCTAGTGGAGACACACCCAAGAAGACACAAAGAAGTTCCAAAGGCACTTCTACAAAGTACAGAATAAAGGGTCTAAATACTTATGTACACCAAATATTTCTGTTTATTATTAGAATTTTTTTGCACAAATAAGCCTTTTAATTATGGGGTTCATTACTTTACTAAAGTAATTTCATTAATAGCATTGATAATGTTGTTAACATGGCACCTGTCAGTGGGTGGGATATATTAGACAGCAAGTGAACATTCTGTCGTCAAAGTTGATGTGTTAGAAGCAGGAAAAATGGGCAAGTGTAAGGATCTGAGCGAATTTGACAAGGGCCAAATTGTGATGGCTAGATGACTGGGTCAGAGCATCTCCATAAATGAAGCCCTTGTGGGTGTTCCTGGTCTGCAGTGGTCAGTATCTATCAAAAGTGGTCCAAGGAAGGAAAAGCGGTGAACCGGCGAGTCATGGGTAGCCAAGGCTCATTGATGCATGTGGGGAGCGAAGGCTGGCCCATATGGTCCAATCCAACAGATGAGCTACTGTGGTTCAAATTGCTGAAAATGTAATGCTGGTACTGATAGAAAGGTGTCAGAACACACAGTGCATCCCCTGGTCTGATGATTCAGATTTTCTTTTAAAACACGTGGATAGCCGGGTGTGTGTGCGTAGCTTACCTAGACAACACATGGCATCAGGATGCACTACGGAAGGGAGGCAAGCCGGCAGAGGCAGTGTGATGCTTTGGGCAATGTTCTGCTGGGAAACCTTGGATCCTGCCATTCATGTGGATGTTACTTTGACACGTACCACCTACCTAAGCATTGTTGCAGACCCTGTGCACTCTTTCATGGAAACAGTATTCCCTGATGGCATTGGCCTCTTTCAGCAGGATAATGTGCCCTGCCGCAAAGCAAAAATAGTTCAGGAATGATTTGAGGAAAACATCAACAACTTCAAGGTGTTGACTTGGCCTCCAAATTCCCCAGATCTCAATCCAATCGAGGATTTGTGGGATGTGCTGGACAAACAAGTCTGATCCATTAAGGCCCCACCTCGCAACTTACAGGACTTAAAGGATCTGCTGCTACCATTTTTGTGCCAGATATCACAACACATCTTCAGAGTCCTGGTGGACTCCAAGCCTAGATGGATCAGGGCTGTTTTGGCGGCAAAAGGGGGACCCAAATAATATTAGGCAGGTGGTCAAAATGTTATGGCTGATCGGTGTATATATACATTATCTCACAAAAGTGAGTACAACCCTCACATTTTTGTAAATATTTGATTATATCTGTTCATGTGACAACACTGAAGAAATGACACTTTGCTACAATGAAAAGTAGTGAGTGTACAGCTTGTATAACAGTGTAAATTTGCTGTCCCCTCAAAATAAAACAACACACAGCCATTAATGTCTAAACCGCTGGAAAGTACACCCCTAAGTGAAAATGTCAATATTTTGTGTGCCCACCATTATTTTCCAGCACTGCCTTAACCCTCTGGGGCATGGAGTTCACCATAGCTTCAGAGGTTGCCACTGGAGTACTCTTCCACTCCTCCATGATGACATCACAGAGCTGGTGGATGTTAGAGACCTTGCGCTCCTCCACCTTCCGTTTGAGGATGCCCCACAGATGCTCAATAGGGTTTAGGTCTGGAGAAATGCTTGGCCAGTCCTTTACCCTCAGCTTCTTTAGCAAGGCAGTGGTCATCTTGGAGGTGTGATTGGGGTCGTTATCATGTTGGAATACTGCCCTGAGGCCCAGATTCCAAAGGGAGTGGACTCTGAAGAATTGTTTGAGATACAAAGAAAAACCTGCAGGTATCCTCAGGAGAAATACAGGCTGCTCTGGAAAAAGACGGTGTGGTTGTTTCAAGGAGCACAATACGACCATACTTGAACAAAAAGGAACTGCATGGTTGAGTTGCCAGAAAGAAGCCTTTACTGCGTCAGTGCCACAAAAAAGCCCAGTTACAATATGCCCGACAACACCTTGACACGCCTCACAGCTTCTGGCACACTGTAATTTGGAGTGACAAGACCAAAATAGAGCTGTATGGTCACAACCATAAGCGCCATGTTTGGAGATGGGTCAATAAGGCCTATAGGGAACAGAATACCATCCCCACTGTGAAGCACAGTGTAGCTCACTGATGTCTTCTGCACGAAATCTACACATGGGACACTCTTGGATTTTCCAGCTTTTCCGCCCTAAGCACAAGGCCAAGTTGACACTCCAGTGGTTACAGCAGAAAAGGTGAAGGTTCTGGAATGGCCATCACAGTCTCCTGACCTTAATATCATCTAGCCACTGAGAGGAAATTGGCATGAGAAACTTAACACAATGCATATGTGCTGACTAACGCTGAACAACGGATAATAGAATAGATGTGGTAGCCATTACCACACAACCTGTCCACACCCCCTACTAGGAACTTTCCATATGCCTGTCATTGATTCTTTCGATAGACCAATGGACAATAGGGGAGGTTGGAACTTACCATACAAGCGTACCATGTAGGATAGACCTTTCTTATTGGAGGATAATAGACTGTGTAATGGTTGTCTACAATCATTGACCGCCTACAAATTTTATTGACATAAAGGACTGTGTTAACTTTTTGGAGATTATTGGAGAGAAAAATTAAAGAATGGAAGGTTAACATCGTAGCCTCATGCTGAATAAAGATGGCTCTCCCCTGACTTCTGGTTGCATTAATTTTGTTCATGGATCAAGAATCTAAGAATCTAAGAATGGACAGAATCTAACACCACAGAGAGATCTCAAATGTGCGGTTCATGCAAGACGACCAAAGACTTTGCATGACCTGGAGGCATTTTGCCAAGACGAATGGGCAGCGATACCATCTGCAAGAATTCAAGGTCTCATAGACAACTATTACAAAAGTGACTGCACACTGTCATTGATGCTAAAGAGGGCAATACACAGTATTAAGAACTAAGGGTACGCAGAGTTTTGAACAGGGGTCAGTTAATTGTTTTCTTTGTTGCCATGTTTTGTTTTGTGATTGTGCCATTCTGTTATGACCTACAGTAGAATATGAATCCCATAGGAAATAAAAGATGCATTTTGCCTGCTCACTCATGTTTTCTTTACAAAAGGTACATATATTACCAGTTCGACAAGGGTATGCACCCTTTTGAGCACAACTGTATAATTACACTGTATGTATGTATGTATGTCTCTCTTCCTCTATTTATCTCTTTTTCATTTTTGGTATCTCTGTTTCTGTCTACTTTTTCATTTTTCTCTCTCCTGTCTTCCTTCTGTAGTCCTCCCCGCTGCCTGACATTTTCTTCCCCAAACCCATTTTACTATCTCTCCTTTTCTCTGCCTCATACAGCTCTCACCAGGACGGCCTCTCATTTAATACATCTGAAATCTAACATACAGATCCCATAGTGGGCCAAGTATGGAGGTTGTTGAAAGAGACCGAGAAGTGGGCTTAACCAGGGGGCCAGCAAAAAAACCCAAAAACATTTATTTATTTTATTGACTAATAAGATATATTTACAGTTACATAATGCATGCACATACACAAACCCAGCAAAGTACAGCCGTCCGCTAGTTCCCACAAATACATACTGATATATACACTCACCTAAAGGATTATTAGGAACACCATACTAATACTGTGTTTGACCCCTTTCGCCTTCAGAACTCTTCAGCGAAGAGAGGGGCGGAGCTGTCAACTGATCACCACCTGGTGGTGAGTTGGATCCGATGGCGGGGGAGAAAGCTGGACAGACTCGGCAGGCCCAAGCGTACTGTAAGGGTCTGCTGGGAACGTCTGGCCGAGTCTCCTGTCAGAGAGATCTTTAACTCCCACCTCCGGCAGAGCTTCGACTGGATCCCGAGGGAGGTTGGAGATATTGAGTCCGAGTGGACCATGTTCTCCACCGCCATTGTCGAAGCGGCCGCTCGGAGCTGTGGCCGTAAGGTCTCCGGTGCCTGTCGAGGCGGCAATCCCCGAACCCGGTGGTGGACACCGGAAGTAAGGGATGCCGTCAAGCTGAAGAAGGAGTCCTATCAGGCCTGGTTGGCTTGTGGGACTCCTGACGCAGCTGACGGGTACCGACAGGCCAAGCGGGCTGCAGCCCGGGTGGTTGTGGAGGCAAAAACTCGGGCCTGGGAGGAGTTCGGTGAGGCCATGGAGAAGGACTATCGGCTGGCCTCGAAGAGATTCTGGCAAACCATCCGGCGCCTCAGGAGAGGGAAACAGTGCCCTACCAACGCTGTTTACAGTAGAGGTGGGCAGCTGTTGACCTCAACTGAGGATGTCGTCGGGCGGTGGAAGGAGTACTTCGAGGATCTCCTCAATCCCGCCGTCACGTCTTCCATTGAGGAAGCAGAGGATGAGGGCTCAGAGGTGGACTCGTCCATCACCTGGGCTGAAGTCACCGAGGTGGTTAAGAAACTCCTCGGTGGCAAGGCACCGGGGGTGGATGAGATCCGCCCTGAGTACCTCAAGTCTCTGGATGTTGTGGGGCTGTCTTGGCTGACACGCCTGTGCAACATCGCGTGGCAGTCGGGGACAGTGCCTCTGGGATGGCAGACCGGGGTGGTGGTCCCTCTTTATAAGAAGGGGGACCGGAGGGTGTGTTCCAACTATAGGGGGATCACACTTCTCAGCCTCCCCGGGAAAGTCTATGCCAGGGTTCTGGAGAGGAGAATACGGCCGATAGTAGAACCTCGGATTCAGGAGGAACAGTGTGGTTTTCGTCCAGGCCGCGGAACACTGGACCAGCTCTATACCCTCTACAGGGTGATGGAGGGTTCATGGGAGTTTGCCCAACCAGTCCACATGTGTTTTGTGGATTTGGAGAAGGCATTCGACTGTGTCCCTCGTGGCATCCTGTGGAGGGTGCTTCGGGAATATGGGGTCCTGGGTCCTTTGCTAAGGGCTGTCAGGTCCCTGTACGACCGAAGCAGGAGCTTGGTCCGCATTGCCGGCAGTAAGTCAGACTTGTTCCCTGTGCATGTTGGACTCCGGCAGGGCTGCCCTTTGTCACCGGTTCTGTTCGTAATTTTTATGGACAGAATTTCTAGGCGCAGCCAGGGGCCGGAGGGTGTCAGGTTTGGGGACCACACGATTTCGTCTCTGCTCTTTGCGGATGATGTTGTCGTGTTGGCCCCTTCAAGCCAGGACCTTCAGCATGCACTTGGACGGTTTGCAGCCGAGTGTGAAGCGGTGGGGATGAAAATCAGTACCTCCAAATCCGAGGCCATGGTCCTCAGTCGGAAAAGGGTGGCTTGCCCACTTCAGGTTGGTGGAGAGTGCCTGCCTCAAGTGGAGGAGTTTAAGTATCTAGGGGTCCTGTTCACGAGTGAGGGAAGGATGGAACGGGAGATTGACAGACGGATCGGTGCAGCTTCTGCAGTAATGCGGTCGATGTATCGGTCTGTCGTGGTGAAGAAAGAGCTGAGCCGCAAGGCGAAGCTCTCGATTTACCGGTCAATCTACGTTCCTACTCTCACCTATGGTCATGAGCTTTGGGTCATGACCGAAAGGACAAGATCCCGGATACAGGCGGCCGAAATGAGCTTTCTCCGCAGGGTGGCTGGGCGATCCCTTAGAGATAGGGTGAGAAGCTCGGTCACCCGGGAGGAGCTCAGAGTAGAGCCGCTGCTCCTCCACATCGAGAGGGGTCAGCTGAGGTGGCTTGGGCATCTGTTTCGGATGCCTCCGGAACGCCTTCCTGGGAAGGTGTTCCGGTCCCGTCCCACCGGGAAGAGACCCCGGGGAAGACCTAGGACACGCTGGAGGGACTATGTCTCCCGGCTGGCCTGGGAACGCCTCGGTGTCCCCCCGGAAGAGCTGGAGGAAGTGTCTGGGGAGAGGGAAGTCTGGGCATCCCTGCTTAGACTGCTGCCCCCGCGACCCGGCCCCGGATTAAGCGGAAGATGATGCGATGCGATGCGATGCGATGCCTTCAGAACTGCCTTAATTCTACGTGGCATTGATTCAACAAGGTGCTGAAAGCATTCTTTAGAAATGTTGGCCCATATTGATAGGATAGCATCTTGCAGTTGATGGAGATTTGTGGGATGCACATCCAGGGCACGAAGCTCCCGTTCCATCACATCCCAAAGATGCTCTATTGGGTTGAGATCTGGTGACTGAGGGGGCCATTTCAGTACAGTGAACTCATTGTCATGTTCAAGAAACCAACATTAAATGATTCAAGCTTTGTGACATGGTGGATTATCCTGCTGGAAGTAGCCATCAGAGAATGGGTACATGGTGGTCATAAAGGGATGGACATGGTCAAAAACAATGCTCAGGTAGGCCGTGGCATTTAAACGATGCCCAATTGGCACTAAGGGTCCTAAAATGTGCAAAAGAAAACATCCCCCACACCATTACACCACCACCACCAGCCTGCACAGTGGTAACAAGGCATGATAGATCCATGTTCTCATTCTCACATCAACAAGGCATTTTCGCCCACAGGACTGCCGCATACTGTATGTTTTTCCCTTTTCACACCATTCTTTGTAAACCCTAGAAATGGTTGTGCGTGAAAATCCCAGTAACTGAGCAGATTGTGAAATACTCAGACCGGCCCGTCTGGCACCAACAACCATGCCACGCTCAAAATTGCTTAAATCACCTTTCTTTCCCATTCTGACATTCAGTTTGGAGTTCAGGAGATTGTCTTGACCAGGACCACACCCCTAAATGCATTGAAGCAACTGCCATGTGATTGGTTGATTAGATAATTGCATTTATGAGAAATTGAACAGGTGTTCCTAATAATCCTTTAGGTGAGTGTATGTGACCACAGACATGAACTCTATAATGGAATTATATTGTATTTTCTTCCACATTGTATTTAAGTTTCACCCTTCACCGACAAGGATAACTCTCACAGTGAAACACAAAGACCCTCTCCCCTGGTGGGACGAGGCCTGCTGTGTACTGACTACCAGGATAGGGGAGAAATTATCATTTGACTTGGGGTAAGTAATTCTGTAGTTCCTAGTTAACAGCTGTCAGGTTTTGGAGGGATTTGGGCTAATTGTATGCACCATAACCATTCATTGCCCTCCTGTGACGGGTGTGTGTGCGTGCGTGCCTGTACGGATGTATACCCTTGAGCATATGTATGTGTCTCTGCGCATGCATAGTTTATGCACAGTCATTTCTGTCATCCTCAATGCTTTGATTTATAAATCATTGCTATTCTCTTTATAGCCCTGAAACGTTTGGAGGGAGGTCTCACGGTCAGCCTATATTCCTGTGAATCAGGATTGTGTGTGGGGGATCACAGTGAGACATTGCACTTGTCACATATGCCATATGAGATCTAAGGGAGATGAAACACCCAATGAATGATCTTCACTCCCTAAAGAGGGACAGAGGCTGCTTGAGGGGTTTGCTAAAAGGTTGTGCAGGGGATTCTAGGGTGGTCAACCCCCGCATTCTATCTTATTAGAATGGGTTTAATGGATAGCTAACAGCCTTTGTAAAAACCTTACATATATTCTGTGTCTCATAATATGAAAAATAAGACAAACTACTATTTCAGATGTTACACAACCATGATTTTTTTAATAATAACAAGATAAATAATTAAAGAGATCTCTGTAAACGTTGTAATGGAAGCTCTCATGTTCTTTGTTGGGGGGAAGAGGCTTTTGATGGAAAGTACGGTTTGTGCCAAAAAAAGCTTGGCTTAATTCCTTGTTAAAGCAGCTTGTTTTGAAACTTAATTCGTTTTTCCTATGATTACGTCCTATATACATTGCATGGCATGCTAGAGGAATTGAGCAGAGAGGTGGCGCATTTGGGCTACAAAAAGGTGGGTTCCAGTATTTGCTATTTTTTGGGGGAGGTGGGAACTAAATCAAAACCACCTGTAACAAAAAGACCAGAATCAGTTGCTTTTTTCATAAAGAAAAACTCTCAAAGCAGCTTTGTTGTCTAGATACCAAGGAACATTGGAGAAACTGCTTAACGGTGAGATTAGCATATTGTTACAGCATTTATTGAGAAACACAAGCACATATTAGCTCATTAATCCTCCTAATCTTCCAATCCCATCTCAACTTTCACAATATAAAGAAAACTACCACCACCTCAAAATTGCATGTGTCAACCAGATGTTAGTTGAGTTGAGTACTGTGTGTTTTTACCCTCAACTCCCCATTACAGAGAACCAGAGATGGAAACAGTATCTAGACAGCCAGGATCCCCACATGTCCTCCATCAAACTCCCACCCTCCCCTTCTCCAGTCCTCTTATCCCAACAATGCAGACTCTTATTTCCTTCCCTCCCTCCATTGCGTTACCCCTTTTTCACCCTCCCTCCCTTCCACTCTCTGTCAGTCTTCCTTTAAAACCTAACTAAATCCCATCAGATTATGGCCTCTATTAAAAAAAGCCTGCTGTAATCCTCCGGCTTTAATTCTGTTACATTCCCCCTGCACACTTAGCTTTACACCCGCCCTCAACTGGGATTGCTCAGCCATATTATGTGTATATACACCGATCAGCCATAACATTATGACCACTGACAGGTGAAGTGAATAACATTGATAATCTCGTTATCATGGCACCTGTCAGAGGTTGGGATATATTAGGCAGCAAGTGAACATTCTGTCCTCAAAGTTGATGTGTTAAAAGCAGGAAAAATGGGCAAGCGTAAGGATCTGAGGGAATTTGACAAGGGCCAAATTGTGATGGCTAGATGACTGGGCCAGAGCATCTCCGAAACTGTAGTCCTTGTGGGGTGTTCCCAGTCTGCAGTGGTCAGAACCTATCAAAAATAGTCCAAGGAAGGAAAAGCGGTGAACCAGCGACAGGGACATGGGTGGCCAAGGCTCATTGATGCACATGGAGAGTGAAGGCTGAACAGACGAGTTACTGTAGCTGAAATAGCTGAAAACGTTAAATGCTGGTACTGATAGAAAGGTGTCAGAACACACAGTGCATCATAGTTTGTTGAATATGGGGCTGCGTAGCCGCAGACCAGTTAGGGTACCCATGCTTACCCATGTACCACTGTTGAATGTGCCTACAATGGGCACGTGAGTATCAGAACTGGACCATGGAGCAATGGAAGATGGTGGGCTGGTCTGATGAATCACGTTTTCTTTTACATCACGTGGATGGCTGGGTGCGTGTGCGTTGCTTTCCTGGACAAGACATGGCACCAGGATCCACTATGGGAAGGAGGCAAGCAGACGGAGGTGGTGTGATGCTTTGGGCAATGTTCTGCTGGGAAGCCTTGGGTCCTGTCATTCATGTGGATGTTACTTTGACACGTACCACCTACCTAAGCATTGATGCAGACCATGTGCAACCTTTCAAGGCAACGGTATTCCCTGATGGCTTCAATCTCTTTCAGCAGGATAATGCGCCCTGCCACAAAGTAAATACGGTTCAGGAATGATTTGAGGAACACAACAACAAGTTCAAGGTGTTGACTTGGCCTCCAAATTCCCCAGATCTCAATCCAATCGAGTATCTATGGGATGTGCTGGACAAACTAGTCCGATCTATGGAGGCCCCACCTCGCAACTTACAGGACTTAAAGGATCTGCTGCTAACATTCTGGTGCCAGATATCACAACACATCTTCAGAGGTCTTGTGTATTGGCGGCAAAAGGGGGACCTACACAATATTAGGCAGGTGGTCATAATGTTATGGCATGTGTATATATAAATATATATATGCTTCTCAAATGAAATCTAGGGAACACGTAATCATCACAGTATAACACCAAGTCAATTAAACTTCAGGGATACCAATCTCTCCACAAAAGGTGCACTGGATTGGCAACAGTAAGTCAACCCCCCAAAATTGAATGGTTTTGCAGGTGGTGGCCACATACAATTGCTTTCTCCATATCCTTCCTGACTGATTCTTCTCTAGTTTTGCTAGTGTTCTTGTCACAACTGGTAGCATGAAGCATGGTACCTGAAGCACATTCTTTCTTGCCTCTTTGGCACATTCTAATCTAATCTCAAAGTTCAAGGAGGGAGAAAGGAGAGAGTGAATAGAAAGCAAGAAGAAAGAGCCTTTCCGAATAAATCTTTCAACACAGCGAGTATATACAAACACAAGCTCTCTCATTGTTGTTATTTACACATACCCAGAATTGCACTTGCCATACTGATGCTGCCAGTGGTAAATAAAATATAGGGACAGAGTACACAAAATCAATATAAAGATGACTTAAAATTGCGTATGATAGCTGTTGAGAACATCAGATAATAGGATATGAGATTTAAGAGTATATAGTACACATTCATTCATAATTATTAGTTTGTTTGTTGATCAGATTCCAGTTCAGTTTAATTAGCAGTTAACAGTTTGGTGTTGGCTTGATGTGGTGATCATAGTCTTGTGTGGGGAAGATGGATGATTACAGAGGGCTAAAAAGCATGGGGAAAGAAACTTTTCAGGCGGTAGCTATTTTTGGGTCATGATAGACCTGTATATACCCTGCATGTCAATCAAGAATCTCAATTGAGCTTGTTTATCTTCGTCCAGGACGAGGCTTATTCTGAGTCTGTGAAACCGGCCCTATAAGATACAATGTACTGCCTTAAAACCAGTTAAAATAACATAGATATATAACCATTGATTGACTGATGTCACAGAGCCTCTATACAGCAAATTACAGCCATTTGTTTTAGCTGTCTTTCCTCTGACCTGTTCTAAACTGCCCCACACTCTCTGGTCACAGAAGGGTGCATGGGACATACACAGCCTCCTAGTGCGAGGCTTTAGTTGTGAAAGTAAGCCTTTGGTGACCTTGTGAGCCCGCCCATTTGTCATGAACTTAAAGCTTATGGTCCAGTTTGGGGTGTGGGGAGGAAGCAAGCTTTTTCATAGGTCAATGGTGCCCATTCACATCAGATTTCCCAGTGGGAGGTTGAGAACTGATGGAATGTCCCAAACAAGAGGAGCATGTCTGAGGGGAGCACTGTGAGAGCTGCCCCCTGGACATGGAAGCTTGACCCAAGATATTCAGATTTTTACTGGGAGCTTTTGTCTTAAAGAGTCACTGTACAACAGGCACCCTGTTATGTTTAATTCAAAGATAATTTGGTTCAACAGTCAATGTAGAAATTGCAGCAATAATATAATAACCCTATGCTTTTTTGCTGTTAGACTTTGGAGATTCTGAACTAGCTTTTGCATTATGACTAATATGCAATATGTCAATATTTCTGTTAATGCTTACTTTTTTAATACATTTGCAAACATAAAAAAAAAGACCTGATGCTAAGGCTTTGTTTGCTTGTTGTGTATTATGAGGAAAAGGTGTCTGAATACTTTCTGGAAGTATTGTACATATACTGAAAGTGTATATATATATATATATATATATATATATATATATATATATATATATATATATATATATATATATATATATGATATATATATATATATATGATATATATATATTACATTCAATATGTAATATACAAACCCGATTCCAAGAAAGTTGGGACACTGTACAAATTGTTAGTAAAAAAGGAATGGAATAATTTACAAATCTCATAAACTTATATTTAATTCACAATAGAATATAGATAACATATCGAATGTTGAAAGTGAGACATTTTGTAATGTCATGCCAAATATTGGCTCATTTTGGATTTCATGAGAGCAACACATTCCAAAAAAGTTGGGACAGGTAGCAATAAGAGGCCAGAAAAGTTAAATGTACAGATAAGGAACAGCTGGAGGACCAATTTGCAACTTATTATGTCAATTGGCAACATTATTGGGTATAAAAAGAGCCTCTCAGAGTTGCAGTGTCTCTCAGAAGTCAAGATGTGCAGAGGATCACCAATTCCCCCAATGCTGCGGCGAAAAATAGTGGAGCAATATCAGAAAGGAGTTTCTCAGAGAAAAATTGAAAAGAGTTTGAAGTTATCATCATCTACAGTACATAATATCATCCAAAGATTCAGAGAATCTGGAACAATCACTGTGCGTAAGGGTCAAGGCAGGAAAACCATACTGGATGCCTGTGATCTTCGGGCCCTCAGACGGCACTGCATCACATACAGTAATGATACTGTAATGGAAATCACAACATGGGCTCAGGAATACTTCCAGGAAACATTGTCGGTGAACACAATCCACCGTGCTATTTGCCGTTGCCGGCTAAAACTCTATAGGTCAAAAAAGAAGCCTTACCTAAATAGGATCCAGAAGTGCAGGCGTTTTCTCTGGGCCAAGGATCATTTAAAATGGACTGTGGCAAAGTGGAAAAGTGTTCTGTGGTCAGACAAATCAAAATTTGAAGTTCATTTTGGAAAACGGGGACACCATGTCATCCGGACTAAAGAGGACAAGGACAACCCAAGTTGTTATCAGCGCTCAGTTCAGAAGCCTGCATCTCTGATGGTATGGGGTTGCATGAGTGCGTGTGGCATGGGCAGCCTACACATCTGGAAAGGCACCATCAATGCAGACAGTTATATCCAAGTTCTAGAACAACATATGCTCCCATCCAGACGTCGTCTCTTTCAGGGAAGACCTTGCATTTTCCAACATGACAATGCCAGACCACATACTGCATCAATTACAATGTCATGGCTGCATAGAAGAAGGATCCGGGTACTGAAATGGCCAGCCTGCAGTCCAGATCTTTCACCCATTGAAAACATTTGGCGCATCATAAAGAGGAAGGTTTGAAAAAGAAGACCTAAGACAGTTGAACAACTAGAAGCCTGTATTAGACAAGAATGGGACAACATTCCTATTCGTAAACTTGAGCAACTTGTCTCCTCAGTCCCCAGACGTTTGCAGTCTGTTATAAAAAGAAGAGGGGATGCCACACAGTGGTAAACATGGCCTTGTCCCGACTACTTTTAAATGTGTTGATGCCATGAAATTTTGGGCCCGTTAATCTACTTATTTTTCCCTTCAAGTGGTATATTTTCTCAGTTTAAACATTTGATATGTCATCTATGTTGTATTCTGAATAATATATTGAAATTTGAAACTTCCACATCATTGTATTCTGTTTTTATTCACAACTGTACAGTGTCCCAACTTTTTTGGAATCGGGTTTGTTTATATACAGTATATGGCCAAAGGTAGGTGGACACCGACCATCACACATATATGATGTTAATATGGAGTTGGCCCCCTGTTTGCAGCTATAACAGCCGTCACTCTTTCCTGGAAGGCTTTCCACAAGATTTTGAGTGTCTCTGTTGGAATTTGTGTCCATTCAGCCAAAAAGACCATTTGTGAGGTCAGGCACTGGTGTGTGACAAGAAGGCCTGGCTTGCATTTGCTATTCCAATTCATCCCAAAGGTGTTCAGTGTGGTTGAGGTCATGGATCTGTGCAGGTCATCTGTGCAGGTCCCCACCAATCTTGTCGAACCATGTATTTATGGACTTTGCTCTGTGCCCCTGTGCATAGGGGCACACTGGAACAAGAAAGGGCCTATCCCAAACTGTTGCAACAAAAGCAACTCATTGTCTAAAATGTCTTTGTATCCTGTAACATTAAGATAACCTTTCACTGGAACTAAGGGGCCTAGCCCAAACCCTGAAACACAGCCTCAGACCATTATCCCTCCTCCACCAAACTCCTGGCTTCTCTCCTGGCATCTGCCACACCCAGATTCATCCATCAGACTGACAGATAGTGGAGTATGATTCATCACTCCTGAGAACACGTTTCCACTGCTCCAGAGTCCAGTGAGTCTTGCGTACAGCTACTCATCCATGGAAACCAGTTTCGTGAAGCTCCTGACGCACAGTATGTGTATTGATGTTGCTTACAGAGATGGTTTGGAACCCTGTGGTGAGGGATGCAACAGATGATAAGCGATTTTTAGGTGCCCTCATTGGCCCCTCTCCGTGTGTTTGTGCGGTCTACCGCTTCATGGCTGGGAGGTTGTTGCTCCACTTCTACATTTACAGTTGACCAGGGCAGAAATTTCCCAAACTGACTTGTGACTAAGGTGGCATCCTATGACAGAGCCACATTTAGTCACTGAGCTCTTCAGTGTGACCCATTGTACAGTCAGTGTTTGTCTATGGACCTTTGAGCCACATGTGTGGCTGAAACACCTGAATTTAATCATTAGTAGGGATGTCCACATTTGGCCATATAGTGTATATACCAACAGTATATAGTATACAGTATATATAGTACACATACAAAAAAGTTGAAAAGGAAAGTTTTGAGTGAGGAACAGAAGCGTTCAATGTGTACGCTCTCTCAAAACCTTCCTTCTGGACTTTTTTGGAAAGGAAAAAAAAGATGCAGTGATCTCTTAATTTGAATATTCTGTTCCTCTCTCAAAATTTTTGTTTCTGACTTTTTTGGAATGGAAAGAAAAAGAAAAAAAAATGTCTGAGATGTATATCGTACACATATAGCATTTATAATTTTAACTTTGTAGAGTTAAAATTAATCAGATAACATTTGGATAAATGTGCAATGGAGAAAGTTAAGGTAGTTGTGGTCCCTCAGCTCCAGGTGACATGTCACTTTTTCAGCCATTGATCTATGACGACTCCCTCCCGTTTTCCCTGGTTCCCACAGCTCTGGCTAAAAGGGTGCATGAGAAACTCAGTCACCTATGGGAATAGAAAGTCAACTTTATCTTCTCTCCTTTTCAGTCTCTCTCTTTCAGTCTCTCCCTCTAGCTCTTACCCTCTTCCCTGTTTCCATACTCTCAAACCAAGGTCACATTGAAAACCCTGTGGGGAGACCACTTGATATTTTTGTATCACTGTGACTAATCTCACAAGTACAGATTTGTAGATTTTTACTTAAAAATTGCTCAGAGCAAATAGATTGTTAATCGTGTTGATGCTCATTTAAACAAAGGTCATCAGTATTTGTTGGGGGAAAAATAGAGCTTAACTGAAAGGCGTCTTTATATCTCTCCTTCAACTAATTAAAAAAACACTGGAAAAGAAATGTGATCTTGTTTGCTATTTTTCTGATATTCTCACTGCTTTCTGCAATTAGAAAATTGCGATTGACATTTCCCATTTTCATTTGGGAACACAGTCATAGGGATGAGCGTTTAGATGTGGTTTTAGAACTTTGTTTCAAGGTAGAATCCAGGGTAGTCTTAAGTAATGTAACACATGCTTGGAGCAGATGGTGTCAAACTGCAGCACAGCTTACCTCTATATTTTGCCCAGTGGTGCTCTCGGCAGAGAAATGCAGCATTGGGTGGTGTTTTAAACCTACAGGTTATACTTTGCTATTGTAGTTGGCTCTGTTATGCAGAAAACTATCATTATGTGATCTTGCAGACATTGATTCAGCTTTGATCTTAGTTCATTCAAAGAACACATTTCGCCAGAGGGGCCTGTTATCTTTGAGTAGAACTGTGTGTGTAGATAAGAAACCTGTGCTCAGACATTTCTGGATCTTTCATCGTGGGGTGGGGAAAGGTAAGACCAGCTGACAAAAGTGCAGAATCCAATGATAAAAGGTTGAACATATTAGCTGACCTTAAAACATATAGCTCATTGCTATCTAATGTGAATTGTGCCAGGACTTTTTCAGTTAATGTGCCGGGCTTGTGTTAGTTGATGTGTTTTATTATTATGTGTTTTAACAGTATATCTCTCCAGTTACAGTATTATGTGTTATAACAGTATATCTCTGCAGATATGATGTATTATAACAGTATATCTATCTGTTGCTTATAGTAAGGGTTCATATATTGCATGGTACTATTGCTGTAGGCACTGCATTGTCTTTAGGTGTTCACCAGATGATTGACAGTAACTCCAACAGTTACTACGAATCAGTGGCTCTGGAGCAGAAATCCTGTGATAATCACTCTAAGATCACCAACTCCCAGTAATGTCCTTTTAGGGAAGAGGTGGAAAAGACTCAGAGAGAGGGAGAGATGAGAAGGGTGTGTAAAGACCTGTTCCGTTTGAGCTGTGTTTCTTTGGGCCCGCTTATCTTTACAGATCACTGGTTCTCATGCTCTCTCTTTTTGTTCTTCAATCTTTCCTTCATCTAACTTTGCTGCTGTTGGTCTTGGAAAGGTTAATATTTTTGAGGGGGTTAATACATTCTGCTTCTCTATGATTTGCAAATACTGCCTCTTCCCCTTCTATCATACCACCCCTTAGAACAGAAGGCGGAAGAAAGAAAGGAAGCCTTGAAATGGTGAATGATTAGATAAAAGATAGCGCAAACACCCTGTCTCTATCTAGGGGGATTCGACAGCAGAGAGATGGATTTGGTTTTGTGAATTATCCAAGCAAACCTCAAGCTGTGCAAAGCATGTGGTCTAGTGGCAACACTGCTGCCCAGCTGAACCAGAGACTGTAGTCCAACTCAATGTCTACCCATCCTGTTGTACTGTTGTCTGTCTCTCTCTCTGTTTCCTACTGTCTGAACAATGTCTGAAATATAATACAAAATTATACATAGCAAAAGCAAAATCACAGACATATTTCCTGGGGTTTTGATCTAGTTTTCTTTGTTTAGAAGCTTGAGAGGATGAACCAAATGTGCTGTCAGCCTTTTATTTCTGCCATACAGAGCTCTAGAAAAAGCGTGGCTCTTTGGTGTTGAATTTTATTCAGATGTTTAGCCCAATCAAAGGCACTTATCAAGCTTAATCTCAAGTCTAGCATAAGGAAGCTAGAGAGACAGTTAACCACTTCCACAGGGGAGAAGTAGTAGTCACAACAATTAACATAACCATCAAAACCACTTAAACACTACTTGGGTCAGTATTACTGAAGATCAGAGGCTTTAATCCACGCAGGAATATGACTTGTAGAACAAACAGAAAAGTCACTGGGCACAGCTAGCCATTACACTGGACACACACTATGGTCTAATTGGTGTTTGGCTGTGCAGCTTATTAACTGGTCAATTCAAAATTCTTCCAAAGCTTTTATGCTGCATACGGTACATATAACAAAGTGATACATTTTGTTGGTTTCATGATATACAAAAAAAGCTGGTTTGAATTTCTTTTGCAAGGCAACCAGCTGCAATGGGATTGGGAGTTTGGTCAGCAGAAATGATGTTCCTAGTAATTTGTGGTTGAACAGTGTGTTAAAACAACTAAATAAACAGTTGGTTGATAGGTAACAAAACTTTGCGAGTGACTGTTGTTGATGTGTTCAGAGGGTGATTGGTTGGAGCCTGAGTTGGGCCAAGTAGAAACAGAAGCAAAACTGTTAAATTGTCCATTACCCATCTTTCTGTCCTCATACAGCTTGTTGGGATGATGCTAAACTGAAGGGTCAAAATCAGTATGAGAAGTGTCTTTATTTGCTATATACATTTACACATTTCTGAAATTGTACTTAAAGGCCCTACTGAATGTAACCATCTTCATACCAGATCATTCCTATTTTTATTTGAACTGTTCTTTTACCAGGCAAGTCAATTATGGAGAAATTCATATTTACGATAACGGCCTGGCAGGAGGCAAAAAGGCCTCCTGTAGAGAATAGGTATTAAATGAAAAGAGACAGGCAACACAGAGAGAAGACACATGGCAAGCTCACCATACTGAAAAAGAGACATTAAAGTGCATATAGTAGACCACTAAACAACAACAGAAAAATGCAGTCAACAGAGCATGAAAACAACACATGAGCAAAGCATACATCATGAAAACATAGACCTAGCAGCAGACAATATGCAAACAACACAGCAGGACTCAAACATGTTTGCAATAGGCAAAGACAAGAAGGGTCATCAGTTGTGCATTCCAGTAGTTGATTTTCTGAATTCATTGGTGAAGATTTTCAACGGGATGTGAATAGCAAAGAGGACGCTGCACTTGGAGGAGGAGTGGAGGAGTTCATATCTCAGATATAAGGAGTGGAGGAGTTCATATCTCAGATATAAGGAGTGGAGGAGTTCATATCTCAGATATAAGGAGTGGAGGAGTTCATATCTCAGATATGAGGAGTGGAGGAGTTCATATCTCAGATATGAGGAGTGGAGGAGTTCATATCTCAGATATGAGGAGTGGAGGAGTTCATATCTCAGATATGAGGAGTGGAGGAGTTCATATCTCAGATATGAGGAGTGGAGGAGTTCATATCTGAGATATAAGGAGTGGAGGAGTTCATATCTCAGATATGAGGAGTGGAGGAGTTCATATCTCAGATATAAGAAGTGAGGTCTAAGAGGGTTTTGAAAATAAGCATTAAGCTGCGCGTCCGGTATATAGTGATGTCCAGTTTATGGAGGTGTACAGAATTTAGTGATTTGCAAGTGTTGGGGGCAAATCTGATGGCTGAATGACAGAAAACATGTAGACAATCAAGAGCTCAATTCCCACCGTCCTATAGATGTTTCCAAAATCTAGCATAGGAAGGATTAAATTAAGAAAGTCAGTTTGGTGCAAAAATGCCTCAAGCTACATACGATTCCTTCCATGTTTGGTAGAGAGGTTCAAATCCTTGTCAAGTGTTCTGACCAAATCACTCACAAAACTTTGGTAAACTTAGCCTTGAAACACACCATCATTCTTCTTATTATTATTATAGATTTGTGTATGTCCCTAACAGGGGGGTCATTTGCAATGATCACCCTGATTAAATATTTGTTTTAAAAAGCACCGGCAACATTAACTATGAATCAGTAATGCCATTAAAGCCTATTGAATTAATATTTAAAAGAAAAACGGAGAAGGAGCAAGTGATGAACGGAGTGAAAGAGACAGAGTGATAGAAATACATTGAGAGCGAGGTGAACACTGTGAGGAGCATTAAGGGACTTAGAGAAAACATTACATGGTACGGAATGCATTCTGCTCCGACCGGGGTACTGATGTGACAAACTGTGTGTTTAAAAAAGCAGAAAGCACCAGCTAGCATATGGTACTATTTGTATTATTGATATCACAGCAGTAGTCATCCAGGGTTGCGTGGCAATGATACTCCTGCAGTGATTTGCAAGCAACCTCAGTCGAGACATGACTGAGGAGATTATTTTGGTTTAAAGATTCAGAGTTGAGGATGTGGGTAGCTAATGAGCAACACGTCTGGCGGAGACAGAGGGGGAGACAGAGGAGATGTAAAGGGGGAGAGAGACAAAGGAAAAAAGGGGATGTGTGAAAGAAGGCAGGGTATGGAAAGGTATGAAATGTCGGAAAAAGATAAAGAAATAAAGATTGGTGGGGAAAGAAAGATGGAAAGATAGAATATGCCAATAATATGCTGCATACTTGAACATGCCCTCAAAAGTTCAGGGGTCAAGGGTGTTTGTTTGTCTCTGAAAGGTCTTTGTTGGACTGGATCCTCTATTTTGATGCAATTTCAGGAACTGCGGTGAGTGTGTTGTCTGCATGACAAAAATGTCATTTTCTTTTCTTTTTTGTACTTTGAGAGTACTTTTTGTCTTTTGCCCACCCACTTTTATACACTAACATCTCCCAAAGCATATTTCTGTGGGCAAAGTGTGTGTTTTTTAATGTCAGAAGTTAAACACTTCAGCCTAAGAGTTTTCAGTTTGAATAGACAGCCTATCAGATCAAGTATTTCTTCTCAGCTGCGTGTGTATTGACTGTACTGAGGTCCAACAGCGCAGCTTATCATTGACCAATTAGGAGTCCTTCCTGTAACCTAGCGACAGTCAGACCCTTTGCTTCTCCTCTCATCTAAAGCTCACGGCATTTAGAGAGAAATCCCATCGATCCCCTCATCGATTGCCACTGACCCTCTCCTCCCCTCCCCTCTTGGATTTAATACTGACTGTCAGCCTGTAAAGATTAAATAGCTTTGTGCCAACCACCCAGTGACAGGACGAATCCTCCTGAACGTCCCCTTATCAAGTCACTTGCTGATTCACAGGTGAACGATTTACATTTTTTGCTAGTTTTCCCCCACACAAAAATAATTCTTCACTGACATGAAATGTGAATTAATGTATGGATTGTAATTTATCTATATTTTTGTAAGGCTTAAAACATTTTGAGTATGGACAAATATAATTTCAAAAGTGGAAAGTAATAACTTTTAAATCTTTTTTAAACCTTGAATATTCCCTGCCTTTGCTCTTCCTGCAACAACAGGATGATCAAATGAATCTCTGTGTCAGTTACTCAACTGGTCTAGGATCAGATACCATTTCCACAGTTCTGCAATCCTAATCCTCAATCATTAACATTAAGCACACAAACTGACATCAGATTAGCGCTTGGTACCCTGCCCCAGGTATAACTGCCCCAGGTATAACTGCCCCAGGTATAACTGCCCCCAGTATAATTGCCCCAGGTATAACTGCCCCCAGTATAATTGCTCTCACTCACCTTACGATCAGGGCGCAATGGCGGGCAGCATGTGGATTGGTCATCCCCTCCGCCTGTCTTCCCACCTACGGAGTCCTTATTCAGCGTGCGAACGTAGGACACCCTTCTCTTCACCATTCTATCCTGGCCTCCAACGCTGGGCTGCATGGGGTCCCTGCCCCCCCGCCCCTTGTCCTGCTGCAGCTGGCTGGTCAGTGGGGGAGGTGGCCCCGGACTGACCCCCAGTTCCAGGTAAATGTGTACACAGACGCAGACAGCGGTGAGGAGAAGGCACAGACGCAGAGCCAGACCTCTGATCAGCCGGTCTCTCCCAAGACCCATTGCTCTGTGTCTCACGTCCTCAGTCCATGTTCTACATCTTTCTCTTGTTTTCTCTATCCCATTCTCGCTCTCCTTCTTGGAGCACGTCTTTCTCTGGTCCTCCTTCGCTCCCGCCTCCCCGCCTCACTGGGATCCTTTGGTTTGATCAAGGTAAGCGTTCCTGAATGCTGGCGAGACCGTAAGACAGCTGCTCATCGCAAAACAACTATGTCAGTGTGTGTGTCTGTCTCTCTTGTGTGTGTCTGTGCCAGGGCGGACCAGCATCTGCGAGTTTATACAGTGGGACTGAGCATGCCGCTTTCATTTAAAAGTTTTGGAAGTTCCCCCCTCCCTCTTCTAGACTTCACACCCCCTTCTTGAGCACACCCCCCTGACTCCATAGGGCCCCTCCCTCTCTCCGTTCCCTTGTGTTTCGGGTTGCTGTGTAATTCTACACTGGGCAGGGCCCACACAGACACAGCGAGCGTCGCCAAGGCCTCACATTCTCTCTGAGGACAGTCATGGAGAGGGAGACAGAGGAGAAGGAAAAAAGAGACAGTAAGACATTGTAAGGCACTGTATTGTCAGAGTGTTAGATCTACTTATTTTGAGCCATTAGGCTAACAGTTGTTCATGTAGATTTGTATTGTATCAGTGAAGGAATGAATCAGGGTTAGAGGCTTCTTCGATATTTATTCTGCATTCATATGTCTTGAGCTCAGTTATATATCACTGGGTCCGTTTTTTAAAACAAAGGTTTCTTTTACATGTCTGTCACAGAACGTGAGGAAAAGAAAACACACATCAATAATGGAGGTGATGGATAAAGAGGTTGGGTAGAAAAGTATCAGGGTGTTGTAAATAAACCAACAAGTCTCCACCTTTCATTTACTTCAGGGTACTCTCATTCCCGTTTTTCCTCTCGTTATTTCTCTGTACTTTTGTGTCTCTGATTTCTGCAAGAAAATATGGATCATGAACACGATTAAGTAATAAAAGTAAATGTTGTATCCTATCAAATCTCTTTTGAAACAATTAATACCGCCGGCATCTATTTTATGACTCTCACTCCCATATTGATTTCAAATTGCATCCAATTAAATTTTATTTGTCACACTGAGTTTGCAGGTGCAGAGTAACAGCGGAAATGTGTGTGTGTGTGTGTGTGTGTGTGTGTATTTGTGTGTGAGTCATTGTGCATGTGTGAGTCATTATATTACAGGGTCTAGTGTGTGTGCATATAATCAATACCAAATATGAAATTAAGCTTAAAATGTCATTTCTAATCATTTTTAATTTGCCAGTATTGTTTAACAGTTGTGGTCTGGGAGTAGAAACTGTACTGGGTCCTATCTGTTATAGACTTCAGGACTGCTCACTATATCTGCTATAAAGTTGTATAGAGAATGTGGCTTGGGTGGCTGCTGTCATTTTTGGCAAAGCCTGCTGTAGAGATCTTGGATCGCACCATTTCCTGATAAGCAGCCCCATCATTTGTTTATTCATTGAACAATACAATCCCCTATTCTCCTTCACCAACTCCTGTCTGTTAAGTATGTTATTGGCATTGTAAATTGTAGCCAATTATCTTGACTGCCGAAGGAGATTATTTTTGAGTGAAAGAAGAGGATTTTTAACAGGCCAAGAAAAGTTTATCCACTCAAATTGTGAGGATGATGTTAGTTGATGTCAATTCTGCTTGAAGTCAGTTCAGTTATGGGTGGAATGACTGGGGATTCACACCAGCGTTATGAAAAGAGGGGAATGGGAGGCTCCTATTGACTCTTCATTGTTGTAAACAGGCAGTGTTTTTGACCGGAGATACACAGTGTTCTACTGCCATCTGTCCGCAGAGGGAGGTTTCACTCTCACACACATTTTAGGTTTTACTATGCTTGTGGGGACCCAACATATTTTCTCAATGAAAATCCTTTTTCCACAGTCTTAAAATCAAACACCTGCATTACATCTAACTGTAACGTCAACCTTAACCCCAATTGTAACTATAATGTTTACCGTAAACGTAACTGCTTACTCTCAAATTGTATCTCACAGAATTAGAATAATCTGAATTCAGAAGGTTCTAGACTTGGTCTAACAGTGCTGCTAGTGATGGTATATGAATTGGCACAATAAATAAAACCTAAGGAATGCAGAGATATAGTTTAAGACAACAGTTGGTTAGCATATACACTAAGTTGATATCAGTGGGGAGTATATCATATATTAATATACAGTAGAGTTAGAGTTTCAGTATATGCATTTCAATGCATTGATTTGAGTCAAGTTTTGGATGCAGTGTAGTGCAGTTATTTAGATAACAGTTTGGTGGTGGCTGGATCTGGTGAGAATAGTGCTATTAGTATCTTTGAGACATATGGCTAGTGGCTGAGGGCCAAAACACAGGGAAAGTAACTGTTTAGGTGGCTGGAATTCTTGGAAACGATCAAATCCTACTGCCTATCTGCCCTTTGCCTACCAAAGGATCCTTTGTGGTACAATGCACCAAGTTTGGAAGTACCAGCAATGATCTAACCTGTATGCTTCCTTATCCGGGAGTCATGTGAGACCTCGATGGAGGGCAGGAGGCGTCGTATGACCCATTCTCTGGTGAGTAGCATGCATTGCAATTTACTTTCCTCATGGTGACTGACAAAATGTTCCCACAAGGTGTAATTTTCCTTGATTTATTTTCTTTGGAAGAATTATTGGTACTCACAAGTATAATTAAACAAGGACACGTTTGTTTTCTATGCTTGTGGAAAACAGAAAAACAGAAATCCATGCTTCCTGTCCACTCACTCCAATTCTTTCACTGTACCCTATTGTGAATTTTACCCAAAGCATAACCCCTAATCCAAACAAATACAAAAACCTTGTGGGGACCAAAACATTTGGATCAAACACACGTACACAAAGCTTTAAGATTTGTAACACTCTGGTGTCACCTTGTGGTCAGTTAGAGATACAGCATCCAATAGGAACAGACCAAAGTAATGTAACTACGCTGTAAAGCAAGCAACGCCAAACTGACTGCATAATTAACAGATAGATTTACAGCCAACCAGGCCCAGCAATGAAGGCAGTCTGTGTGCCAAGAGAGAGCAAGGGAGCGAGGGAGTGAAAGAGAGACATATATATTCTGTCAGGCTTAAAATAATTATGTTCCAAAAAAGATCCAGATGCCAAGGACCACAAAAATATCCATTCTACCTAGATACTGTGGAACTAGATGAGTAAAAAAATTTAATCGACCTCAGATTCAACATGAGCACCACAGGCAAATTCCACAAGGCTATGAATGATTTGAAAGAGATGGCAAGAAAGGCATTCTTTCTACAATGTTTTAACCCCCCAAAAAAATCCATGCAGAGCCGAATAACACCCAGACAATATCCACAGAGAATTTTTTTTTTTTTTATTACACAACCTCTTAAAGCAAAAGCAGTTCTCCAACCTTTCATTGAATACCTGACCACTGACTGACCCAAAATTACAAAAAGCCTTTGTAAAGATTTTGTACAGACAAATTCCTAGTTTAGTCAGAATCACTAAGAAAAGGTTTGGCAAACAGAATTAAATGTATTGACTTGGGCGTCAGATAACTAACATATTACCCACATGCCATTGCGTGAAAAATTTCTAGATGACCACTTTAGATAAATATTTCTCACAGATCACACAGACTCACAAAGAATTCAAATTTTGCAAAACTCCCATATCTGTTAAGCAGAATAATGCACAGCAGTTGTTCCTCCTTTAGATTTTTGGAATATTACTTTCTTTTACTTGGATAAAGTAATACTCGAAAACTCCTGCGTTTGGCTCCTTTTCCTGCACACATTCACACATCTGTGACAGTCACACCTTTTAAAATCTCTATTTTTGTACATTCATTATCTTGCTAGACCTAGCTGCTTGGTCACACATTAAGATGAATACAAACTAAACTACGGGTTAATTTTATCTTTGTTTACGTAATCCAAACAACCCAATGACTTGTGTTATTCATACAAGCCATCAGACTGGGTCAAAATTATCCAGCTTGGGTGCTGTCTAATATTTACCTAGCAATGCTGAAATTGGGTTGTTTTTAAAGCCAGCATGAACGGGAGCGTGGGTTGATGTGTAAGCAGGGTGGTGTGTCCTTTTAAGGAGTGTCAGTATGTGAGTGGACAGAAAGGTGGGATGTTGCTAACAGCCTGTTGAAGGAGGTGGGGCTGGCTGGGTCCACACTAGTCACTTATACCTCCAAATTAGATTTGCCTGTTGGTGATCCCTGTAATAATTACAACTTGAAGTCAGGCAGATAGATGACAAAAACAAGTGGGCAGATAAAGTCACCAAACAACTTGGCACCGACATTGAGGCATATTTTAAATGAAATGGCTGGCTAGTTTTTGTTATGCATGGGTTTTGGGGGAAGTAAATAGGATCACACTGCATGAATATACACTCACCTAAAGGATTATTAGGAACACCATACTAATACTGTGTTTGACCCCCTTTCACCTTCAGAACTGCCTTAATTCTACATGGCATTGATTCACCAAGGTGCTGAAAGCATTCTTTAGAAATGTTGGCCCATATTGATAGGATAGCATCTTGCAGTTGATGGAGATTTGTGGGATGCACATCCAGGGCACGAAGCTCCCGTTCCACCACATCCCAAAGATGCTCTATTGGGTTGAGATCTGGTGACTGTGGAGGCCATTTCAGTACAGTAAACACATTGTCATGTTCAAGAAACCAATTTGAAAGAATTGAGCTTTGTGACATGATGCATTATCCTGCTGGAAGTAGCCATCAGAGGATGGGTACATGGTGGTCATAAAGGGATGGACATGGTCAGAAACAATGCTCAGGTAGGCCGTGGCACTTAAACGATGCCCATTTGGCACTAAGGGGCCTAAAGTGTGCCAAGAAAACATCCCCCACACCATTACACCACCACCACCAGCCTGCACAGTGGTAACAAGGCATGATGGATCCATGTTCTCATTCTAGCATCAACAAGGCATTTTCGCCCACAGGACTGCCGCATACTGAATGTTTTTTCCTTTTCACACCATTCTTTGTAAACCCTAGAAATGGTTGTGCGTGAAAATCCCAGTAACTGAGCAGATTGTGAAATACTCAGACAGGCCCGTCTGGCACCAACAACCATGCCACGCTAAAAATTGCTTAAATCACCTTTCTTTCCCATTCTGACATTCAGTTTGGAGTTCAGGAGATTGTCTTGACCAGGACCACACCCCTAAATGCATTGAAGCAACTGCCATGTGATTGGTTGATTAGATAATTGCATTAATGAGAAATTGAACAGGTGTTCCTAATAATCCTTTAGGTGAGTGTATATTTCATACATCCAGGTATATATCTGGGTATCTAAGCACCAATGTAAAGTACCATACTGCTTGTTTAGTACCGATTCATACAAGAAAAAGTCATGAGCTTTATGTTTCACAAGTCTAAAAAACACATGATTTATTCTCTCCAAATGTTTCTCTACTGGTTGTGGCACTAACAAAATAAAAATGTGGACACTTATAATTTAATCTATCTGTTTCTATAAGTGGAATAGCAAAACATATATTTGCACCTGTAAATAGTCTTATTAGCTGGCTAGATTACAGCTAGCCATCTTGGCAATCTAGCTAACCTTATACAATGCTGAAAAATACCAATTTTAATCGCCTATCCTCTTGTATGTGGAACAAGAACAGCGTGAACACACATTTGTTTTACAGCTATGTGTTTTACCTCTCAATAATTATACACAACTCGGCTCACTTTCAGGTCCACATCAGCCTGTGTATTTTGTGCCTATGTTTGAGCTTTCTCACAAGCTTAATCCAAATTATTTTGGGACTGGTAAGACTGTTTTATCTTTTGTATAATGCTATAACCTGGGAGTGCAGGACGCTTCCCTTAAACCTTTACATTTATTATTAATATTTTGTCTGGAGCAGGAACTGAGGGAGTACTATAGGTGAAGCGGTGGCTAAAATCAAACTAAAGGTTTGAGGAAAAGGGGGAGCTACACAATATCTGAACAAAACTATACAAGAAAATCATCAAAGCAATGCAGAACCTGCTGAGCGTAAACACACTGACAAAAATATCTGATTTAAGATTAAGTTACATGTTTCACACATACATTGCTGGACACACACATTTTACATGTTGCTATGCTTGTGTAGAAACAATATTACCTTTCAAAATATATATTTATAAATCCTGAACCTGATTATAACCCAAACCCCAACCCTAAATCTATGCTCCTAACCCGATGTCTAAACCTATCACATAACCCCAATTGCCTAACCCCTAAACCAAATTATAGGCCGACCAAAATAACAAAAAATGACATACAGGTATAACAGTATGTCTTCATCAGTGTGTTTGCAATTTCTACCAGTAGGCCAAAAGGAAGATTAGTATTTGAGTAAAGGGATTGGTCTTAGTTGATCAAACTGTGATATTTTCAAATATCCCAACAATAATACTCTGAAAAGAATAATGAGGCTGCATTATAAGAATATATCTTGTTTTATGAATACCTATTTCATTTCCTAATGGAAATAACTATCACAATTGAGTCCATACAGTTAGGCCCCCTCGATACCCTTCCACGACCCGGGATAAAAATTATCAAGATGTCGAGATAGTTGAGATAGTTGTTAAGGCTATTACATCTAAATTGCATTTCACACGTTGATTGATTTAAAATCTATGTAAAGACAGTGCTGCCATTAATCAGAGAAAACAGCGTCTGACTGATGAAACACTGGATCGAATTATTTATGCATAAGCGCTTGTTCAGCTAATCAAAAAAGAACACCATGGCTTCTTTGGCTACGCCTAATTTGTATACATTATCCGAATTGCAGTGACGAAACAAATATCGTGGACAAAAAGCAACAGGTCGTTAACTTCTACAGCAGTTACCCAGGCTTTTTACATTCTAGGGAGAAAGGCAAACACTCGGAACGAGAAAGGTAAACACTCTTGACCATAGTGGCAGTTCCCTTAAGGCGCCCCTCCTACCACGGGTACAGTGAAAGACAACTTTTACAAAACGGACAGTGGCGACGAGTGAATAAAGAATCCGCTACTCAAAGGAGCTTGAGGCGCGCGCAGGACCTGGTAGCAAATTATGAGCGTGGAGCGTGTTTTCGATGAGCTTGGACATTTCAAAAGGTAGGCAACCTGGAACAAAGCTGACATTTTCACCATTTGTATTGGATATCTCGCTACGATCACACGTAGTCAATATTTTTGTAGGCAATATTTTTTGCTCATTCGAGCTCGAGGTCTTAAAGAAAACATGGTATTTCAGGAGAAATACTTTAACTCTAAGATTATGGTTATACAGTGAAACCTGAGTATAGTAGTCCTTTTAATAATCTTTCTTTCTGCATTGCATAATACATATGTTGTTAACACTTTATGCTGCCCTAGTCAATGTTAGGACACTTTGACATATGGGGGATATTGTTTTTGATAGGATATCTATACAAATGCATGCATCAATCAGGGAGGATAGTGACCAATAACTAATTCCAAATATCTCCTCTTTTCTTCCCTTAGGTTCCAAATATGTCTGTACTTTGCTGCTGTCTTCCAGGCTATAGCCTGCGGAATCCACTACCTGGCCTCTGTGTTTCTTGTGCAAAAGCCAAGCTTTGTCTGTGTGCCGCCCGGTAACATCACCAATGTTCTTTATGGGAACATTACAGGCACTTCCCTGGAGGAAGTGCTCCCATTCTTCAAACCAACCAATGGGCCCTTGGTAGTACAAACGGAGGGGGGCAGACAGTGGGAGCTTAGCGCCTGCCAGTTCGCCGAGCGGATGAACCCCACAGACTTTACCCACGAGCTTCGAGTGAACAGCACAACGGAGAAGTGCCACTGGAACTCCCTGTACGTGTTCGACCACAGTGAGGTCTATCAGAGCATTGTGACGGACTGGGACCTGGTGTGTGACAGGGAATGGCTGGCCAAGCTGTGTCAGCCCACCTTCATGTTGGGGGTGCTGGTAGGAGCACTGGTGTTTGGAGACATTGCTGACAGGTAACAGAAGCTTTCCCTTGATGCCTCATCTATAGGGGGGGACACATCGTGTGGCCTTTTGCATCTTGGTGCCCCTTCCTGTCTGTGCCCTGTGAAGGAAGAACCTTGATGTGTAGAAATGGCGTTTATGACAAACATGGGTGTCAATTGGAATAACCGACTGCACCATAGTTTCTGTAAAAGAAGCTCTGGATGATTGTCATGCACTGAGAGATCCTAGGCAAAGAAATGTAGCAAGTGGTTTTGAGTAAGTGGAAGATGGGATTATATGGAGGTCTATTTTAAGTGACGAGTGGTGTATGTGGAGGGCATAGGTCACAGGGGATGGCAGAAAGGTGAGAGCCAAGTGCTGAGCAATGGGGGTGAGGTTAGTGTGGGCAAAAAGGGAGTAGTAGGTCAGAGGTTGGGGGTTACTGGGTTTATGCACCTGGTGTTTTGGGGTGAGGTTATTCCCAGCAGGTGCTTAAAATCTCCTGACACTACTCAAAGGCTGTCAGAATTATGAAATAGAGATGGGAAGCTAAACAAAAAAAGTATAGATACAGACCAGTTATTACAGAAACATTGCCAAAATAGTTAATTATATGTAGACTATACTATATATATGTTACATTTGCAAGAATCAAACTAGTAGTAGTTCAAAGTAGTTCCGAGAGCCTGTAAACATTCTGTCAAAAATATAAGGCATAGTCAACAGCCAGAGAGACATTTTAAGACTCTTTGTAGGCTACAGTGTGGACATATCAAGTCACATGACAGGCTAGCTGTCCAACCGGAAAATATCAAGTCACATGAATGGCTAGCTGTCCAACTGGGACATAAAAGGCTTACCGTGGCCAGATGTGGTCTGTGGGTCCTGAGGTCAGAGGAGATTCTACTGGGTGTCCACAGGGGCACTCATTTGAAACCGTCAAGCCCACAAACCCAAGACATACTTTCTGATGGAAAACCCGGTCCCTTTCCTGATTTGCGTGGACAAATGTTGTACATTTGAACCTCTCACATACATGCGATTGACGGTTCGACATGAAAACAGGGATAGCCTATAGTGTTATGAAGCAGTGTTATGGTCGTAGGTTGAGTGTGTTTTCAGATTGTCCTTGCATTCTATGCTGCTTGTGTGTGGTATGAAAGGGACAGCCTATAATGGCAGCCATCCCTATGGTGAGATATTGAATACAGCATAACGTTAAGTCCATTACAGGCTCTTTGGGGGGGGGGGGGGGGGGGGGGGGGGGGAATAGATAGGCTAGAAGCTACTTCCAGACTCCCACACGGTAGAGATGCGTCATCAGATGACTCTTAAATTGATTTGTTCCATCTGGTCTGGAGGCTGTGAGTCCCTTGCAGACACACACAGAGCATACACACAGAGCACACACACAGAGCATACACACAGAGCATACACAATACAAATCCTCTGGAGCTCTTATGATATAGCAAAGATAGTGTTAAATTCCTTACTAAAAAACTCTATTCACCTTGGATAATTGATAGGCTGTGGATCTGAAGCTTCTGCGCATCTGTGAATCCTGTTTTGCCCAAGTTTTTATGGCCTCCCCACATTCTCTGCTCAGCTGCCAGACAACAGGCTATTCTGGCAAGATTACACAAGTAAGATCAAAGCTTAATCCACCTCTGCATGATCGCACAACGATTACAGTACTCCAGGCTACCTAATAGGACCACTGTTGAGCAAGATTGGTTCATGCTCAGAAGCTTTGGGAAGCTCTGGATGTTTGGGTTGATTCACTAAAGACTCCACCATACACTTAGTGGCCAGTTTATCAGGTTCTCCACTCCGGTCACTGTTCTAGATGAGTGTACCTAATAGATTGTGTATACATGCATGAATTTAATCATTTAACCTGCAAACGTGAACTTAGTTACTCCTGTGTTTTCAAAGATGTGGAATTATCAACTCCAGCTGCTCCAGGGTTGCTGCATCTGTGGCTGATGTTGTTGACCATGCTGTTCTCAACCTGCAGGTTCCACCAGTACTAATATTTGTTCTGCTCTTATATTTGTCCTATAATATTTGTTCTGCTCTTTGGATGAAGTCCTTACATGGATTAAGGTCTTGAGTTACTTGCGGTTGTCTACACACACTGACATAACAAACCTAATTAAAAGGGGATATATTCTGAATGGGCAATTAAATATTCAGAAATCCCCAATTAAACGGGGATATATTCCTACCTTGTGTAACGGAGCAGAATTACAACAACGCATTCAAGATAACTTTCCACTTGCTTAACTTTCACTTCTGGTTGACTGGTTGGATACATTTATTTTAAACAGCTTTTTGTAAACTGTATGTCTGTAAGGTCCGGAAATATCTGGACACTGACACAATTTCCATAATTTGTGCTCTGTATGGCACCACAATGGATTAAATGAAATAACTGTGATGCAACTGAGGTGCAGACTGTGGTTGAACATAAATATTGTATGAAATGTTTAGGAATTACAAACATTTTCATACACAGTCCCCTTATTTCAGGGGCTCAAATGTAATTGGACAAAATAACACAATCATAAATAAAATGTTCATTTTTAGTACTTTGTTGAGAATCCTTTGCAGGCAATGACTGCTTGAACTCTGGAATGCATGGACATCACAAAACGCTGGGTTTCCTCCTTTGTGATGCTTTGCCTTTACTGCAACTGTCTTCAGTTGTTGTTTGTTAGTTTTGCCTTCAGCAAGTGAAATGCATGCTCGATTGGGTTGAGATCAGGTGATTGACTCTGCCATTGCAGAATATTCCACTTCTTTGCCTTAAAAAACTCCTGGGTTGCTTTCGCAGTGTGTTTTGATTCACTAAAGACTCCACCATACACTTAGTGGCCAGTTTATCAGGTTCTCCACTTCGGTCACTGTTCTAGATGAGTGTACCTAATAGATTGTGTATACATGCATGAATTTAATCATTTAACCTGAAAACGTGAACTTAGTTACTCCTGTGTTTTCAAAGATGTGGAATTGTCAACTCCAGCTGCTCCAGGGTTGCTGCATCTGTGGCTGATGTTGTTGACATTGCTGTTCTCAACCTGCAGGTTCCACCAGTACTAATATTTGTACTGGTGGAACCTGCAGGTTGTTCAAAAGCATTTTAGGTTGCACAATGATTCCCTATACTATTCATTACTTATTTTTTTACCTGAACAGAAATTGAGTGAACTTTGTAGAATTTTAGCAACCGGAAAAGGATCTAGGGATTTCACATGCTCCTGTCTGCCATTGCTTGTTTGAGGAGAGATGATTGTGTGTCTTAGCAACACTGATGGAAAAGAGAGAGCAGCTGCTTTTGCTTCTGACAAACGAAGCCGGCGCACCTTCTGTCAACCAATAGAAATTCACCATCTTATGATGAAATTGTGTATGTACCCACAATCATTTCTGGCAAGTTAATGTTGTTAAACACTTTTCATTTACTGGCAACTCTTCGAATGTTGTGAGCTACATTTCAGCAGTCTCTTCGGTAAATACTGGGGGAAATGTCTCTTGAACCTGTGGCAATCAATGAGTTTGACAGCACAGACCACTGTTTAACTATTTTACTGTAGACCCTAAACTAAAATCCTAACTTTGTCTCTCCATCCCACCCTCCTCTCTCCATCTCTCTCTCTTCCCCGGTCTTTCTCTCAGGGTTGGCAGGCGGAAGATTTTAATGTTGACCAGCCTGTGCCAGTTTGTGTTCGGTGTAAGTGTGGCATTGGCAGGGAACTACTACCTATTCATGGTCCTTCGCTTCCTGCTTGCTATGGTGAGTTTGTGTGTTTGTGTTTTAAACTCCCTGACCCGTACAGTGCAATGTAGAGTAAGGTACAGTACGCAACTTAAGATATGCCATTTAGCAAAACATTTTTAGTACTCTTCCATAAACACACAGTAATGGTAAGATTAATTCATTTTATTGACTGAATTCAGTTGTGATTTAAAGTTTAATTGCAAGTTAAAATAGCAAGTCAGTCTAGAGACAGTTGCAACTGTTGCAAGACAGCTGTTAATACTACTGGAACACGAGGTCATAAACATTTGCTCACATATTTTGCCAAGTGTCAGGCCTCTATCTATCCCTGCCTAACACACACACTCACCCTTTTAGTCTCACCCTTTCTCGATTCATTTTAAATTCCAGGGCAACATTGGCAATTATAAATTACAGAAGAAAACTGTAGTGAAATAAACCTCTCACTCTTAATTAGATTTAAATTCAATGTGATCAGCTTCATTTCCATGGGATAAATTTACTATGTAGAAAATAACTCTAGATAAAAATGTTCTGCTGAGAAAATAGAAACATTTCTGTTTATTTATGTTGTAAACATTTCAAACCAAAGCTCTAACTAGTTGCAGTTCATGCCTGAATTGTGGACCATGAAAGGCACTTGAGTCCTTAACCCAATTGCATAAACCTGTAACCATGCTGAAAAATACAATGGAAAATAAAGATCAAAAACAAATATTAATGTGGAACTGTGAAGCAAATAATTTTTCATACATCCATGTGAGCAAATTATTTGAAAGACATTGCTTCATAATAGAATGTATATTTCAAGACCCATTGATGCAATACGTCAGTCGTGGCATCTGTATTATCTTAGAGGGTGGGGTAGTGATGACTCAAATTAATCCGCTGCCCAGATTGGGTTACATTGCAATGTTTGTCTGCATCAAGCCCAGTTTTAACTAGGGGCGAGAACAAATAGTCGAATTGTCCACATTTCAACATGGATGGCATTTATTTGAAAAGCTAATCAAAGTAACAAAAAGAAAATCCGTTCTACCAATGGACTCACATGGCGGCCGTAATGACAGGTTATTTCTTATGGACTAAACAAATCTGGCTAATGGCCAAGTGCAGGAAATGATCACGGCTAGCGAAAGCATACCTGTGCATCCTGAGCATTGCCGGTTAAAAGGGTTTTAAAACTTGGCTCTAACATGGTCCCTCCTAATCTTGTCCTCATCTTAACTTTTTACACATAAGATTGGATCGCAAAATACAATTGTTGGAATTCTACACCTGTGTTAAAGTGTCCAAGTCAAGACAAAGAATGAATGTTATCATCATATCAGTGGCCAGTTTATTAGACACCTATGAATTATCGTCAACGTGGTGGTGTGTCTACCTGTACATGAGGCTATTTAGAATGCTGATATGGCCAGCCTCTGGGCTAATATATCTGGGTCATTCTTTGAAGTAAAGCATGATGGAAAAACTACCAAGAGTCGACGCCCCGTGTTCACATGCTCAACACAGGATATGGAAAATATACACAAGCTGTGTTTTCAGGCAATGATTAACTTTATGCATCTCCCTTGACTTGGTTTTAGGGCCACTTTGTAAACACATTTCCGATGTTCACTCTGTCTCGCTCTTTCGGCAGGTCTCCAGCGGTTACCTGGTGGTGGTGTTTGTGTATGTGACGGAGTTCACTGGCAACAAGGTGCGCACGTGGACCTCCATGCATGTACATGCTGCCTTCGCGGTGGGCATCATGATTGTGGCGATCACGGGTTATCTGGTGCGCACCTGGTGGATCTACCAGATCATCCTCTCCACATGCACCCTGCCCTTCCTCCTCTTCTGCTGGAAGTTCCCCGAGACGCCCTTCTACTTGATGGCCAAGGGCAGGCTACGGGAGACCCAGGTCCTGCTGGACTCCATAGCACGCTTTAACGGTCTGGAGCCCGGTCACCTGAGGGCAGAGGACCTCCTGGAGAAAGGGGGGCCTCTTCTGGAGAAGGAGGTGGAGCTTGAGGGGAAGCTGAGCATCCTCAACCTGTTTGCGACCTGGAGGATGGCCTGGAGGACGATGACTGTGTGGGCCGTGTGGTTCATAGGCAGCCTGGGGTACTATGTGTTCTCCTTGGGCTCAGTCAACCTGGGAGGCAACCAGTACATCAACCTGTTCCTGGCTGGTGAGGGGGCACTATCTGCTAAAAAGATACAATTCTGAAAAAGCTCAATCAGGCATTGAGGTTATAAGAGCATCATAATAAGCCTGTTAAGACAGGGAGTGACGAGTGGCTGGGAAGGCCAATAGGGAATGCACATTGGCCAGCACCATCCAAGGAAGGGGAGACATTGCCAACAATGGTATTCTGGTCTCATTACACTCTAGCAACTCCTTTAGGCATCTTGGGTGCCTGCAAAGCAAACTATGGTCATCTCGTGAGCGAGCGTGCCTTCCAGCATGTTGACCTAAATGACATCCTGGGCAAACAAGCAGAGTGGGGAAAAAACAATGCCTTGGCACGATGCCTCGCTGGCATTTCTCCCATCCATCCATCCATCATCTTCCGCTTATCCGGGGCTGGGTCGCGGGGGCAGCAGTCTAAGCAGGGATGCCCAGACTTCCCTCTCCCCAGACACTTCCTCCAGCTCTTCCGGGGGGACACTGAGGCGTTCCCAGGCCAGCCGGGAGACATAGTCCCTCCAGCGTGTCCTAGGTCTTCCCCGGGGTCTCCTTCCGGTGGGACAGGACCGGAACACCTTCCCAGGAAGGCGTTCCGGAGGCATCCGAAAAAGATGCCCAAGCCACCTCAGCTGACCCCTCTCGATGTGGAGGAGCAGCGGCTCTACTCTGAGCTCCTCCCGGTTGACCGAGCTTCTCACCCTATCTCTAAGTGATCGCCCAGCCACCCTGTGGAGAAAGCTCATTTCGGCCGCCTGTATCCGGGCATTTCTCCCAAAACTCCAAAATCCATGTTGTGTAGTTGTTGCAACAGGGATGTAGGCCAGACTGGCCAGGCCTTTTATGAGCCCTGGGAATTGTAGTTGCTGCTTTGGCAGGTGCTATTGGGATCAAAGTAAATAAATGAAATAGATAATATGGGTATAATAACATTGGGAAAGGAAGAAAAAGTGTTTAAAGTGAAGGCGGAATGAACAAATCTGCCCCTGGCTCTCTTTGTACTGCCTTTTAGATCCTTACAAAACAAACAAGTGCCATCTAGCTAGTACCTCAGCTGTTATCTCTCTGTTCTTAAATATCTTGAAGGATCAACAGAACCAGACACAGCTGGCGCGGTCACACCACACACAGGCACATATTATGACTGGTTGATGCAACCTTTGTCCTGATCCTGTCCATTCCTTCTTCCATTCTTTTTGTGCCCACCTTTTTCCTTAAGGTTCAGAAAATTAAAACACGCATTATGATCAGGTTTTAAGATTTGATTTCTAACAAAATATACTCAAAATCAGAACAAGATTAGGATAAAGTATGCATTCAAGAGGCAGGTAAAAACTGTGGTAGAGTTCATGTCAGTCTGAACTGCGACCTTGGCCTGACATTGGTTATTTCTAGGTGCTGTGGAGGTCCCCTCTTACCTGATTGGCTGTTATGCCATGGACCGGCTGGGCAGGAAGAAGACATGTGCCCCGGCTCTGCTTCTGGCTGGAACGGCCTGCATGCTCATCATCCTGGTGCCAAACGTATGTCCACCAAATCATGTGTGCGTTTGTTTGTAATATCTACACCACCTTGGGATAATCTAGCAGAGCCCATTATACTATAAAAAGTTTTAAAGTTACATTTGTGTATCTAATTATAAAAATGAGCAGCAGAGCAATAACTTTCTGGTTGTTTTTTAACATCTCGTGGTTTGCATGCAGTATGCAGTTACACAAGTCCCACTGTGTCTGCTGTTTGGGATGTAGATTCCTAGCTACCAACAACAGAATGTGTTAGGCGAGCTTGTTTTGTTTTTCTAAATTAGTAATGTGTGTGCGCACGTGTTCATGTATACGTTTCTGAGTGACAAGGTTTAAGCAGGTTTTCTCCAGCTAGCAGCCAACAGTCCATGGTCAGCAGGGAGGGATCTCTGTGTCTGTTAGTAATGGGTCATAACATTCACTCCCTTTTGCACATACACACTAGACCTTAGTGGATGAGTAGGTCAAATACCACACATGGCTACAAGTTCTTAAGCACGTAACTCAGCCAACGAAGGACACCAGAGACAGAAAAACAAGACGTAGACAGACAGGGGAGGGCTGTTGCTGGCCTGTCCTATTTCACTGGGAGTTAAGCAGTACTGAACAATGTTGCTTTCAGTTTAAATACCAGACATCAGAGCTTATTTCTCTCAGCTGAAGTGATGTATTCTAGCGATTAAAAACTGTTGATGGATGCCATGCAAAGGTATTGCGTTAAAGTGTGTGATTGGCCGGGTAATCAGTAAACATAAAACAATGTTATTGATTTCTGTCTCTTTCCCTCTCCCTTTCTTCATTCGTTCACCCTCTTTCTTGCCCCCCCTCTCTCTTTGCTACAGGACATCGAAGTGCTAGCCATCATCCTCAATATGACAGGGAAGTTTGCTATTGCGATAGCCTTTGGCCTCATCTATCTGTACACCTGCGAGCTCTACCCAACTGTCATCAGGTGCAGTGTGAGCTACGCACATCCTTCATATTTAAAGATGGAGTCTGGGATTTATGATTAACCTCCTATTTTGGAATGGATTTGGAATATGTTGTTTAAATGAGGGAACACGTAATCATCACAGTATAACACCAAGTCAATTAAACTGCAGGGATATCAATCTGTCCAGTTAGGAAGCATAAGCGATGGGCAATCAACTTCACCTGTTTTGGTGCAACTGAAAGTGACAACATCCTCTAGTCTAGTGGGACCTGTGCTCACAGTCCAGCAATGTGCAGCATGAATGGCATTCACCAGAGAACACCAGAATCGGAAGGTCCACCATTGGCGCCCGTTCTCTTCACAGATGAGAGTTCACAATGAGCACATGTGACTGATGTGAAAGAGTCTGGAGATGCTGTGGTGAATGTTATGCTGTCTGCAACATCATCCAGCATGACCGGTTTGGTGGTGAGTCAGTGATGGTCTGGGGAGGCATATCCTTGGAGGGACGGACAGACCTCCACGTGCTAGCCAACGGTACGCTGACTGCTGTTAGGTACCGGGAGGAAATCCTCAGACACATCATGAGACCTTACGCTGGTGCAGTGGGCCCTGGGTTCTTCCTGGTAAAGGACAATGCCTGACCTCATGTGGCCAGAGTGTGTAGGCAGTTCCTGGATGACAAAAGCATTGACATTGACTGGCCCTCACGTTCCCCAGACCTGAATCCAATTGAGAACCTCTGGGACGTTATGTATCAGTGCATCTGACGCCACCAAATAGCTCCACAGAGTGTCCAGGAGCTCACTGATGCCCTGATCCAGGTCTGAGAGGAGATCCCCCTGGACACCATATGCTGTCTCTTCAAGAGCATGTCCAGATGTTGTCGGGAGTGCATACAGGCACGTGGGGGCCATACACACTACTGAGTCACATGATGAGTTGAAGTTGAAACAGCCTGTGATTTCAATTGTTTACTTAGATTTTCAGTGTCAGTTTAAATCCAGCCCTCAATCAGTTGGTGATTTGGTTTCCATTGACCATTTATATATATTTTTGTTCTCAATGAATTACAAAATGTACAGTAAAGATTTTGATCTTTAATATATTTCCTTCATCGAAACCCGATGTGTGATTCAAGTTTTTTTTCTTCATTTTTTTTGAGCAATATATATTAGTATCGCTATCATACATCAGATAGCCACAAAATAACACATTTAATAGCGAGTGGTTTTGAAGACTGAGCAAAAATGTGCAGTTTTCAGGGACTTTTTTATGGCTTAACAGTGGCATTTTCACAATCAGTGGCCAAAAAATGCAGACTGCTTCTTTAATGTATCTTTACAGTTTGTATTGAAAAGAGTTAATTAACTGTGTTCTTTCCCCTCAGGTCGTTGGCGGTGGGCAGTGGTAGTATGATGTGTCGCGTGGGGAGCGTGGTGGCACCTTTCTGCGTCTACCTGGCTGACATCTGGCAATACATGCCACAGGTAGAGACAGGCTGCTTGTACTGAGATCAGAATATTCAATTATATTTCTTCCACTAACGCACTTTCCTTTTCTCCTGGCCTGTCATGTAGTTGACTGTGGGTATCCTGGCATTTATAATAGGTGTTCTGACCCTGTGGTTACCTGAAACCCTGGGTGAGCCCTTGACCAGCACCATGGAGGAAGCTGAGGCTCTAGGAAGGAAGAAGATCCCTGAGGCCAAGAAAGACCTGGAGGAGGGGGTGGAGATGAACTTGAAACAGAGCGGCTAGCAGTACAGCAAGCAAACTTCATCACCAACCAGGGAGAAGGAGGGGGCCAGAGATAGAGTGGGGGAAAGTGGAGGAGAGACAGAGAAGGTAGATGAGAGAGAGAGGAAACAAATGAACTACTGGAAAGACATAAAGACTACAAAGAGTAGAATTTATTTGGTGATCTATTGTAGACGTTTTTGTTCTGCTAAGTGACCAATTGCAGAGCTGGTATGCTCCGGTTGAGCCAGGCAGCCTCTGGTTGCCTTGGCTGCAGCTGTTCAGACGGGAAAGGGTATTGAATGTTCTTCATTCATGAAATCTTAAGTCTCCTAATGAGCCGTTTGAACTAGGCGCCATGATCGACTTGAATGTCACTTGTGTCTTCCCGTCACTGCAACCAATGAATTTACACCAAGAGAATCTGAAGGGTTGTGTGTGTGTGTTTGAGAAAGTGTGCAGGTGCCCTTTCAAAAGTGTCTGTGCACATGCGTATGCGTTTTTACGTGTGAGACATCTAGGGCAGATGTTTTTACCGATGTGTTCCAGAGAATGTTATTGTTATGTTCATCTGACACTCAAGCATAGAATAGTGCATTAGGTATTTTCTAGAAATGCTAACGTACTACAAGTTCACATGATACTCAGTCTCAGGGAATCCATTAAAGGATCTCACTGCGATAATATTTGTATTTTGTTCTTTAGATATGTATAATATTGTTGTTCACAATGCTTTTGATAATATTTTTCGATTACGGTGTGTGCGTGCTTTCCTGTGTGTGTATGACTACAAAGAATGAAACAGAGATACAGATAGAGAGATGTTTCAAACAGACCTCGTTGACTTGTTGGTCTAAAAGTGAGAAGAAAGACATTGCTGTATTTTTTATAAATGATAGAATGGATTTAATTACTCCTTACAAAATGGTCTTTAATTGTATAGATATTTTGGACGAAAAATGTGAGCCTATAAAATCATTCTAAAACAATTAATCTGTTATCATTAGACAGAATGAAAACAGTGGAGCGCTTGCGCATCAATATAACATATTTCAATTATTACAGCTAAATGAAAAGCCAAAGTTACAGCCAAAAATGTCATTTAGGAGAAACAGATTCCCAACTTGGGGCTGCTCCCTCAACGTGTGGCATCAACATTTCACAAAGGGTGCTGGACCTTCTCTGATTTGAGAGAATGTTTGTATAATGTATACATTTTTAATTCACAATATTTTATGCTGATCGATAATGCCTATCAATAGAGATAAAATGCATCAGAGACACTGATGTACATGGAATATCTTTGGTTTGTCTCTATGAAATACAAAAACTGGACTATGATATTCTAAAGTTGATTAAAGAAATGCAATTTTATTAAATGTTTGTATAAAAACTGTTGCTATTAATTTGTTTAAATTCTCTAAAAGAAAACATTTGTAATTGAGGTTTCATATACATTAATAACACTAATAATGTTCAGATATAGTCCAGATAAGATATGTAATCTTGAAAACTAAATTCTACAAAAAGGAAACTCACCGTTACTTCTAATTGAACAAAATAGGGTAACAAACTGGTAGAAAAAAACTTCAGAAACATCCAAAAGGGTTTATTTGTAAGAAGGTAGAAATGGGTGTCAGCATAAACAACAAAATAATTCACATTAATAATTAGATTAATTAGAAATGGTGTAAAACAAAAAATGTAAACCATAAAAACTCTGGTTGAGCCAGTGTCCTTTACTGCAGGTCCAATCCAAGAAACACTGATACACAGGTTAGCAAATAAATCTGTCAAATTGGCACCAGTTGGTTGCACACAACCTTCCAGTTACACCCATACATTGACCAGTTCCCATGTCTTGGTCAAGTTAATACATCAATATATTTTCAGACTCGTCATTACTTCTAGAGATACCTATATAAGACATAGGTATGCCAACTTCCAGGTCAGTCAGAGTTATCATTGATTTTATGTCGATTTTTATTGGTTTCATGAAATGTTGACTGTACAAAATATCCAACATGGCAGACATAAGTCTTTGAGGCATATTTGTACCATTTTGAGGCATTTACACAAAGAATCATCATTGTAGGTCAATCGGGGTGGAAATGGCCTGTGGCGCCCCCTGTGGATGAATCAGGTCAGTGTGGATGATATACATGATCTGTATTTTCATTTTGCCATAATGTAATGCACACATGTATGTAACGATACATTTTACCCTGGTAAGCCATTTTGTCCCCCATCTTGTAATATATCTCTTATTCCTTGCAACCCTATAGGGAGTTAATTTGAAGGCCATTTTTATAGTGGTCATTAGGGTTAGCATAAAGGGCTACTTTTGTGTAGTCATTGTTCAGTCGACTTTTGACATATCAACTAGTTTCATTATCAGCCCTGTTCAGAAGTATGCCCTAGATTCTGAAAATGTACTGGCAAGTAAATGCGATATATGGTTCAAAAGAAGAAGAGTTGTAAATGCATTTATTAGCATTAGCTTGTGTTGAAAATGGTCTGATTTCTGGCAGCTGCCATTTTGCCATCCTTTGAGATATCAGCAAAAAAAATGCACATAGTGTTATATAGGGGTGGTGTCAGAAGGCACAATGAATATGAAGCACATAGGTTATTGTTCCAATAAAGAATTGCTCACATGCACATTGTGCATACATATATTGTACAGTAGTCAGCCATTTTGTCCGCCATTTTGCAAGTTCTCTCTTATTCCTGAAAAGATTTAAGGGAGGCATCTATATGACACTTGTATGCCAAGTCAATTGTATATACAGTTCATGATAAGATTTTTGTAGTTTTGGACACATTTTCATTGTACAGAAAAATCCATCATGGCAGACCTTATGGTTTCTTGAGGTATCATGAGAAATGAGGCAGCTACAAAAAATAAATAAAAATCAGCACTCTAGGACAAACAGGGTAGAAATGGCATCTATTTTAACACTGCAAGTTTATAGCATTTTTTACCATTGACTTTTTGAATTAAGCATTTTAGGCACCAAGAAATGGTAATACTAACAATAACAATAGGGTTTCTCCTGCCGGAGAACCTCTAACAAGGTCAGCATGTGATTATTTAGAACTTTGTCAGTATCGACCTTCGGTGTAACTATAGTTTGTGGCTTGACCTGGTGTGTGCAGGGGCAACCTCATCATGACGCAGAAGAGGCAACTGCCTCTATTTGATTTGAGTTGTTTGTTTGACTTGCTGGTCACGATAGAATGTTACAGTGGACTTATTTAACAACTATTATGTGCCCACAGAAACATACATGCAGCAGGTAGCGTAAAGATCAATAAGACGTGTAGAACTGATAGTATATTGTGTGGAAAGAATACTATTAGTTGTGAATAAATAAATAGATACAGCTCTATTATCAAGTCCAATCATCCAAACAAATTAACTGTTTTAGGGTTGATGGAGCTACAATTGCTGATCATCCTCACGGATTTACCCCAACTAAAGACTTGACAATCAACGTTTTACCCTTTCAAACAATGAAAATGCCAGAATAACTGAACAAGAAAACTGTGTCGACTGCTATTGTAAAAGCCCTGAAAAGGAGAGCATTTGAATGAAGGACGCCCGGACACAAACTTTCCTTAATCATATGTATGACTGAAGGGAGGAAGCAAGGCGCACCGTAACATAGCTTGACAGTTTCACGCTCCCCCTGCTGGAGCCCTCTGGTAACTACAACACTTACAATTGCTGTTGTTAGAATAACACTGTACACAAAACATAAGAAAACACAAAAGTATTGTATTGTAACTGCTGCAACTGACAATAACAACTGTGATATAACATGAACATATGATAATGGGGAAAATTACTAAATATTTGACCATTAAATGTTACTCTACTGCTTACTCTGACTTACTGGTAGTACATATTATTCCATCACTCACTCTATCGTGACAATTTCAGTCAGATTCGACATAAAAGAAAGAAAATGGCTGGTGAATGACACTTTTTTACCTGCCAAAATGTTTTTAATGAGTACAATCCCAGAAAATGCATGAGCATAGAAAATGTATGGTTGGGTATTGTTGATACAATAAACATTTTACTAATGAAAACCAGCCAACTATCATTATATCTAGTGTCATCAGGGTTCTGTTCACCCCACCCCCTTGAACACCAACTGCCATGTGTGACGGTAATTTTATCGATCAGAACTCTTTTAGAAGGAAGTACAGAGACAAAATACTCTTAGCACAAATTAACAGTTCATTTATTAAAGCATTTGCAAATGAGAGAGACGCGTCAACCGCTTACACACACAATCGTCTGAGGAGTCTCCAACTCAAAACAACCGTATCTATTACATAGACAAAGGGGTGTGGTAAGATGCTGTCCTATGTCAATAAAACACATTCCCTTTGTTCTATCACACAAGTCAAATGCTATCTTCCCCCACCTTATCCTTAATCCCCCCTGTTGTGTATCTTCTCCTATCCTGTCCTAAAACCCATTGATCTGCATCTACCCCCATCCTGCTGGAGCTTCATGTTTACCTCAACACCTCATACTTCCTTTCCCACAGCACAGCCAACATTCCTTTTCTCATCTAAACAGTTGCTCAGTCATTTATTCAGTTACAATACATTATTAAAGAAATTTCCACAACACACGTTTGATACATTCTGTGCATCTGCTACACAAAACCTGCCCAGGATACACATCTACTCTTTACAGCACATTTGACTTCACACTGTCAAATCCGTCTGTCCTCATATCTGCAACTCTACTCTTCGTCTGATTTGACAGGAATAACACCAAGTCATTGTGGTAGCAAATGGGGAAACACTAAAAATGCTTTAGTTCTCTTTTTACGTGACACATACATTCACTGACTCACTCACCCTCTCGCACACTACCCTCTGTCTCACACACATGCATTCTTTGTCCATTTATACACACACAACCATGTCTTTTTCTCAAACGGCACTCTCCCTATTACTCCCCCCCCCCCCCCCCCCCCCCCCCACAAACACACACACACACAGACAATTAAATTATTATTTTTAACCGTCTAGGTACATTTGTTTAGTCAAACAACATCAAAAAGGTACAGGAGTACACCCCTCACATTTTTGCTAATATTTGATTATATCTTTTCATGTGACAACACTGAGGATATGACACTTTGCTACAATGTGAAGTAGTGAGTGTACAGCTTGTATAATAGTGTAAATTTACTGTCCCCTCAAAATAACCCAACACACAGCCATTAATGTCTAAACCGCTGGCAACTAAATTGAGTACACCCCTAAGTGAAAATGTCCAAATTGGGCCCAATTAGCCATTTTCCCTCCCCGGTGTCATGTGACTCGTTAGGGTTACAAGGCCTCAGGTGTGAATGGGGAGCAGGTGTGTTAGATTTGGTGTTATCGCTCTCACACTCCCTCATACTGATCACTGGAAGTTCAACATGGCAGCTCATGGCAAAGAACTCGCTGAGGATCTGAAAATAAGAATTGTTGCTCTATCTAATGATGGCCTAGGCCACAGGTGTCAAACCGGTTCCACGGAGGGCCGAGTGTCTGCAGGTTTTCACTCTCACCTTGTACCTGATTGATTAATTAGTTCACTAATTGGTTAATTTCTACCCCCACCTGGTTGTTCAGGTCTGACCTGGGAACCAATTTAAAGGAAAACCCAAAGACCTGCAGACACTCGGCCCTCCGTGGAACCGGTTTGACACCCCTGGCCTAGGCTATAAGTAGATGGCCAAGACCCTAAAATTGAGCTACAGCACAGTGGCCAAGACCATACAGTGGTTTAACAGGACAGGTTCCAGTCAGAACAGGCCTCACCATGGTCGAACAAAGAAGTTAAGTGCACATGCTCAGCATCATATCCAGAGGTGGTCTTTGGGAAATAGACGTATGAGTGCTGCCAGCATTGCAGCAGAGGTTGAAGGGGTGGGGGGTCAGCCTGTCAGTGCTCAGAACATACGCCCCACACGTATTGCAGATTTTGTCAAGTAGGTTTCGCTTACCTATTTATGACGCGCGCAGTTCAGTCAGCTGGAGAGAGTCGAAAAGCAAACACCGTCATCGTGAAAATATTGAAGTCCCATCTGGGGTGCCAAATTGTGGAAGACGGAAAATGTTCGCGATTTGTACAAATAAGAACTTCTCAGAGTCTGGTATAACAGTTTATTACGTGGCACCACGGGAACAACCGTCATAATACTGACAGAGAATGAGTACAGAGACTAGCAGAGTAGCGTCATTACAGATTGTTCTGATTATGCATTTCAAGTTTCAAGCTTATATACTCCTGCAACGGTACAGATGACGGAATTAGCATTTGCAGAATGTACATACAAGGCGTAGTAGCCACTACGGTGGAGTCTAAAAATGCAAGGTAAATGCTGAGGGTAAAGTTAATGGAGAGGCCAAGCATGTCTCCAGACCTAAAACCTATTTAGCATCTGTGGGGCATCTTCAAATGGAAGCTGGAAGAACGCAAGGTCACTAACATCCACTAGCTCCATGAAGTCGTCATGGAGGAGTGGAAGAGGACTCCAGTGGCAACCTGTGAAGCTCTGGTGAACTCCATACCCAAAAGGGTTAAGGCAGTGCTGGAAAATAATGGTGGTCACACAAAATATTGACACTTTTGGCCCAATTTGGACATTTTCACTTAGGGGTATCCTCTTTTGTTGACAGCGGTTTAGACATGAATGGCTGTGTTGGGTTATTTTGAGGGGACAGCAAATTTACACTGTTATACAAGCTGTACACTCACTACTTTACATTGTAGCAAAGTGTCATTTCTTCAGTGTTGTCACATGAAAAGTTATAATCAAATATTTACAAATTTGTGAGGGGTGTACTGCCTTTTGTTAGATACTGTATGTTATTCATTTAAAATGTCCATGGATCGATTCATTAACACAGCTGTGCTATATGAAGTTTGTACAAATCCATGGCATTATTTGCATGACTTGACTACAGACACGCAGTTGAGTGAAGCTGTGCTATTTGTCTTCTAGCATTAAGAAGCTGCACAGCAGCAAAACCTTCATTGCTGGCTTGTGCACATTTTAACAGGTGCATTCCATGCTGGAATGTCTTCTGCGTCATGAAACCAATGTGCAATATCAAATCACTCCCCACTGTTGTCAAATGCATGTTCAATCCCAATTCATCACCCTGTCAGAGCATTATGAGGAACATGTTTGGATTTACTCAAAAACGTAATTGTTTTTGAAAGAATAAAAATATGTTTGTCCATTAAAATTATATTGATCAGAATTACAATGTAGACATTGCTACTGTATTAATAACTATTGTAGCTGGAAATCTATTTTGTAATGGAATATATAGGCGTACAGAGCCCAATTATCAGCAACCATCACTCCAAGTTTCGGCACTTTGTGTTTGCTAATCCTTTTTTACCAATCTTTTTTTTGAAATACAATGTAGACATTATTATCATTGGAAATGACTACTATATGGCATGGAAGGAGATCATAGATTCCGTGAACTCTGTTTCTGGACAACTTCTGTTTCTGGACAAGATGTAAAAAAGGTGTTTGAAATGGTTTGACTTCAAATCAGAGACCAACAAATCCATTCCCAAACATAAGAGACATATGCTGACCACTGGAGAGGGGCATGCAGGCCCTGAGGACTACTCAACGATGCTTACCAATGAGCCATGCGTCTCCAGCAGGCGCATTCCCACAGAACTGTTCTACAAAATAGAGCCATGTGCACCTCCTGGGAAACGGTAGACCACGTTCAAGAGATGGTTGTTGGAGTCGCAGATGACTTATACATTGATTGATTGATATTGCTTGCGGTTGAGGTATGGGAATGGGTCTGGGTGAGGGTGCCTTCATGCGCATGTGAGTGCAGTCTATTGCCCCGTTTACGTTGTGCCGACCCGCAATAGAGTAGAACCCTCTCTTGTCCGGCAGCTGGAGTTGCGTTGTGTGTGGCCAGTTGATTTATTCCATCCACAACTCATGGGAGAGGGCGGCTGGTGGATGGCTGTGATATGCCCACCCGGTCTGCTCACTCCCGCTGAATAATCCCAGTGGCTAAAAATCCCAAGGTGGAGAGTACCTGCACATGAGGTGGTACGGGATTGGACCGTTGGGTATGGCTTCGCAGCGCTGGCTCCAAAGTATCACACAGCTCTAGTAAAATGTGTCTTGGAAGCCTAAACCGTCCGATTAAGTACTCGTCAGTCTCTGCAAATAAATCAGCGTGATACTCAAAGATGCATTCCCTTCTTAGAGCATGCTTGGCAATGTCGTCAAGTAGCAATAGATGTGCCATTTTCATAGCATGTCTGATGGTCAGAAACAGGCCCATTTTGGCCCTATAAATAGCACAATCAATCACCACATATCATAACATATCACTCCCTTTGCAACACCATGCCATACCCCGTGGATGAAACTTGATTGGAGTCAATTTCCTCCAACAGCTCCAAAGTATGCAAGAACTATTTAGGGAAGAAACAGTCAGCTGTTATTCTGTCCATAATGGAGTAGCCAGTACAGTCACCGGATCTCAGCCTTATTGAGCTGTTGTGGGAGCAGTTAACGGGATGGTACGTAAGAAGCACATCAAGCCAATGCAACTTGTGGGAGGTGCTTCAGGAAGCAAAAAAATTTGAATTGACAATTAGAATTAAAAAAAATCTGCAAGGCTGTAATTGCTGTGAATCGAGGATTCTTAGGACAAATCATATTTCAATTAAAAATAATAATTTTTAACCTGATTTTAATATGATTATATTTCCTATACAAACTCATTTCACGTATGTTTTCATGGAAAACAAGGACATTTCTAAATGACCCCAAACTTTTAAACAGTAGTGTATATGTATTAATCTGAATAACTAACTCCCCTAAATAGGTATTTTTTTAATATACAGTGCCCTCCATAAGTAATAATAAGTTTGCTGTACACTTAAGGCATGTGAAGATACAACTGAAAAATTAATGTGACGCAAAAGAATGACTCCTTTTATTTCTGTCCAATCAACCGCTTATACGTTTTAACAACTAAGAACACCTGCACTGTCACAGTTCCATCCCCTCATTTTATGTGAGCATAAATATTGGGACATTTGGCTCAAAAGTGTTTGTAATTGATTAGGGGCTGTATTCACAAAATATCTTAAGGCTACAAGAAGCTCCTAACTTGCTGATTTAGGAGTAATTGTTAAACCAAAAAATTGCTTGTCAGTCCTAACTTTAGGAGTCCAAAATGTTTGCCCTAGAGTATTTCACAAAGCATTTTAGTGCTAAAAACGGTTCTTAAATCTGTGGAAAGGTAGGGGTAGTGAAGAGGACTCCTAAGTCACTAAGACCAAGTCAAACGATCCTAAAATGGCTGCTGCCGACAATCTGCCTCGTAAACAGGTCAACGTTTTTATTGGTAAATATATTTATTGGTACTGAGCTTTTAAGATTATTTTATGATCACAGTGTCACACCCTCACCCTGATTCAGTTCACGTGTTGTCTTGTCTCACCCCCACCAGGTGTCTCTCATCCCCTCGTTATTCCATGCCTACTAAACCAGTCTTCTCTGTTTGTTCCAGTTGCCAGATGTTCTTGTGTTTCCCAAGTTGTCCCCGCTTTCTTGTTTTCTAGTGTGCCAAGTGCCCATTTCCAGTATTCCGGTGTACCAAATCTCTACCTGTTGACCAAATCCATTCTCCTGCTCATCGTCTGTCTGTACCTCTGCCCTGTTATTTTGTGTTCTGAACTCCTGCTTGTCGATCAAACCAACTCTCCTACTCATGGTCTGTCTGTACCTCTGCCGAGGCATCCTGTGTACCGAACCCCTGCCTGTTTATATCTGTTCCCTGCCTGCCGATTCGGGTGCATTAAAACCCCTAAACAGTGTCTGCATTTGGGTCAACCCCTGAGTTCTGATACATAGTAGAGCTAGTCAGGAATGCTGTCATTTCATAAAAAAAACAGACAACTCAATAACATCAGACTTCAAGGTTGTGACAACTATGCAACTTGGCCACAGGGGAGATGCAGCTATGCAGCGCAGATGAACTACATACATCTCAGTCAGGGACGCTGACAGGAATCCAAGGGCCCAGGACAGAATTTAACATTTAGGACCCCAACCATGAGCCAAAAAATAAATAGTAATGATATTACTGTCCAAATAACAGGTCAGTAACATTTCATTGTTTAAAAAATGTATTCATAACTAGGTCACACTGAAATCCCTTTGTTTTCAACACAGGTAATAAATTATGTCACATCTTTTCAATTCATAACCTACACATATTTTGGTGTTCTCTTTTAGATTTGTCCTTCCATTTCTGTGCTCCTATTTTTGGTTACATGGTGGCAATGTTTTAGCCAGATAGCTATAGTATATACCAAATTGATATAGGTTAAATTTGAACAACTTCATAGGATTTGTTCAGTCAAAAAACAACTACAGCATTTTGCAATTACTCACTGGTCAGGAAGCGGTTACGCACCAATGCCCAATAGAGAATGTTGTTTCAAATAAAATATGAAAAATAGAATTACCAGTGCCATAAAAAGTGCTAACTCTGAGTTCAACGTTTATTCTTAGCCTTGCTAACGTTGGCTTAGGGTTCCTGGTAGCTAGCTATACAGAGTTTTGTCTAAGTCTTCTTTCGCTTCTTTGCTGTTTTCATGGTGTATGCTGTAGTAGACAAGGGAGGAATCACTCTCATTGGCTGTAGGTTCTAGGGTATAACTGACTGGCTGTTGGTAGAACAAACCATTTTAACAGAAAAAGGTTGAATCATAACGCTGTACCAAAATATCAGCAATGATAAAAAAACATGAATCCCTTCATCAATGCAATTCTTCTGTTTAAATAACTAACTTTCTTGATAGTAATGAATACTAACAATGACTGACTAATTAATAATTATATTTAAACCAACCAAATGGGGCCCCCCTTCAGGGCTGGGCCAGGGAAAATGTTCACAGTAGAATATTACATTAAATAATAAATATCCTCCCCAGACCCCATATCCTGTAACAAATTATTCGGTTTCCTCATGATGGTCGCCAACTACAAAGAAACTTAGCTGACTTCATGACCATAGCTCGACCACCCGTTGTTGGTGCTGGGACACATAATGGGCTCACTGCACAACTGCTTCCCCATTCTCCTTAATACTGCTCCTGCATTTCCAGTTGCGCCGCTCTGTTATTAAAAATAATGGCACTTTTTTATTCAGTGTTTACAGGAGTTGCCTAAAATGAACATAAACAACGTTAATCTTATTTGCAAGATGATTTGGAAGGCTCCAGCTAGCAAGTTGGAGAAAGGATTTAAGATATATGCATCATCATACATAAACAATTACAAAGGTAAGAAGGCTAACACATTAGCTAGCCCACCACCACAGAATGAGATTTGAAATGTGATTAGCTAGTAAGCTAGTTTCACTAACGTTATTTAAGATTTCTAGCTAGTTCACTGTTTTGTAAATTATGTACAGTATTGCACATTAGTTTCACAGTTTTTGTTATCATTACAACTGTCATTCTCAGTGTCGTTATTACTAACTCGTTTCAAACAGAGAAAAGCTGTCAGGGGAGGCCAGCGTGAGCCATGACGGCCAATTCTTACAGGTTCATGAAGAGTGAGAAGCCACATAGTTAGAGGGTAGGCTGATAGATTAAGCTTAGTTTGACTAATTATGTTCAACAACCAGTTTCTGCTAGAGATATTCACATGTTCGAAGTGTAGACATGAATCTGGCAGTTGTGGTGTTGTAGTAAAAGGGATTTCGATTATCAGGATCAGTAAAAAAGGGAGGTTTCAGCAGGATAAAAGGTAGAAATGGTTTGCAGTTTTATCAACTCAGAAACTTAGAGATACTGTTAATGTTAGTGTAGACCTAATAACTATACAATGCCAGCTGGTAATGCATGACTGGCTTCACCACCCTGTATTGCTTTTTTACAATGCCTGTCTGCCCGTCGGTCGGTCTCTCTCTCTCTCTCTCTCTCATTGTGCTTTGAGATTCGGTTCCTGTTTCAGTGTACTTGTGTAGCAGGCACTGCTTTATGCAATCACACTGTTGCATTGCTTTTTCAAATCGTACACTACTCACAACTCAGTGTGCCACGTGAGGGGACAGAGCTCTGCAGAGTCTCTAGCTGAGCACATCATCAGGGGTACCAGACATGCATACTGCAGGCAGGTGCAAGAGCAACTTCTCCTCACTGTCTTTAAGTGGTGCAACTTCATGGTATGGGCCCAGGAAGACTTTCTGGTGCAGCGCTTGTACTCAGAAGTCCTACAACTCACACAAGAGAAAGCAGATTCATTTTTATTTAATGTTAGTACTTGTATCTGAAGGTGTAGAAGGGCTAATGTCATATTGACCAAGATCAGTTCATACAAGTTGTAGATTTTTTATTTTATACACATTGCCTGCTGTATTTATTGCCTGTGATTGTATTTATTCACTTACATGAGAAATAAATAATTTTCTTCAACATGCTGTTGCAGAGTTTTTTTATTCACCTAATATTCAAGAGAAACCAAGAGTTACTGTAGGCATGTTTTGGGAATGCTAGTCCCCACATAGTTAATAGGCCTTATCTGTAACGATGTTCTTGTGGTGTACTGTTGGCAAGGAACCAGGCGCAGGCATATATCACGTTCGTGGGTTTTAATAAAACAAACCAAACACAAACAGAAAACTATAACTAATATACTGAATGAACAGAAAGGTGCGCAACAACATGTCTTAACTAATATCCAAACAGAACACACAAGCACCGGAACAGGAACAGACATAACAGCAACAATGATCCACAATGTGGGGAGCAGAGGGGAAACATTTAAACACATACAAATTATGTCAATTGGGACCTGGTGTGCAAGATTGGAGACATGTGACAGTCCGGGATGTGTTTGTGTGATATGGGAACTTGAGAATATATGGCACGGTGGCGCTGCTGCTCACCGCACCATGACATTATCATCTATAATAAAACATATCTACAGTGGGGAGAACAAGTATTTGATACACTGACGATTTTGCAGGTTTTCCTACTTACAAAAGCATGTAGAGGTCTGTAATTTTCATCATAGGTACACTTCAACTGTGAGAGACTGAATCTATTACAAAAATCCAGAAAATCACATTGTATAATTTTTAAATAATTAATTTGCATTATATTTCATGACAATAGTGATGTTGGAATAGGTTCAAGAGGGCCGCTGGAAGATTTTATTTTTAATATGAAATCCAGAATAGTAGCAGGTGTCACCAGAGCAAATTCACTTAGAAAACACAGAAATGTGATTAGCTCAGATGTTATGAGACAGCATTTGATAAGTATAACTGTGAAAGGCTTCAATTTAAAAGCCATGCAGTCAAATGATAAGCCAGGTAGGACAGGCAACATTTTCAGGAAAAAACTATGTGGAAAATAGCCAGACCACCACCCCTGCCATGGGCAGGCCCTTTTCTAGATAGTAATAGGCGATAGTAACAGCCAGATGGACATGTTTCATTTAGAATGTAGAAATCACAATTTCTGTGCCGAGTTTCTGTCAAGCAGAAAGTCATAGGTCATTGGCCTTGATGAACTACATTTTATTACAATAGTTTTTTTTGTTAGAGACTGCACATTAAACAGTGCCAGTCTTAAAGGGGACTGATTTAGAGATGGAACATGGACATGTTTAACTTGCTGAAGTCAGTCAGATTCTACATTGCATAAAGCTGGTACAGTAGACTTAAAAAAGAGGGCAATGAACAGAACTTTGTGGAATTTTTTTTAATTATTATTTTCTTACCACTTAATCTTCATCGATGTTTGGCCTTTTTCCAAAGGATTCCAAGTTGCAGAAGTCCTTTTGAAGCTCCTTACTAACCGATTGTTTAATTCTCTTAAAACTATTAAGGAATTCTCTTGAGTATATCTGAAGGTCTTTCATTTCAGTCCTTTGTAGATCTCCAAATAAAAGGTGAAACCTCAGTCGGATTCCAGATTTTCTTTTGTGTGGGTGAATTCTTACAGTTAAAAGAAAAAAATATTTGATACAGATATAGGCTATTCAGAATATTTTCAGACAATTCAAAATGTGTGCAATTAGTTCTGATGAGCATATTCTGATTTACATTGTAATGGCATTACATTCTAGGTCTTGACTAGTAAAGTATAGCCCAGGTTTTTTAAATTCTTACCTCCAAGGTCCAGTGGCTGCTGGTTTTCTGTTCTACCTAATCATTGGTTGCACCCATTGGTTGTCCGATGTATTCACTATAACAGTTGTTGTACCTTATTATGAACCCCCCCTTACAGATGGGGAATTCCATCTAGAGTACAATGTTTGACCTTGTACTGTAAATGCACTGACTATTTTTTGCACTAATACGGTCTTCTTTGAAAAATGTTAACTTTACCATATACTCTCAAAATCAATGTACCCCTAACAAAACTCTTTGCTACTCTTTTGGTCTATAGACTGGAGGCCTTTGCGCAGTTTTAGAACACTAAAATGTGCAATGGGTTGAAGACGTTCTGCATTTCTTTATGCATTTTTCCATGTGCATTAACTTCAAATTCTTCCATGTGCATTATTCATATTCGGAGGGTCGGTAGCCGGCGGAGGGCCAGGAGAGGACGCCGGGGCGGCCGGGACAGGAGAGGGCGCCGGGGCGGCCGGGACAGGAGTTTGGTTTGTTTGTAATGAAAACAAACAAACCAAACACGAACGGACAACGATAACTAATATACTGATGAAAATAAAGTGCGCGACAACGCGACTTATCAACTAACATTCAAACAGTACATCAAACAACACTCACTGGCATACGAACAGACATAACAGCAACAATGAGCCACAATGTTAGGAGCAGAGGGGAAACATTTAAACACATACAAACGATAAAAATTTGGAACTGGTGTGAAAGATTGGAGACGTGTGATTTGGGAACTTGAGAATATATGGCACGGTGGCGCTGCTGCTCAGCTTTCTCATTATATGTATCCATGTATTCATCCCTGTTCTCATGCAGTCTTTGTGTGATGTTCAGCTCCAACTTGAGCTCATGCAGAAAGTTCTGGCTGAATGTCTTCTCTGGTTTGGGTGGTCCACTTCACATCCGATGCATGCTTTGTGGAGAATAGCCGCAACAATATTTTCCAGAACCATACCCAATGTTGCTTTGATGATCTTTAAAACTTATGGTGCAAGGTGTTTGTCCATTTTGTGATAACTCAGCATTTGAAAGGTATGACAGATTAAGAGGTCCTAGCTGATCACCGAACCGGTAAAGCCAATTATAGTTTATTTTTGTGTATACCGGTGGAATTGTGCTGTCAGGGTCCGGGGTACAGTAGAAGTCTACAGCGTTGTCATCCAAGGCGTCACACAGCCAGTCCTCCGCCTTGGGTTCATCAAACTCTGGTTGGTTCTATTGTTTTGTAAATTCTTCCGACTCCTTGATAGTCACAGGCGGTCTGTCTGTTTTTCTGCTGTGTTGAGGATGGTGTTAGCTTAAGGCGGGTCTTACGTCAGTCGAACAGTCTGCAGTCACAGTCTAACCTGTTGACATTTTCCAGAAAATAGCTCCTATCTAATAGAGTCATACAGCTTCATTCCTTTCACGACTTTAAGCAATACATCTACCGTATTGTGTACCCTGTTTTGGGCCCAAATAAAACACTTTTCAAAAGGTGTTCCATAAACTGCCATTAAAAAACACTTGATCATTAACATTGGCCTTAAACTCTTGGCCTTCGGGTAATTCATAAAATGCAACCTCCTGTATCTCTGGGTTGAAAACGTATCCACCAATCCGCCCGTCGTCCAACTTCTACTCCCGTGCCAACATATCCTGGTGTAGTTGATGGATTCGGGTTAAACTCTGCATCGGTTACTTCGGGGCTGGCATGTTGATTGCATCTCTGCTGTCCATTTGTAATCTCTTGCCGACTTGCTGAGCAGCGTTAAGCTGTTAGCTTTCAATGGTGTTTCACTCAAAACGCTGATCGCTGCACAATCCACCATGGTTTGTAATGTGTAGGTAAGTTTACTCAGGCAAGACTGAATGATTATCACCAGGGTCTGCGTGGTTTAAATACACAGACTACACCAATCATCCCACAAAACATGGAAGGTTATTGCTGAATCCTGGTGCCCTTTTGTTAAACACCAAACATCTTGCCGCTGATATAACACATATTTATTGCCTGGGAATTTAACATTCTAGAACCCTAAGACCCATTTGTTAAACATTAAAACATATTGCACCTATTATAACGCTTGTCCGGGGTGTTTATCAATCGTTGTAAAACATAAAACATGGACACATCAGTTCATTCATAAATTACAAAGTGACTGGACAGGCATACGTGATTCCGGAAGTCCCGCCCTAACACACGTCATACAGGAAGTCCATACGTCACACCGGAAGTCCCACACAGCAAACCAGATATCCTTCCCACCTGTCAAATCAATCTGGAAGCACCGCCCACCACGGTCATAATTCACCAAAGTGACAGAATATACCCTACATAAACTACTAGGGATAGCCTAAACTGGTGTAACAAAGTTGGTTTTCGTGTTTATAGCACAAAAGGTTCAGAATAGACAGCCTAGTACCTAATTAACACTAATTACGCTAATTAACATACGTTAAATAAATAAACATTTCATTACATAAATAGGGGATAGCCTAAACTAGTGAAACAAAGTTGGATTTGTGTCTGTCGCTCGAACAGTTCAAAAGATACAGCCTTATAGTTAACTAACGCTAATTACGCTAATTAGCATACGTAAAGTCAATAACCGTTTAAAAGTTTGTAGTAGGAATGGCCTAAACTTGGGAAACAAAATAGATTTTGTGTCTGTAGTTCGAAAGGTTAAAAAAATACAGCCTAATAGTTAATTTACGCTAATTACGCTAATTAGTGTTTGTAAAATCAATAAAGGATTCATTATATGAACGGGGGATGGCCTAAACTGGTGAAACAAAGTTGGTTTCGCGTCTGCAGCTTGAATGGTTAAAAACATACAGAGTAATTGTTTATTCACGCTAATTACAATAATTAGCATACATATAATCAATAAAGTGTCATTATATGAACTGGGAATAGTCGAACTGTTCAAAAGATACAGCCTAATAGCGAATTAATGCTGAATACGCTAATCAGCATAGGTAAAGATACAGCTTAATAGTTAATTAACACTAATTATGCTAATTGTGGTAATTAGTATCTGTAAAATCAATAACTATTTAATCATATGAATTGGGCACAGCCTAAACTTGTGAAACAAAGAGTGAACATCCTGGCATTGGTTTTGGACTTAATAGCTTAAAAATATGAACACTTTTTTTCCCATTGAAATGCATTGGTGGCTCATTTAAAAATTGATATTGTTTAAAAAGTATAATAGCTATCAAAAATATCTGCTCAAGCAACCAGAGTTAGAGCATTTGAGATGTTTGGAAGTTGGTTTTGTGTTTTTAGCTTTTACAGTTTAGGCTGTAGAGGTGGAGGAATAATAAGAAGATGTGAGGGAGAAACATATAGTTGTGCTTTGCCTTTGGTTTCTTTCAAAGCTGAGTGAGGAAAGTTCATTTATATTGAACTGCAGATATAACGTTATGTTTACTGTTTCTGGGCATTGGCTAATTCTATATTTAGTGCAATGTCAACGTTGAGACCCATGTATAGAAAATCACACAAGTAACAGTTAATGGCAAACTATTTACATGCACCTGTTATATTAGATTGCTATAAGGTAGAGAATTATGCCACAGGGAAGGGCCCATTCTGTGTTTTTCAGTGTGTTTGTTTTATAGGATAAAAATATATTAGTCATCATAGGAAGTGTGAAGAGCACTATGTAAAGTTCCAGACCCGTCAGACCGAAAGAGACTAACTTCATCACTTAGTGAAATAGAAGTTCTTGGTCCCGGTGGACAAGATTACTGTGGAAGATGATGCCGGCACTGAGGTGGATGAAATTGTGTTTGCAGAATTATCCAAAGTGGAAGGGATTTGTTTTGTTATCAAGGACAGTGGTGACCAGTGGTGTAGTGGAGGGTATATGCAGTTATACGCCATATACCCACTTTTTTATCAGCTTTCATTGCATTTACGCACTTCTTACCAGTGGTTTAGTGGAAGGTATATGCAGGTATAAGCTTTCTACCCACTTTTTTGTCAGCGGGCATAGATTATACTGACTTTTTATTGATGCGCATGAATGTAGTATAGTGAACGTATATGCAATATACATTATTTTTGTGTTAGATAAAGCATGCAAAAAGTAGAATACAATAGCCCCTCACATAATTACTACAAACACAACATTTTATAAACAAGCAATAAATAATGTGCCTATTCAGTAATTTGCCCAGACATGTTGAGATCAGAACTGAAAAGGCATCCATACCTGAAGAAGGTCAAGGTGAGAAACGTGTATTTGGCATCTTTGGAGCAGAATCCCCTAATCAAACACCTTTTTTGAATCCCCTAATCAAACACAATCATCCCATCCTCAGCTCCAGTAAAGCGTTTATTTACCTTTGCTGGACTGATCAACCGGCCCCATCAACGACGTCTAAATGCCACCCCTTTTGAAAAGTCAGTTGTGCTTAAAGGCATCAGTAGCTAAAGAGACCTCTGCAATGTAGTCCACAGGGCACACTCTCATTCAGTACACTCCCTCTCTCACACACACTCTCATTCAGGACACTCCCTCTCTCACACACACTCTCATTCAGGACACTCCCTCTCTCACACACACTCTCATTCCGTACACTCCCTCTCTCACACACACTCTCATTCAGTACACTCCCTCTCTCACACACACTCAATCAATCACACGCTTTCTTTCTTATCCACACTCTTTTTGGTAGAACCCTTGAACTGTTTTGGAATACCTGGTCTGTAATATTCTCTAATGTAGTATTCTCTATTGGAGTTTAAGTAAAGGTTCTTACTACACTATTAATGTGTGTGTCCTCTATCTATATTCTGCATCTCTCAGTAGAGTCAGTGGTTGGAGTTGGGTTAATACTCCTTGACACGTTCTGTTGCTACTTTCTGATTACGTTTTTGGCTTCATTTAAAATCATGATTTTATAATTGTGGACAAAGTGCTGAAATGTTTGTTTTCAACTTCCAAATATGTGTCAAATGATAAATAAGTAATTGATTGCTAAATGATTGTACCCTAATTGAAGTAGCTGTTTAATAGGAACATGATTTTGCATACCATTGCATGAATGAATGCCTGACACTTAATTTATTATATTTATGATTAACAATCAAATTATTAATTACTTAGAAATAGGTTTATATGAAAAGGGTTTAATTCAGATGCATCCTCTGCATTGAATTCATCCTCTGCATTTAATTTATTATTATAATTTATTATCTGAATTAATCATTAGGATTAGCATAGGATGTATTAAGATTTCTAATGGAAACAGGTATAAATTGAAGTAATAATTGATTGCTTAAAAATAAGTAATGTCTTTATAGCACCAATTGGGGCATAGTTTTTGGCTGTTGTTTGTGGCACTTCATAAATGGTCCAAACAGATATTTTGTTGTGAATTCCTAACTGTTCAGTCAGGAAGGTTCAAAGTAGAGTTTCTTGCATGACTGAAAGTGGGGGTCATGCCCAGTGTTTAATAACAAAATGTGGCCCATAATTATGCTGCAAATAAGATGAATTGTTTATTATATATTTTCTTCTTAGAGTCAGGCACATCTCAGTCAGCGCCTCCATCCACACCACTATCCCCATCCAGTGGGAGTTTCTGTGTCCATTAGTAGTAGTAGTAGTTCTTCAGCCAGAGATGTAAGTTTGTCCTCAAATGTCTACATATAAATAGTTTAGATCATATCAAAATTGTCATTGTTTTTTCACATTTCTGATTTATTTTATGTGCTTGATATTAAAATAAATAAATGATTGCTATTCAACAAATGATAAGATAAAAACAAAGCATGACATAACATTCAGATATATCTGAATTACATTCCCTTTCAAATTTGTTTTGACTTCATCATTACCAGCATGGTATATTGATGATGTCTGGAACTAGTTTGCAGTACTAGGTTAACATTAAAATTGTTGAATATACTTGTGGGGGAATTCAATATTTCCATCCTTTTTAAAATTATCTTGTGTGTTAGTCACATTTGTTTTATTAATTTTTTACTCCAGTAATTCTTGATTTCTCCATAATAACCCATTACATTTGGCTATTGATAGACAGACCCAACTGCAGGCCAGATTGTCCGGTCTTAACAAGTGACACTCTAATTGACCCTGAAACTTGAGTGTTGTCATAATCTGTTTAGTTGCTCAAGCAGATCCTGCAGACAAAACCAGGAGGGACAACAGTGCTTGAAGAATATGAAAAAACTGGGACCCTGTGTGACAGTAGAAGACAGATGGTTAACATTCTTGCAGCACACATGGTTGAGACAGAAGGGTAAGTTTATGTTAAAAGCTGTTTAACCTTTAGCTTTTTTCCCTTTTTCAATAAGTTTATGATTTCATGATTACTAAAATATAGGTTCATTCTTTGGGGATTTATTACTGATCGTTTGTTACTAGTAACTCTGTCAGACTGTGAAAGGGCATCGGTGGTTGCTTGAATAAGATTGGAGAAAAAGCTGCAATGACAGTAAATAACTCTGTGTTAGGCAACTTTGAGATGCTTCTTACGGAGCCACTCCTTAGTTGCCCTGGCTGTGTGTTTGGGGTCATGCTGGAAGACCCAGCCACGACCCATCTTCAATGCTCTTACTGAGGGAAGGAGGTTGTTGGCCAAGATCTCGCGATACATGGCCCCATCCATCCACCCCTCAATGCAGTGCAGTCGTCCTGTCCCCTTGGCAGAAAAGCATCCCCAAAGAATGATGTTTCCACCTCCATGCTTCATGGTTGGGATGGTGTTCTTAGGGGTTATACTCATCCTTCTTCTTCGTCCAAACACGGCAAGTGGAGTTTAGACCAAAAAGCTCTATTTTTGTCTCATCAGACCACATGACCTTCTCCCATTCCTCCTCTGGATCATCCAGATGGTCACTGGCAAACTTCAGATGGGCCTGGACATGCGCTGGCTTGAGCAGGGGGACCTTGTGTGCGCTGCAGGATTTTAATCCATGACGGCATAGTGTGTTACTAATGGTTTTCTTTGAGACTGTGGTCCCAGCTCTCTTCAGGTCATTGACCAGGTCCTGCCATGTAGTTCTGGGCTGATCCCTCACCTTCCTCATGATCATTGATGCCCCACGAGGTGAGATATTGTATGGAGCCCCAGACCGAGGGAGATTGACCGTCATCTTGAACTTCTTCCATTTTCTAATAATTGCGCCAACAGTTGTTGCCTTCTCACCAAGCTGCTTGCCTATTGTCCAGTAGCCCATACCAGCCTTGTGCAGGTCTACAATATTATCCCTGATGTCCTTACACAGCTCTCTGGTCTTGGCCAATGTGGAGAGGTTGGAGTCTGTGGAGGTTTGATTGAGTGTGTGGACAGGTGTCTTTTACACAGGTAATGAGTTCAAACAGGTGCAGTTAATACAGGTAATGAGTGGAGAACAGGAGGGCTTCTTCAAGAAAAACTAACAGGTCTGTGAGAGCCAGAATTCTTACTGGTTGATCAAATACTTATGTCATGCAATAAAATGCAAATTATTTAATGTGATTTTCTGGATTTTTGTTTTAGATTCCATCTCTCACAGTTGAAGTGTACATATGATAAAAATTACAGACCTCTATATGCTTTGTAAGTAGGAAAACCTGCAAATCTGCAGGGTATCAAATACTTGTTCTCCCCACTGTACATTCAGTTGCCGTTTGTTTGGTTCACCTAGATGAACTAACTCATTTAAACACAGCGGTCCTTAAATAAATCTTTCCTCCGTGAAGGCTCTAATGTTGTTTTAACTGTTAGAGAGTCTTTATTAAACTTTATGGTAATTTGATCCCTGTAGTTGTGCTGCTGTTGAACTGTATTGTTAAACTGAGAGGTGTGGAGACCTGCAGAAGATGGAGACCTTTGAGTACAGACAGCACCTCATCCACAATCCGGATGACTCACCCCCGTACTCTGTGTTTCCAAGGCTACTGGACACTAAAGGGCTGGTAAGTATTGGCATCCTCTTCTATAACAAAAATCATAGATATAAACTTAGCATGTTATTGTGAGAAATGTAGATTGAACCAAAGATATTCTTTAATTTCTCGGTTGCTGCGGATATGTCAAGATTTTCGCCTCCTCTTTGGACCAGAAACCACCGCCAAACTGCTTGAGAAGTGGCATTGATCTTATAAAGGAAAGGTGATCAGAGAAGCAGAGTCTTACTACCACCCCGGTGCTCCAGAGGTTGCTGAAGTCTGCCAGGAATCAATGCAATGATGAATCTTCAGAGGATCGCCCAGGTAGTCAGCCATACCTTCTTGCTTCTGGAACCTGCAAGCAAGCCATCAGTACGTACTACGTTGTGATAGACAAGAAGCCCATCCCCTGCTAGGGAACCGTGTCATTGGCAGCCTCTGATGAACTCTTTGAAATGTACTTCATTTTCAGTGTAATCTATGATGACGCTCTCACCAACATGTACACATTCCTCCAGACATCAGTCTATGGTATTGATGTTGACACCACTAAAGGAAGTCCAAAAGTGAAGGAATTGAGAGCCAAGTTCATAAACAGGAGATAAGAGCCAGGTTCTTAAACAATACATACTTGCAACATTTGTCAATCAGTGCACCAGGTGCAGATATATATTTTTTGGCATGTTATATATTTGTTTGCTCAGTCTTCAGCATTTTTGTTGGCACAACAAAAGTGCCGAATGGCAAAGAGCCATGTTTATGAATAGAAGATAAGAACCAAGTTGTTGAACAATGTATATGTGTCACATTTGTAGATCCTTGCATGATGCACCCAGTGAATTATTTCAGCACCTTACATTTTTTCATGGGTTGTATCCTGGCCAAGAATTGATTTGTGCTCAAGGAGGATGTTCATTGCAGTTTAAAAGTGTTTCAAAGCAACACTTTCAATCCATTTAGTCACTTAAACACAAACTCTAATTTGACAAAGTATTTTAGTGAGAAATGGGGTGTTGTTGAACCGTTAGGAATTAATTTTGGAGTGAGATATGATTCGAAGAGAAACAAAGTATCTGAAGTATATGAGCAGGTTCCAGTGAATGACAGTTTCATTTATATTCCCCTGTTTAAAACATTAGAGTTAATTTTGTGTCTTGTCAAAAATGATTAACAAATCTGCTACTCTTGGTGAGTTGTATAAGGATTTCTGTGATGGAAAATACTACAGACATCACCCATTGTATTCAAAATCCAAAAATGCGTTACAAATTCAAGTGTAGTATGATGACTTTGAAACATCAAATCCACTAGGGTCGAAACAAGGCATTCATAAGCTTGGATGTTTATATTTTACACTCCGCAATTTACCACCACATCTAAATTCATTCTTGATGAATATCCATCTAATTTCTTTGTTTCATTCCCAACATGCAAAAAAATATGGCATTGACAAAATACTTTTGTAGAAGACATAAAGGTACCAAAATGGAATGAAAGTGTAATTTGCTGAACAACCTCTCAATGGCACCATTGCACAAGTAACAGGTGACAATTTAGGTCTGAACTCAATTCTTGGTTATGTAGAATCTTTCACTTCGAACTACTACTGCAGGATGTCTTATTAACAAAGCATCAGCTCAAACAGTGTTTAGCGAAAAATATCCATGTGTGTTATTACGCACCAAATTAACCAATGAGGAGCATTACAATTATCTTGTCGCGTATCCAAGGGACATTTTTGTTTTGGGATCAAACCCAATAGTATTATGATGGTGAGGTGACGGACAGCTCTTTCATCTCCCGCTTTTCCCGGTTTCCTTTCATCCTCGAACACATCCCGGAGTTGTTTTGTGTCTTGTCCCCGTGCATCGGTGGGGGTATGGCTTTCTATATACATCATGCATATTTCAGAAGGTGTTGCACAGTATAAAATTAAGTTGTTGTTTGAATATTTGAATCTGAACTTTATTTCTAATGAAAACTCCAATGTGTATATGCTTTAAACTATGGAAGAATCATCCAACATGCATAAACATGTTTTATACTGGCAGTGGTATTGGGCATAATGCCAGTCAAACTGGCATTGCCTAATTTGGAACATCCCACTAATCTTCGGTGATGTTGTCCCAGAAGGTGATGCACATTGGCATTTGATGTTACTTTTGTTGCATATCATTAACATTTTATTTTCGTGCATTACAGAGGGAATGACTTATTGAAGACCATCACATGTTATTTACAGATTTGTACTCTCAAAATAGTTTGATCCCAAAACATCAATTTATGATACATTATCCTGAATGTATATGCCAAATTGGTCCATTAGTACATGTTTGGAGTATGAAATATGAAGCCAAACACATTCTTCAAGTCTAGCATAAAAAAACTTCAAGAACATAACTAAGTCCCTTGTGAAGAAACACCAAATGGCTGTTGCCTATCATTGGGAATCATTGTCTGCCAAAGGTATTGAGTCTGGGCCTGTCAAATCGAAAATACTGACTGATCTTGGAAATGGTGATTTGATTTCAGAGCATCAAATTGCTTTCTCAGATGAGATTTAAGTGTCACAACTTGGGTTAAACACAAAGGTATTGAATATCATGTGGGCCTTGTTGTTTACACAGAATTTGTTCATGGGATGCCAGATTGTTTCCATCTTTCTGAGAAATAACATCTATTTTTTGGCTCTTGGGATATTTTGGAAGGGCGTCCACTTGTTGGCACAGTGGCTGTCATGTTAAAAGCTCTTCATTTGTAAATTCCTTCATCCTTTGCTGACTCGTCACCAACCGTCTTAATCAAAGATGCATTCCTAGACAGATACTGTTCTGATGAAGCATCATGGTTGCCATCATGCTGTTTGTTTACAGGACTACATGGCGGACCATGATTCACTGCACCTGTTTGAGCTGGATGGCAATAAAAACCCTGAGGAGCTATTCATGGTAAGCTCAGAGTAGTTATGGTAAAAGCAGTAATATACATTCTACAACTACCAACAGTCTAAATAAAGCCTGATTACTATTATGCCTGTTTGTTTTGGCCTGGGTGAAGTCGGTGTCCCGCCTGGAGTCCATGTCAGTGCGTAGGGCCGCTGTCCCTATTCGGCTTCTCTCGATGGACGAGTATTATGACATTGATCCGGTCAGGCATTTTTCTGCCTCTCACTGATGATTGGGCGAAAAACCCTAAACAGATTGTTATTCTCAGTGGAATCAGTATTCTTTAAGCAACAAACAGTTTAGCCAAATTTAACCCAGTTCTATGGTGAAGGTGACTTTCGATTGTCCGTCTGTGGTGTCCTTTCTCAGGAGGAGCTGTTGCCCACCCTTTGCTCCTGTAAGACGGTGGTCCCTGGTTTCAAGTGGAGGAGGAGCCGCTGGGGTAGAGCCTGTCCTTTAGCCCTGAAGGAAGGCAAGATGGTCAAGGGCAGACCTGAGTTCTCTGTGGGGTGAGTGGTGGAGGGTGGGATCACCAAGACAAACCTGAGTGTTCTGTGGGATGAGTGGTGGAGGGTGGGATCACCAAGACAAACCTGAGTCTTCTGTGGGATGAGTGGTGGAGGGTGGGATCACCAAGACAAACCTGAGTCTTCTGTGGGATTAGTGGTGGAGGGTGGGATCACCAAGACAAACCTGAGTCTTCTGTGGGATGAGTGGTGGAGGGTGGGATCACCAAGACAAACCTGAGTCTTCTGTGGGATGAGTGGTGGAGGGTGGGATCACCAAGACAAACCTGAGTCTTCTGTGGGATGAGTGGTGGAGGGTGGTATCACCAAGACAAACCTGAGTCTTCTGTGGGGTGAGTGGTGGAGGGTGGGATCACCAAGACAAACCTGAGTCTTCTGTGGGAGGGAGGAATCACCATGGCAAACCTGAGTTCTCTGTAGAGTTGGTGGAAGAGTGTGTGGGTTGGTGAGTGAGGAACTTTCTCTGTTGCTGATTCTACATGTTCCACCGCCCTCCTTCAGGTTTCTGGATAAAGTCTATGTCCTGTCGTCCAGTGAGGCCTATGGGAAGTTCATGCTGAATCCACGGCGTTACCTCCTGCCCCCCATGCCGCGGCCACCCTGTAAGGTATCTGTGATTGGCCCTCTGTGCTCGGGGAAGACCACGCTGTGTGCCCTATTGGCCCAGCACTACGGAGCTGTGGTGGTGGATGTAGAGGTCTTGATGAAGCCCGTCCTTGCCAAAGTCAATCAGGACATGTTGGAGAGGGTCAGGAGAGAAACCACACTCATGGCCATCAATATGGTCAAGGCCCAGATGGATCTGGACGCCACACACCAATCCAGTGAGTGATGGGATTAATGGTGATGGTGGTGATGTAGTGAAATAGTTGGTAAAATCACACTCCCTCCACTGGCTCTTCATCATCCCACAGTGCATCCTGGTGACATCACTACCCCAGGTAATAGGCGCATACAAACACGGCTATCCAAATGATGTAAATAGAATACAGGACTCATCGGACCACACAACTTTTTACTGGTCCAAGGTACAGGTCCAACACTCAAGTGACCATTGTAGGCACTTTCAATAGTGGAAAGGGGTCATCATGGGCACTCTGTCAGGTCCTGGCTGGGGTGCCTCTAGGTGTCCCTATGTGTCTGGAGAACACAATTATGGGCCTGACTGCAAAGGTGACTCTTGGCATCTCTGTGCTCATGTTTAATTATCCCAAATCAGAGGCAGTTGTACCCTATTGCCTCTGATTGGGGATCATATTTGAGTTGCTTTAGTTCTGCTCTCATTTGTTGATCATTGTCTGTGTTGCTGCTCTTCAGTTCCAGTTTGTACTCACCTTTTGTCGGTTTTCTGTTTGTTGTGAGAATGTCAACCATTAAAATGATGTACTTCAGCTCTGCACCTTGTCCTGCCTCTGAACCATGATACAATGATACAATGATTTTAATCTGGAAATGTAAAAAATAACAATGGAACAATTAAAATGTATATTTACATAAACGAGAGAATATTAAAATGCAACAACCATTTTGATCAACTGGATATATACAAGAACAACCATTTTGATCAACTGGATATATACAAGAACAACCATTTTGATCAACTGTCTATGTACAAGATTTCAGCAATGAAACTACAAAAAAATTTTAGGAGAGCATATTAATGTGCAACAACCATTTTGATAAACAGATTATCTACAAGATATCAACAATAGGGAAATTTACTTTTAATAATATGTAAAAGATTTTATGTCCAACGAGAGCTGCCTTAATCAAGAATGCATATTATGTATGTAGAATATATACAACAAGCTTTTGTGTGTATGCATGTGCTAACTAGTACCCATGGCTTCTAACTCCTCTTCATCCAGATCCTCTTCTGGGGTGAGCAGTTCCAGCGGCTTATTAAGAAAATGAGTTGCAGAAGGAATAAATGAACATTTGAACCTATTGGTTTTAAACTGAGGCATCCGGTATCTGCGTGCTGAGGGAAGAATATGAAATTCACCAAACAAGGGGTTTTGGGAGTCTGTCAGAATAGACTGTGCCATGTGTAGGACTCCTGTCTGATACAGGTTGGTTAGGCTTGTTAAGGTGAAACCAATAACCTTCCTGCTCTGTTTCACAATGTTGTTTATTCTGAGACTGCAGTGTTGAAGGAAGCATGTGTTTTGGTACAGTTTCATTACACAAAAACAATAAACACACTGTTTAACAAAACAGTTATTGAGTATTACTATTAGCAAGTGATTCACGTGATGGAGGATCTAATGGAACAGGATGCAATTACTGAATATCAACAGGTTCTAAAGACATCCACAGTAATGGATGTGCCAGCATTTAATGATAACATAAAATAACAGAGGGAGTGCTCCTGTTTTCCATTCACCTAGAGGTGGGTCTGGTGTTGAGACAAAGGCAAGCAGCTGGGCAGGGATGGACAGTAGGACTTTCATAGCAGACTATCATCTAGGTAGAAAAACATGACACTTCACACAATAGATAAATCACCAGGGGATATACATGTAATGACATTGCAAAGGAGACACCCTCACACCTAAACCATCATGGGTGAGTGTTGTTCTGGGTGTACTCTGCACTTTTATGAAAAACAAGTGTTATTGTCCCACTACCAAAAAACCCAGGTTGGGTAATATCCTTTCTGTCTTTTCCAGTTATTGTCTTTCATGCTAATTAGAATGGTGTCTCACCTTGATAAGGAAATGTGTGTATACATTCAATATAAATGACTACACACTACTCACTTTTAAATAACATAACGCAAAAACAAGATCAACATGTATTGACCTATCCACAGCAAAATGAAAGGTTCAGATATCCTCACAAATATTTGCATAGTTGCATGCAAACCCTTATACCACAACTTCTACCAGCATGCAAAAATGCTTCAGGTAAACCTGAGGATAAAGAAAACATTTGGTCACTGAAATCAGAGTGGTAATTAAAGTTAACTTATAAACATTAGAAGAAAAAAAATAACTGAGCAAGAAGAGCAGTGGAAATGGGAGAGGGGGCTGCTGACGTTTGGGCTGCAGTGGTAGGTGTAGTTGGAGATGGAGATGTGTTTATAGATAACTGGCTCTTCTTTAATAGGTAATCATTTTAAACAGTTGATTGACATATTAATCAATTAAACATTTTAGGGGTTTAATGAATTACAACATCATTATGGGCACTGCTAGGCAGGAAACATTGACATTGTAACGTTAACATAACTGGAAACAACAACATAGCAATATAGCCCACGTAAAAAAAAAAAATCTCTACGTTGTGTTTTACTTCTTATAGTGCAATGTTACCCGAGTGGAGGGTGGATGTGCATTTAAAACATGTTATAATATTGACTGTAAAACATTTCAATTGAAATGTTCACAGAAACTATGACGTGTGACGGACTTCGCATCGACCAACATACTGACACTACTGAAACTCCAAAGTAACGTTAGCCGATGTAGTATATTTTTATATTTTTGGCCACAATCGAGTGGCCAAAAATGTATTACATACTTAGTGATAAAAGGTTAACGGAAGTTAAAATGTACTATTTTATGTTAAAATATAAAATAATTTCATGCAATTTAATTTTGTTATTTTCACTGTAATGCCACCATGTTGTGTACCACAGATAATGGTATAGCTTTATGTATATGCTGTGAACTGTCAAAAAAAAAGCGACATTACGTAAATTTAACGTGCAATGGCTGTTACCATGGAGACGACGCTCTTGTTTACTAACATTCCCGGTCTGACAATAAAGAATAAGGTCCACCATGACATCAAAATTCCACCTTGAAATTGTCGGTTTAATGAAGGAATACCAATTTCAAGTGGCTAAGAGCATTGCCGAGGTAACTTAAAGATATAAAGTCAAGCTGAAATACTCAATGTCCAGCATTTACATTTTACGTAATTACATGCTATCTACTGTAAAAAAAAAATAATAATAAATAGCAGACGATTGTATTAGTATCCAAAGTTACTTTACTAGCTATATAGTACAGCAGTACAGTATGTTAGTGAATGATTAGCACTCCAGCAGACATATCATTAAGAACTCTTTGTGTCAACACAGGGACTGAAACAAATGTTTTCCCCCTCCTTTTTGGACCCAACAATCCGCCCATTGTTCGAATGTGAATGGCATGTTTACCTTACCAATAAGAAAAAGGTAGGTAAACTTGCTGAGTACATGTATTTTATATTATGCAAATGACATAATATATCATTCATTCAGTTTTTGCTGAGGTCAGGAAAGAAACATACTTTTAGATAATAGACTGTAACAACTTTATTTATAATATTGTAAAGTTAGTTGTCACCATAGCAGGAATCCCTATCGCCTTAATGGTTATAAATTGCTGAGTTAAACTGCATCCTTCAACTTTTTTTAATCCAGGAGCTGAGGGGGGAGGTGTGGCAATTTTCCAGCAACCAGATGTGTTTCGTGAATGGTTGTCTCCTTGGCAATGAGAAGGACCTTACCAGCTGGGCTGAGAAGCAGTGGAAGTTCACTTTCCCCCGTCCACAGGCACTATACTTGGCCCTTGCTAATGACTACTATTCTAAACACCTCCGCAGCACTGGGGCAAGTCAAGTCACACATACAAAGGAATAGGATACAGAGACACCATAGACCATGAAACCAGAGAGAATGTGGTGTTATCATAGAAAGTCACATTGCTGTAAACTAAAGTAACAATATTGATAGAAAGGGAGCCAGATAGCCCACGGGGAGAGGAAGCCCAGTGTCCAGCATGGGAAGTCTGGAGCGAGAGTGGCTTGGCTGGCATTCCTTCTGATGGTCCCATATATTAAACCTCTAATCTCAATACAGTTGTTCTGTTTTTAAAAAGAATGTAATGAACAGAGTGGTTTTTGTTAACTTACCCTTTGCCAAGAAATGTGTTGTATATTGCAAATCAAGATATTACACAAACTTCACAGAATAGGCATTAAAGACATGCTAGAACATGCCAATATTGCAATTGGATCTCAGTACCTTCTGCTAAGTTCTGTCCTCTTCAGTTACAAGTTTCTGCCCATTAGGCTTCACTATCCTTCCATTGAAAATTGACAATTTATTGGCTATCTCTATAATTTTAAAACCTACTGTGCTGTATTTGATAATTCTAACATTACAACAGCAATGTACCTACAGCATGACATCCTGTCTCTTTTCAACTACAGCACACCTTTGTTTACATGGACATTTTTATCTCAGGTGAATCGGTTGGCAGATTACTGTTTGAGGTGAGACTGGTTTAATTTCTAACCGTTGAACTGGCTGGACCAGAATGTGTAAAGATATGTTCTCAGCGCTTTATTGACAGCGTGTCTATTCTCTCTCCAGCTTTTCACAGAACTGTGTCCGAAGACATGTAAAAACTTCCAGACTCTGTGCACTGGGGAGGCGGGAAAGTCACAGAGTGACCTTCTTCTGTCTTACAAAGGTTCTATCTTCCATCGTGTAGTGCTCAATGGCTGGATACAAGGGGGAGGTACAGTATAAGCCTGTAATGATGAGAGGACATGGAGAACTATATTTGATTTTAATATCTTACTGTATCTGTTAGCTGTCAGATCAATTATTTACTGCACACGCACACACCAGTTGATAGTGTCGTATCTTCCTTTTGCAGATATTGCTTCAGGCAAGGGCAATGGAGGAGAGTCCATCTATGGTCCAACTTTTGGAGGTACAGATTCAGGGTTTACAGATACAGTTGCTTCTCTATTAATTCAAGGGCTGTTTATGCGAATACATAACGTTTTCTATGGCATACATAGGTTTTTACTGTGTTAATCGCAGACCGAACCTATTCAGCACAACACACAACAGTGTGCTCTTAAGGTTAGCCATAAAGCTCTAAGTCATAAAGTGGTAATGAAAACACTTAGAGTAGGGTTATGGATTCACGCGCAAAGCGCAGTGGTAGTTTTATTTAGCGCCAACAAGGACAAGTATATAAGGACTTAGTCAGAGGGCAGGCAGTGGTCATACACAGGTGTTCCAAAATAGACTGGAAGAAAAATAGAAGGGCTTGGCAAGAGTCGATGCCAGAGCAGGCAGTTGGTCATACACAGAATTCAGGCAATGGTACAGGAGGGCTAATCTGAAATCACAAACTCACAAAGCGGAATCTGCTCAAACACAGGTAGGCAAAGAAGATTATAAACCTGGGAAGATACTGGGCTCAGTATGTCACAAACCGCAAACAATACCTCACAAAGAGGAAGTGGCTGAGGTCGAGGGAGGAGAGGGAGGTTGTAGGTGTGTGAGTGAAGGTTGTGCAGGAGCAGGACGTGATCTGGGGTGTGAGTGACGTTCAGGAGAGGGAGGTTGTAGGTGTATGAGTGAAGGTTGTGCAGGAGCAGGATGTGATCTCAATCAATCAATCAATCAAAATTTATTTATAAAGCGCTTTTTACAACAGCAGTTGTCACAAAGTGCTTTACAGAGACACCCGGCCTTAAACCCCAAGGAGCAAACAACAGTAGTGTTGAGAATCTGGGGTGTGAGCGACATTAAGGAGAGGGAGTTTGTAGGTGTATAAGTGAAGGTTGTGCAGGAACAGGATGTGATCTGGGGTGTGAGTGAGGTTCAGGAGAGGGAGGTTGTAGGTGTATGAGTGAAGGTTGTGCAGGAGCAGGACGTGGCTGGACCTTACTAAAGCAGAATAGAGGCTGTTTTTCATAGATATTGCATTAATTGCTTTGTCAATTTCAGGTTGTTTTTACAACTTCCTTATTTGGTCTGGTTAAATCTAACCTTAGAGCATTTTCCTCCCCTTTATCCAGATTGTTTGGGGAGGTAGGAACTCACAAATCATACCCGGGTGTGCACCAAATAACCGAACCGTGGTCTGCTTGAACGAGATGATCTCAGGCCACTTCCAAATGAACCCTGGTGCGGTTCATTTCAAGTGAGAATGGAGTCCGACCCAATGGTAGAAAGTGACCCAAAATACTGAATATGGTAGCTTGAATTTGCTTAGTATTATGGGATTAGTTAGAAAGTCATCAAAATTGCGCTTAATAGCTTCAGTAGAAAGATTCCTGCATAAGTGACTAGCTAGCAAAATGAGTACCAAAGGACACATGGAGCAGCAGTGACACGAAAGCATATCTCTGAAATGTGTGATGCATTGCATAAAAGTGGCATCTCTTGGGATGAAAAAAAAACTTTCCGTGGTATGACAACCTTGATTGAATTATTGGTACCAAGCAGCCTCCAAGCAACCATTGCTGATGTTTCATTATATGCTGTATATATTCATTGGAAGCTTAACTTGAGATTTGTTACTATCAAGGGGATTGTGTTTCAGTTCATGCACCAAATCGCTATTAACATCATAGTGTCCTCAAAGCTTGTCTGGAAGCTGTGAGACCTGGGGCAGGACTTCTGACTTTCTATGTGCAAAATCAAGGTGGTGATGTTAAGTGACATCACTTCAACCACACTGACCATTAGCACAGGGCCCCCAAAAAGGTGCATACTGGGCCCCTCCTGTGTTCCTGATTTGTCTATAACTGTATGGCCAGGTACAACTCCCAACACAATCATCACTTATTTTAATGACATTAAAGTCCTTATTTCTAACAACGATGAGCCTGAGGTAGGAGTAGACAGCTTAGGAGAGGGTGTCAAACCTAAAATACGTTAAATGATCACTCTGTCCAGTGGACTAATAGTGTACTAAAAAGCAAGACAGTCAGGGAACAATTCCAGAAACTAACAATTACTGTTACAAGAACTATTTTTGTTCATTCTGAGAATTGTTCATTGTAGTTCCTCGACCTTGTTGAAGGTTGAAAGGCTGTCCAGTGGGGAAAATGTATTTGACACGGCTGGCCTAGGTGGTTAAAGTCCGGGCAAAGTGGTACCCGGTAAATAACCTCAACATCAATATGCTTCAGGAGATGGTGAGAGCGCACCCCCAGCTGCTGTACAGAGCCTCAAGAGCAAGAGATTTGTAGGTGTTAACATCACAATGGACCGGAAATGATCCCACCACACGACATTGTGATGGAGAATGCACAACAGCGTTTCTTCACCTAAGGAAGCCTAAGAGATGTCCTGAGGATCTTCACAAACTGTCTGGATTCAAACCCACAATGCGGCATCAGACTGCAGCTAATGGTCCAGTGGCCATCCTCGGACACTTACATGTTTCTTTAGGGCCACATCTTAGCAAATTCAAAAATATGCATGCAGAAATGTATGGAGATATATTGTTTGTGTAATCAAGGCTATTGATGGTCTAAACACTAACATGTGCCTCTGGGATCTCTGCTAGATGAAAGCTTTGCAGTCTCCCACAGTAAGAGAGGCATCCTAGGAATGGCCAACCAGGGTCCTCATAGCAACAGCTCACAATTCTACATCACTCTGCAGCCAGCCCTCTGGATGGACAGAAAATATGTGGCTTTTGGGTGCGTATGTCTCAGATGGTGTGTGAAATAATTGATGATAAGGGGCAGCAAGGTTCCTGGAGTAAACCCTCAAGGCATTGTTCTGTCGAGCTTCCCTTGAGCAAGCCACCATACCAAATTGCTCCAGGATTGCTGTCAATAATCTTGATCCTAACATATTTTTCTCAGAGTGTCTCAGAGTAGCAGGATTTGTTTTACTTCTACGTAAAGTGCAGTACAAATCTTGTGTCGAAAGTGACACATTTTGTTGTTTTAGCAATTTTGTAAATGACAATGACTAAGAGGTTAAAGGGCAGACTCTCAGTTCAATTTAAGAGTATTTACATCCATATATTGTAAACTTTGTAGCAAGTTTACTATTAGAGTCCCTTTTATACATAATTCTGCCATTTTAGGTAATTGGACAAGTAAACATTTTTTTAAATAAAATCTACATTCAGTGCTTTGTAAATCTTTTGAATTCAATGACTGCAATCAGTCCGCGACCCACAGACATCACTAAACGGTATCTTCCCTGGTGATGACCTGATCTTCCCTGGTGATGACCTGCCTGGCCTGTCCTGCAATCACCTTCAGTTCCTGTTATTTCAGGAACATTCAGTCACAAACATGAAATGTTTTGGCCTTGAAAAACTCCTTGGTTGCTTTATGTTTTGGGTCATTGTCCTGCTGCAGGGTGAAGTGCCATGCAAATGAGTGTTGAAGAATTTGGTTGGATCTGAGCAGATCACTTGTTTCACCTTTTTTGGATAGTTAGTTAAAAATATATATTTGTCTCTGTAAATTGTGTTCTAATATGTTTTTCACATGGAAAACTATGGAGTAGGGACTGCTCTGTGATATGCTCTGTAATATTCACCTAATTTTCAGATGTTTTCATATTCACTTTTGTAGTCAAGTTGTTGAAGGCCAAGATGTTCTGAGGAGACTTGAGGAAGTCCCAACCTACAATGAGAGACCCAAACCACAGTGTGAAGTGGCAGACTGCGGAGTGTTTGAACCCTGATTTAACTGTAAATGCATTTCTATTAAACCACAGTTTACACATTACTGGTCCTGCTGATTTTTTTAAATAGAAAAACATACAGAAGTTATTTGTTGTATCAACAAGGGATTCCATATTAGCAGAAGATTCGCAAGCATTCAAACTGATCTTTTATTTTCTTTTAGGAAAAATACATGTTGCCTGAAACAAGTTATGACGCGCAGGCACTTTCGGTAAAGTAATAAAACGGAGCTTCGTGTTTCAAAGTACAGGGGGCAAGTACAGTATCCAGACCAAACACAATTTTTATTACACACTCATTGCGTAATATAGATGGCCAGTACAAGAACACGAAAATATCTCAATTCACGCTCGGCGTCCTCTGTCCCCGTCTCCTTTTCAAAAACGATTGGAGGAAAAGGTCAGAAAGGAGTGTCGTCCGACTTTCTCATCCAATGGGTTTTGAGAAACTGCCGATGAGAGAGGACGTGAGAGGTATTGAGATTTTCCAGTCTCAACCCACGACACCTCTACCCCTCCCGGCAAGTAAGCAGTAAAAAAATGCCACATGACCTATGTAGAAGGAAGTAACAACGCCAGAAAACATTAAACCCGTTTACAGCGCATATACAGCAGCAATTCAGCTCTCTCTGCCGATACCCTGCATCATTTGGGTGGAATAAGTTGAGGAAAGTGAAATTAAACAACATGTACATAAAAGTTGTATATGTTATTGTTGGCCTTGTCTTGGTTGGTACAACAACAGCTGCAGACGCAGGTAAGTTTGCAACCTAGTAGCTGGCAAAACAGCTTGATCTCGCGGTCTCTTCATTGGAAAGCCTGCGAGCAAAGCTAACTAGTCAGTTAGCAGTAACTGCGCGAGATGTGTTGGGTTTATAGTAATGGTACATATACATCTAGTTAACACGAATGTTACAACAAACCGTTTCAAAAAAGGATTTATGCGAATCAGAAGTGTTGTCAAATCATGTCAAGTTTGTTCGTTCTTATAAGGATAAGCATAGATCTGAGCAACATAGCCAGCTAGCTAATGTAGCTAGCTAAAGTAGTTAGACCGCTGGCCTTTTTCTAGACTACGTGCGAGGTATCAAGGAGCCCACGTTGGCTTTCTCAAGAAAATACGACTTGTCAGCAACCTCGAACTTCCAGGCACCTGGTTATACGTATGCCTTTAGTAGGAGATTCCGCATTGTCTCTATATAAAATAGTTATTTTCAGTAATCCAATCGGCTGTTATTTAATATGTTGTAATTTACCTTGCTTAACATTGTATAGTGTGTCATGCTGTATACCTTAATGTAGCTAGCTTCCCAACTTGGTCGGTTAATTAGTTGTATTTGTACTGAAATACAAAGATAATGAAATGTATTGTCAAAGTAATTTCTTAGGGACAGCGATTATTTAGATATGCCAGTTTTATTATGAATTTCGTGAATCTCTCTAGGGTTATCTGATTATCGCTTTTACTAGTAACAGTAGTCTCACAAGCGTTTTGAGAATTTTGTATATTGAGAACGACCAGGTCTACAAGTAGATCACAAATAGATGTACATAACATTCATTAGCTGTCTTGAGAAATATGCAACATTAAAAGTAATCTACTAACCATATAAATCATTTTTTGTTTTTTTTAAAACAGCATTCTGAAAATAATATCCCACTAGTTAGTGACAATTGAATTGAGTTTATGACAGCAACGGAGAGCTTTATACAGTATTGTGGACAGTACTGTACTGTAGTTAGGTCCGGAAATATTTGCACAAGGACAATTTTCCTTATTATGGCTCTGTATTTCACAACCGAGATGCAATTGAAGTGCAGACTTTAAGCTGTAATTGAAAGGGTTGAACAAAAATATCGTTTGAAACGTTTAGGAATTGCAACCATTTTCATACACAATACCCTACCCTCAAATTTAATTGGACAAATTAACAATCATAAATACTTTTTTAATGTACTTTTTTAAATACTTTGTCAAGAATCCTTTGCAGGCAATGACTGGTTGAAGTCTGGAACACATGAACATCATCAAACGCTGGGTTTCCTCCTTTGTGATGCTTTGCCAGGCCTTTGCCAGCTGTCTTGTGGTTGCTTGTTCATGGGTCTTTCTACCTTAGGTTTTTTCTTCATCAAGTGAAATGCATGCTCAATAGGGTTGAGATCATGTGATTGACTTGGCCATTGCAGAATGTTCAACTTCTTTGCCTTAAAAACAGTGAAGCACCATCCGGTCATCTTGGCTGAATCTAAGCATCTAACCTGTACACTTCCGAATTCATCCGGCTGCTTCTGGCTTCTGTCACATCATCAATAAACACTAGTGCTATGCATGTCCATGCCATCACACTGCCCCTACCATGTTTTACAGATTAAGAGGTATCCTTCAGGTCAGGAGCTGTTCCAAGCCTACTCCATATTTCCCATCATTCTGCTACAGGTTGATCTGTCCAAAGAATTATGTTCCAGAACTGTGCTGGCTTTTTACATTTTATTCATTTTTTTGCTGAAGTCTTATCTGGCCTTTCTATTCTTGAGGCTTATGAATGGTTTGCACCTTGTGGTGAACAAGCTGTATTTGCTCTAGTGAATTCTTCTCTTTATGGTAGACTTAAGATAATGATATGCCTACCCCCTAGAGAGTGTTCTTCGTTTGGCTGGATGTTGTGAAGGGGTTTTTCTTTAACATGGAAAGGATCCTATGATCATCCACCACTGTTTTCTTCCGTGGATGTCCAGGGCTTTTTGTGTTGCAGAGCTCACCAGGGCATTCCTTTTTTTTGCAGAATGTACTAAACTGTTGATTTGGCCACTCCTAATGTTCCTGCTATCTCTCTGGTGGATCTTTTTTTTTTTGCAGCCTATGGATGGCCTGTTTCACTTGCATTGAGAGCTCATGTTGTGGGTTCACAGCAACAGCTTCCAAATGTGAATACCACACCTACAATCAACTCCAGACCATTTACCTGCTTAATTGATGAAGGAATAGCCCACACCTGTCCACGAAACAACTTTTGAGTCAATTGTCCAGTGTCTGTCGTTCCCATGAAAAAGAGGGGGCTACATATTAAAGAGCTGTGATTCCTAAACACTTCCTCCAATTTGGATGTGAATACCCTCAAATTAAAGCTGAGAGACCACACTTGAAGCCAATATTCAGTATTTAACATTACATTTAATAATATTTTGGTGCTCAGCCAAAATAACAAAACTTGTCAGTGTCCAAACATCTTTTGTTCCACCCTTTCTAATCACAGAGTTATGGTTATGGATGCAGAAGAGCCAGACAAATTACTGTCTTTAAATTGGTCCTGGATGCACATGGGACAGGCTTATGATGTTGTTTGTGTTTGTATAGATTAATATATTTAGCCTTTTAAAAATCAACCTGACAGGTCCAGTTAAGGTCTTTATCCATCTATGTTGTATACATTCCCTCACAGTTCTGGTCTACTACAGCAACTGCAGATATATACTTCTGTTTACTGTTGATGTCTTCCTTTTCAGAGGATGGATGTCATGGACGTGATTGTCAAGATTGCGGTGGTGACTGTCGATGGATGAATTGCAATAGTAAGTACCTACCTCTCTGCTATGACTACATGCAGAAGCACTCTAAAAACACACTGTTCTTACAAAATGACCTCACCCTTTCTTTAGACGGCCAATTCCAATAAAACAAATGTTCTGTTGTATAGTAGGTTGTACATTACTCAGTTTCTGTAGGCTAGAGTCGGTTCTTACTCTATTTCTTTCTTCTCAACCAATAATTAGTTTTGCAATGTTCTGATGGATGATCATGTGACTGTTCCCCCTGAAAGTGGGAATCTGCATCACGGTGAAACTGCTACTGTCAGCCCCACCATTTCTGTTAATGTTTTTGTTGTCTAAGCACAGGTGGAGAGTTGTGCATTATGACTTCTGAGGGTAAAACACATTAGATGTTGCTAGTACATTACTTTTTTCAGAACCTAAAAGTGTGTCAGTTTTACCCTAAAAGGATTCTATCCTTAACATGTAAGCTTGACCAACAAATTCTGCGGCCATCTACTATAATTTGGGGGTTAGGATCATATGGTTCTCTTTCGGGTACATTCATCCAGTTTTTTGACATTCCAAAGGATCAAGAAGTAGCCATCTTCAGAGAGAAGTCACAAAGTAGTTGGACAATAGGTAGATTGCACAAGGCAGTGAACTGACAAGTTTACATGAACTTAAAGGGATAGTGCACCCAATTTACTAAATTACTTTGGTTTCCCTTACCCCGTAAGCAGTCAATCAGCGTATTATAATGGAAATGCATACTCTGGTTTTTATCTTCCTGTCACTGTTGTTAGAATAATTGACATAAGTGTCATTAACTGACATAAGTGACATTAATACTCTGTTGTATATATTTCTGCTGATGTATACAAGTTCACGCTGATGTGTGAAAGATTATAATATTGGTCCTATGACTTGACTGGAATTTGTGCCACAGGCCTAATTACCCTCTCTGCCGTTGGGACTGAAAAACAGGCATGCCTTGCTCTCCAAGGACACCAATGTGTCATTATGTAATTTTGGTGAACTGACCCTAGCTTAAGATTCTAGGACATTTAGTCTAAATCCCCTCTACATCAGCCATTTTAGAGAGCAGAGAAACACTATCTTCTGGTCCTTGGACCAGAGCAGTTTTGCTACGCCTTAATCTCATTATGATAATGGAAACGCCGCTCTGACGATAATGACAAATGTCTTGACTATGCAGAATAGCGTGCTTATGAAATCTCCAATGAAAATGTTTGTTTGTTTTTAGGCTTCAGGGCTGTTATTTTTGCTGTGGCCTGTGATATATTAATCTCTTTATAGGCCTGAGTCATTCAGTATGCAGTACATTAAGCAACTAGCCCAGACCTGACGTGGTATAAGCAGTGTGCAATATAATACAGTTGGAGTTTCTTTTAGGCAGCAAGCAATGCAAAAGGCATACAGCAAAGAATTCTACCAACCGCAGGGACACCTAATTGTAATTGAAGTCGACTTGTTTTAATGTAGCTTGGAGTTTTTTCATACCCAGGGTATTTTGCTTGATATAGCAAAGCTTTCCGTCAATCAGTGTCTAGGACACAGGCTTCCCAGTTTAGACATTAATTAATAGTCCTTGATTTATGAGATGGTGAAAAGGAGAGCTGATTTGTTTACCTCTGGCAATATTTAGCCCTGTAAGTAAAATTTTTTTAATGTACTACAAGCCAATCTATGAGCATTGATATGTTGTTAAAGGGGGTAAACGTGAATGTCTGTGTTTCTGGGTGTGTCATATATTTGGGCAATTTCTCATATATTCATTTATTGCCTTTTAAAAATCACCCTCCTAATGACTAAGCAAAAACTGAGTGGGTGAGTGAGACTGTGTTCTTGATAATTTGCATAATAATTGAGAGAATTGCCAACTAACCTGATGGTCCTGTAATAACGTCACAATTGTGGGTGTGGTAAGTTAGAATCAAGGTGTGTGGGTGGGTCCTGAGAATGCTTGATGGCAGACTATGCTGTCTAACAGAGTGGAGTGCGTACAACACAGACATGGACACTGGTCACCATTGCACTATGCGTGGACCTTGATGAAGACAGTTCCAATAACAGGAAAGGAGGCTAAGTAATGAATGGCAGGAAAATAACTATATCCTAAGTAGGGAAATGGGGATGAAGGATAAGGTGAAGAGGGGACTAGAAGAAACACGGCCATCAGGATGAGGAGAATACAAGCTATGAGACCACACAGTACCTCCTAATGTCAAAGCACCAATTTTTTTGTGACGGTTTTGGGCTTTAACTAACAACTATTTTGATAATTGTTTTATCTATTGGTTACTACTTTGATTAATTGGACAGAGAAAATTCATTTCAAAATTAACCCTGTAACACCAATAGTATCATATTTGATACATGAGTTTGAGACCTCAACATCGTCAACATGATCCGTACTTTCACTAAAAACCTGTTGTAAGCAATCTGAAACGTCTTCTTCCCCCTGGTGGATAGTCTGTGCACTGCAGGCAATAGCAGGCTTTTTGGATGACAGATCAAAAATGTTTGCTTTCATATAGCAACACAACCGTTTTTGGTAGGGAACTCTTTGCTAATTTTGAAAAAGTTACAGTAAGAATAAATTTTTTATTGTTAGTAATATTTCAATAGGAATATTTACTGTATTGAAGCAACTTAATTACTTAATATTTCATACCTTATTTTATATTAAAATCGTGTTGATAATGTGTGTATCAAATATGATACAGCAGGTACAGTGGGGAGAACAAGTATTTGTTACACTGCCGATTTTGCAGGTTTTCCAACTTACAAAGCATGTAGAGGTCTGTAATTTTTATCATAGGTGCACTTCAACTGTGAGAGACGGAATTCCAGATAATCCCATTGTATGATTTTGAAATAATGAATTAGCATTTTATTGCATGACTTAAGTATTTGATCACCTACCAACCAGTAAGAATTCCGGCTCTCACAGACCTGTTAGAGACTGCTTTTTTTTTTTTTTTTAAGAAGCCCTCCTGTTCTCCTCATTACCTGTATTAACTGCACCTGTTTGAACTTGTTACCTGTATAAAAGACACCTGTCCACACACTCAATCAAACAGACTCCAACCTCTCCACAATTGCCAAGACCAGAGAGCTGTGTATGGACATCAGGGACAAAATTGTAGACCTGCACAAGGCTGGGATGGGCTACAGGACAATAGGCAAGCAGCTTGGGGAGAAGGCAACAACTGTTGGCGCAATTATTAGAAAATGGAAGAAGTTCAAGATGATGGTCAATGTCCCTCGGTCTGGGGCTCCATGCAAGATCTCATCTCGTGGGGCATCAATGATCATGAGGAAGATGAGGGATCAGCCCAGAACTACAAGGCAGGACCTGGTCAATGACTTGAAGAGAGCTGGGACCACAGTCTCAAAGAAAACACTATGCCGTCATGGATTAAAATCCTGCAGCGCACGCAAGGTCCCCCTGCTCAAGCCAGCGCATGTCCAGGCCCATCTGAAGTTTGCAAATGACCATGTGGATGATCCAGAGGAGGAATGGGAGAAGGTCACGTGGTCTGATGAGACAAAAATAGAGCTTTCTATTCTAAACTCCACTCGCCGTGTTTGGAGGAAGAAGGATGAGTACAACCCCAAGAACACCATCCCAACCGTGAAGCATGGAGGTGGAAACATCATTCTTTGGGGATGCTTTTCTGCAAAGGGGACAGGACGACTGTATCGTATTGAGGGGAGGATGGATGGGGCCATGTATCGCAAGATCTTGGCCAACAACCTCCTACCCTCAGTAAGAGCATTGAAGATGGGTCGTGGCTGGGCCTTCCAGCATGACAATGACCCGAAACACACAGCCAGGGCAACTAAGGAGTGGCTCCGTAAGAAACATCTCAAGGTCCTGGAGTGGCCTAGCCAGTCTCCAGACCTGAACCCAATAGAAAATCTTTGGAGGGAGCTGAAAGTCCGTATTGCCCAGCGACAGCCCCGAAACCTGAAGGATCTGGAGAAGGTCTGTATGGAGGAGTGGGCCAAAATCCCTGCTGCAGTGTGTGCAAACCTGGTCAAGAACTACAGGAAACGTATGATCTCTGTAATTGCAAACAAAGGTTTCTGTACCAAATATTAAGTTCTGCTTTTCTGATGTATCTAATACTTATGTCATGCAATAAAATGCTAATTAATTATTTCAAAATAATACAATGTGATTTTCTGTATTTTTGTTTTAGATTCCGTCACTCACGGTTGAAGAGTACCTATGATAAAAATTAGACTTCTACATGCTTTGTAAATGGGAAAATCTGCAAAATTGGCAGTGTATCAAATACTTGTTCTCCCCACTGTTTATAAGGTAGTAAATCCCCCAGTCGTCATTGCATTGGATTTCATGATGCAATCTGCTTTATGCCTACCATAATGCCAAATACACCATTTAGATGTTTTAATAGAAGTAATAAAACATTGGATATATTAAGATATATTTACAGTGGAAATAGAGATATTAGTTTTTTTTTTATATATGCAACCCACTCTCATGAGGAAGTCTTTTTCTAATCGATTTTCGCAAGAATAACTCCTTGGCTATCATAATCTGTATGTTATATTGACAAATTCAGAGACGAAATTCAGAGTATGCAATGTATTTGTGATGGCCAAAGCAGTAGTGTTCAAAATGTCCTCAGCATGACCATGGGTGGCATGGGGCAGATGAGAATGATGAGAAATGGACTCCTAATGCAATGCTTCCTGAGGGAAGCTCAGATAGTAGTGATGAGTAAGAATTTTGAGATGAAAGTGTCGACCAGACTAGTGCAGAAGTAGAGGTGTGACAGACCACTATCCTCTCTAGAACCGGACCCCCCCCCCCCCCCCCCCCAGCAAAATAAAAAGGTGAAAAATGGTTCCAGTTGTAAAACAAAAAAAACCGTTCCAAACCAAATTTCTATTTGGTTTTCTAAAATAAAAATTGTAGTGATCAATAAATTACCATAAATGCCTGATGAATCAAATATGATTAAAAAAAAAATTGCATATGTAAATTATATCTATAATACATTTTTAAAATATATTTTTACAAAGGGTCCATTAAACACTTCAAGATTAGAATTTTCAGGCTGCTATTTGATGTGTCAGGCTTTACACGGTTAAATGCAAATGTTTTATTTGAAATACATTAAAGTTTTCAGTGTTATTCTCATCCTTTTACAATGCATTCATTAAAACAACTGTAGGCATAGTTACAAAACAAAATTGTGCTGTTGGAAAAGCATTCCAGGGTATCATGAAGCTAGTTGAGAGACATTTGATTGATACTGTATATGTTTATGGAAATTGTAGTGCATTTAAAAGCCTCAATGTTTCTGTTGTGGTGAAATATAGAACTCACCAAATTTGACACTAATTGGTTAATTCATCAGTAACGCCCAGAATGGTTGCAGCTGCTCAACCATCTACAAACTGAATGGTGAAAAACTTGTCATTAACTTTAACTCAGCCATGCATTCAACTGTGAACTAACTATTTCTCTATTAGAAATGTAACTCCATGAATGCAAATTATATTATTATAATGAATGAAGAATTTGTATTATATTAACTTGACATGCTGGGCACTATTTATCTTCTATTTATCTTCTGTCAAACTGTTTTCTTTTTAAATGCTCATGCATTGCTGACGTGCTACCATGTCATGAGAGTTCTGGTTTCAATTATTATTATATTTACAACAAACTGGTTTGTTGAATTCTTAAACGTAAACTGGTCCAATACAGTAAGCTTACTTTTGTTGTTTTTGGTCGTGCGCAACTTCCCTTCAGTGTAGCCTCCGCCATTCTTCAAAATGTTTCTTTTTGCTGCATCTCATGTAGACCCAACTATTTGATAATTACATTCGTTGCCAACAATTTTGATTATCAACATTACCTATTTTTATTGATTATTTGTTGCAGCCCTACAAAGGTTATTTCTAATGTACCTTTGCAAGACATAAATTGAGTTCATATTAGCACGTATTTACCTCAATTGGAGGTCCTGTGTGCACTGGATCAGTTTTTCTTAAAGGACCTCTTGTTGTTTTCGTATTGTCATATGTCTTCTACTCAGGAGTGCCTTCCATCTAGCCAGCCCTAGGAAGAGTCTTGACGGTTCCTAACTTCTTCCATTCCACAATGATAGTGTTCTCCTGGGAACTTTCAATGTTATAGCAATTTGGAATAACCTTTCCTAGGGCTTGGTATCGGCAGTAATATCCCAATATTATCCCAATTTAATGTGGATTTAGTGATTATTACAATACCAATATTATTTTTGAGTTTCACTGGGAATGAAGGCAATGTACTGCACAGGGAACCTAGCTTATATAACATTAAATTACTAAAGATTAATGTTAGACCTTGATGACCAGGCCAAATTTTACACACACAAATAACCAAAATATATAGGTTATTTTTACTAAGAAAATATCAAACATTTAAAATAAGTACCTAATTTATTAAGTAATGGCAAATTAGCTGAGGCTCTGACTTGTCTTTTACATTTGTTTGTTGTTACAGAAAAGTACACTTACAGAATCCTGTTATCAGTTATAAGCATGATTATTGTTATAATTATAATTCTCCCTGGCTTAATCTTTTTCCCTGTGATTGTAAACCACCCGTGGTCAGAGCTCTTAGCTAGAGGACAACATATGAAACCCAAGATGTTGTAGAAGTCCCCCACAAACCGTTCCACTGAATGATACAGTTGAACAGGTCACTGAAAATGACTTTATTCTCGAGTCAGTAAGGAGTTAAATAAGGATTTGTAAGTAAACTGCACATCACTTGTTACAGCAGAGCTGTCGAGATTGCTGGCTGCAGTGCCAGAAAACATTCTAGTGTCTCCAGCACACTGTTACACCGTGTCACAATGTCAGTCAGCAGCTTGTGTAAAGGCCTTGCATATGGCTGGCCATAGTGCTATGGTGAAAAAAGGTTGCAATGAGCCTCACCCCAACCAAGCAACCACTTCTTTTAGTGTGTGTGCAAAACAGCCAACTTGAAGCAGCACTATCAATGTCACAACATGCATCATATTAGCAGCAATGTACGTCACAAGCACGGTTTTCCTCTCTAACCTCCGAAGAGGAAATGCATAATTTATAAAATCGATTTCTGGGATCTATTTCAAATCATCCCAGTGAGAATCCCAGTTTATTGCAAAATATATTTGTTTTTACCCAGCCTTAACCTTTCCCCGATCTAAGCCTTGACTTCACAGGCCATCTCAGCTAAAATTAAGTGTAGGACCTTAACATAGACAATTGTGCATTTCTATGTCTGGTCCAATCTATTTAATTTGCCACATTTGGAATCCTGTCGCACTTAAGAAACATCTCAACCATGATCAAAGGTCACAGGATGCATCTGAGCTCATTTTGGAGTTCCATAGCGAAGGGACTTAATACATGTGATTTATGTTTTTATTTAAAATCAGTTGGCGCACCTTAATAAAATTGTTTTTGCTTTATTATGGGGTATTATATTCATTCAATCAAATTTAATCCTTAAACATTAGTCTATTAGGCAAAAAATATGGATTACGTATGGGGGCGTCTGAATACTTCCCGATGGCACTGAATATATTTGTGAATTGATTCTTTGAGTAAAATATCTATAAAATATGGTCACTTTTTTTTTTTTCCTACAATATTTTTCTTGTGCAGAGGTTAGTGCTGTATTTTTTTGATATTCAATATTTAACAGATTTTACAATAGGTTCTTCATTTTGCTTAATCTTGATTAACTATTTTTTATTTTAATTATAAGCACAGCAATTAACAGCTCAGGAAAACACCACTCATAAAGCCAATAAACCTATACATATATCACGTTTACAAGAACAAACAAGTGTTTGTATGTACAATTGCGGTCGGAAGTTTACGTACACTCATCATGGACATGAATGTCATGGCAATATTGGGCTTTCAATTATTATTTTTCTGGGGCTGAATAATTGTAAAACATACATGTTTAATAGGAAAAAAACAAGAATTTGGTGCACAGGTTTTCATTCATTTGGTTCTTCTGTAATCCACACAGGGTTATGTGTTCAAGTAAAAAAATATATAAATAAAAAATGTTTACTGTCCTACAGTTTACCAGGTCAACTTGAGAGTAAGAGTGAGTCTGCCTCCTGTTCCCTACTCTCCTTAAACAGGCAGAATAATTCATTTTGGTTTCTAGTGAGGTTTCAAAAAAAGTGTTTGCTGTCATACTCCCTCAAATGGTGTTTGCTCAAAAAAACTAAAAAGGGGAACAGCATCAATATTTCTCAAGAAAAGTAGAGATCGATGAGCTTGTACTGAGATTAAGAAACACATGTCATTGCTGTCCCTGCTGAAGGTGACCAATCACTATTAGGGTACTCAGACTTTGGGTATTAGAATTCCAGCTGCCTCTTGCAAAAAGAAATTGTGCAAAAACACCCAAAAGGAAAACCAAAACGACCAAGTACATGCCAATTTTGTCACGATAAATGCTAACTGTTGTGATTGAGAAGCATGCAATTGAAATGACAAACCATACTGTTTAGTTTCTCGAACCAGAGGGCTACTTCCTCAATCTTTGAAAAGCGGCAGTTAAGAAGTATCACACACGGGGAGTTATTTACAAAATGGGTCATAATCTCCATAAAAACGGTGGCAAAACTGGAAAAGCGGTTCTTTGCCTTCTTACACCATTCGTTTCTTCCATTGGGGATTTTCAGATCCCCTTCAAATGGGGTCTCTGTTTCATGTAGGCTTACACAATTTAGCCGTTTTGATAACCATGTTAGTGGAGCAAATTCTTTTTGTAGAGTTAATCGAAGCAAATATGTTGACAAACATCACCCTGTCCTGACGAGATGTACACGTTTATCAAAATGCTGAGCCGTGCCGAGCCTAAAAGAAATGCAGAACTTACTTTAAGCAATTCGGAAATTCCTTATTGGTTAAATTAATGGTGAAATGCAAAAAGAACCAGTATCACATTTTGACTTTTATGAGAAGTGTTGTCTGGTGTTTCCAAATGTGCAAAATGGCTATCATTGTTACCTTCTGCCGTTGCTCTGAGTTTGGCAACGTGAGACTATGCCCTGTTCTTTTCTCACAGACGCACTTCAGGTTGCCCCTCCCCTGTTACCTGATCGCTTAAGCAGTTTGTCCTCCTACAAATGTTAAAGCAGAATGTTTAACTTATTATTTTTAGGCTGTTCGGGACCTGTTAGTGGTAGTCTGAACTGCATATTCAGACTAGTCAGATAAAAAAACTGTCCAGGATGTTGTCCAACAAGACTAGCTGGCCAGGCATAACAATGACAATGCCAGCCCGGCTAACTAAACAATGATTTCAGTGAGAACAAACAAACAGAGGTCTCATTAAGCATTTCTTACAAAACGCGGGACTGGCTTGTTTTGTTTAGGTAGATTTTTATTTAGGTGATTATTCTGGCAAAAGTCTGTTTGCCAGGCTACCTGTTGTCCTCGAATTGCTAAAATTAGGTTGCTGTAAACAGGCTTATGTGACTCACAAGGTGGATTTAATTTCTGGATAATGATGGGTATCGGTTAAAGAGAAGTAAGATAAGGGCTGAGAATTTATAAAGTGAATGTGTGTGCTACTCAATCACTTCTCCTCTTAGCAGCCACAACTACAGCCAAAAACATATCCGCACAGCACTGCATCACACCAGAACCAACAGCTCACCACCGCTCCACAGATGAGCGCGCACGTCACAAAGACCACACACCAGGGTGTCACGCACCACACAGGTGGTCACAGCAGCAGGATTAACAACAACCGCTCGCAGGCCTGAACCAATGCATCTCACAAGCCCCACAACAGATCACTTACGAGAGATGAACTCAGCAAACCTGAAGGGTCACACGAAAGACTCAGAGCAGAGATGCCGGTTTCAAAGTACACACCTAGACTACACACCCTCTTCAGAATGTAGTTAATGAGCCAGCTCACTGCGGCAAGTCAGCATCAAGCCAACTCTTATTACCGTATTTATCTTATGGTTTAGGGATTTAATTTAAACAAGGCTTTGGCGTCAGAGTGACACCGCTTGCCCCAGAAGGCTGTATTTTGATACCACAGAGCTACGCCATTCCGAACTTAGGACAACTACAAGTTGCCACGCCGCTGCACTGTTCTGAGCTTTGCCACGCCGCTGCACTGTTCTGAGGGATTTTCCTCTGACAGACCGCCTCTCCTGTCTCATTCTCCAAGTCGGTTCAGTTTGCGCTGATGTCACAATCCTTCTGGGATGTGTAGGACTGATTTCCTCTTTACAGCTGCCCACGAGCCCCCTTTCACTCAACCCACACCAACTGGAAGGCCTACCTACACACGGAACCGAACTGAGAGAGGTAGAGGGGTCCTGCACGCTTTGCAAGACTCAGCAACACTCAGAATAGAGAAATTGCCCTCTGTGTTTTTTGTTTCCTGTCGAATTTGGCAATATGTCGGTGTGTTAGCAAGTTGGGTTAAAGCTTGATTTGTGCTTCAGTGTCAAACACAAGCCCGCACAGCCAGGCCGCATAGGCTACGCGCACCTGCTCAAAAAACTGAAAGCGCGTAGCTGTGCGTATGTCAACCGCAGAGCTGCACAAACAATGATTGGTTGGATGGTGGAGGGAGGGGTTCACATAAATAATAAATATTTGAAATTCATCTTTTCGTCCATGTTATGCATCTGCTGAACAAGCACACTGTATTCTCCCACATCTGCTCAAGACATATTCAAAGGCTTTGTTGACCTTTGCGTCTTCTCTCTTTCCTTCTAATTAACTGTATACAAATCAGTTCTTCCAACTCATTGTCCTACTTCTCCTCCTCAATTAATTTTACAAGTTCTCTCAAACTCACCAATCCGGAAATAGATTCATTTAATTAGAAATACGCTTTAACTGTGAATATGTGCATTATTGTCTTAACATTTTAGTAACACTGAATAACAAAGTAATAGTATAATGGCATAACATTTTAACATTTATTACCTGGAACCTAGTCATCATGTAAAAGCATGTGCATTTTTAAACTTAATTAGATACTAGTACTTATCTAATTGCTACTATTACCTATTCCAATTGTTACTGGTAATCTCCCCTTTTAATAGTATAATACAATAGATATTAATGCGTATTTGATCTCTTCATTTGGATTAGCGACTATCACTAGGAGTTCAATTACAGAAATGTATTATCAAAAATGTAATGAGGGTTAATTTTGGTAATGAGATCCTAAAAAGTTTTAGATATGAAATAATTATTTGGCCATAACTGTCTCTTACTTTGGATTGTTTTGTGTTATTCCATCCCGCCAAAAAATAAGTATTTTTTTCTTCATATTTAGGGTTGCGGTTGATGTCTTAAAAATTCAGAAAACGGAGTCTTTGAAAATTAAATTAGAGAATTTCTATATGTGGAATCCATAAAAAATATTAAAAAGATCGGGCCATACAAAAAAATATATGTATCATTACGTTACAGCATGTCATCCTGCAGTTCAGCAATTTGTCAGTAGTAGAGATCAAGTCCAATATTGGCTTTGCAACTAATATGAAAGTAGTTGGGTCATGATTTAGTAATACACTGCTCAAAAAATTTAGGGAACACAATCATCGCAGTATAACACCAATTCGTTTCAATTTCAGGGATATCAATCTGTCCAGTTAGGAAGCATAAGTGGTTGTGAATCAATTTCACCTGTTTTGGTGCAAATTAAAGTGACAACAGGTGCACTGAAGAGGTAACAGCAAGACAACCCCAAAACAGGAATGGTTTTGCAGGTGGTGGCCACAGACAATTGCTCTCTTCCTATCCTTCCTGACCGAGTCTTCTCTAGTTTAGCATTTTCTGGTATCCTTTTCGCTACTGGTAGCATGAGGTAGTACCTGCAGCCCATTTCTCCAGGATGGCACATCCATACGTGCTGTCGCAAGAAGGTTGGCTGTGTCTCCCAGTACTGTCCGAAATGGACTCCATGGGGGTGGAATGAGGGCCCAACGTCCTCTAGTGGGACTTGTGCTCACAGCCCAGCACCTTGCAGCTCGATTGGCATTTGCCAGAGAACACCGGAATTGACAGGTCCGCCATTGGCACCCCTGTTCTCTTCACGGATGAGTGCAGGTTCACACTGAACACATGTGACAGACATGAAAGGGCCTGAAGATGCAGTGGTGAACTTAATGTTGCCTACAACATCACCCAGCATGGCTGGTTTGGCAGTGGGTCAGTGATGGTCTGGGGAGGGTTTCACAGACCTCCACATGATAGCCCTGACTGCTGTTAGGTACTGGGATGAAATTCTCAGTCCTCGTTTCCCTGACCTCTGGGACATTATGTATCGGTGCATCCGACGCCTCCAAGTAGCGATTATTTCTGGTGGATTTTCAAAGTACACATCCGTGCGTGCTTTTTGGGGTAATATAGGCTAAATCACAACTCCTTGGGCCGTAATGAGTAGGGGTTACCATGACTCTCTTGTCTTTTCGCATTTTGAAAAAGTCAGTTATGACCTATGTTGATAGTTATTGTATCAATGTCATTTACAAATGAAAGAAACTATTGTTGTTGTGCCATGAAATGGCTTTGGCAGTGTAAAATTCATCTTCATTCTCGCTAGCAATTGCTCAGTTCTTACATCTGTTCCAAGTAGTGAGTTAGTAGATAGTAAGCCTATTACTGGTCAGTCTGCTGTTAAAATGTCCAGTGGCAAAAGCTGTACAGTTCATAGATGATATTTGTGGTGGAGGTAAACGTAATAAAAAACGTTAGTCAGTTTTGCTTAAGGGTGTATACCATCGCATCGCATCATCTTCCGCTTAATCCGGGGCCGGGTCGCGGGGGCAGCAGTCTAAGCAGGGATGCCCAGACTTCCCTCTCCCCAGACACTTCCTCCAGCTCTTCCGGGGGGACACCGAGGCGTTCCCAGGCCAGCCGGGAGACATAGTCCCTCCAGCGTGTCCTAGGTCTTCCCCGGGGTCTCTTCCCGGTGGGACGGGACCGGAACACCTTCCCAGGAAGGGTGTATACCGAAATATTCAAACTTGGCGTAATGTTAATGCGTGACAAAATCTATTGCTCCGTGGCGTAGCGGTTAAAGACGCAGCCTCTCACGTGAGAGACCAAAGTTCGAATCCAGTGAGGGCAACTATGAACATTTGATCATATTTCCATGGATTGTAATGGTGTTCATTAAATGTAATGTAAATATATATTTGTTCAGAAGGGGTGTCCTCATTATGCTGTGTACTGTATCCCACAAATCTTGAGGTGCCTTCTTGGTAAAATTGTCTGATTTTGCTGACAATATGTTCTAAAACGATTTACAATCTGGATTGCATACATTACAATGTGAGGTGCCAGGAATGAAACCTAACTAACCTAGCTTTGCATGTCAATGTTATAAATATGTTGTGAAGTTGAAGTTTAAGCATAACTGTTGGGTGATTGAGGTTAGGAAAAGGGTATGCCTATGTTTTAGGTTAAGGGGGTAGGGTTAGGTTTAGGGCCAAGATGTAGGGACATGGATTCCTGTGTCAGGGTTAGGTTTCAGGTCACCACAAGGGTAGAAAAAAGGTTTGTTTGTGTGGTACTGGTGGTGATGTTGGGTATGACTAACTTCCAGGAGGGAGGTGGACCAGGGAAAAACAGGCTACACCCCAGAGTGGAGATGCACATCTAATAAAACCTCACCTGGTCTTATTCATTTGACTGAAGGCAAAACTAAACATTGTGCCCTCAAATTGGTCTTGTTGGTACACTAGGTATTTAGAATAGAGTTGTTAGGAAATGATAAGCACATGTAGTATTTCTTTGTACTAGACTACTCCCAATCACATCTTTCATTTTTGCTCATGTTCCTTTTATCCTCATTAACAGTTTCGGCCATTCCCTCCTGCTTCAACAGTACTGCTCAAAACCAGTCGGAGTGCGTAATTGAAACCTGCTCAGGTAAGGACCAATATCATCCCCTGGTTTGTTTTAAAAGGTATTCTAGAGGAATTCCCTTGGGGATTGTTATCCCAGAGACTGCCTTCAAAAGAAGTGGTGACTCTAGGCATCATCTAGACTGATAAGGCAGAAAAGAGTGGGAAGTAAGCATTTCAGCACTATTTATCCTGTTTGTTATGGTGGCGTTGCTTCCTTCTTTTCCTGCTTTTTACACACTAACTGTCTGTCTGTCTGTACCCTCTCTGTTCCTGTCTGTGTTGGTTTTCTCAGTGAGTTCTACGGTTCCAACTCTGCATTCTGACCAAACTAGCATCCCATCCAGCTTGGTCCCCCCTCATTCCTCATTTAACCCCTCCCCTACAGGCAACCCAACTAAAAGCAGCACTCCTGGGCCTGAGCCCACCACCACAGGTAATCAGCTCAATCAGTGATCCTGTAAAATGTTTTAACTGTTTTGGTAAGTAGAGTTTCTAACTAAAGAAATGGTCAGCTGATTTGGTAAGTGGAGTATATAACTACAAAACCGATTCCAAAAAAGTTGGGACACTTTACAATTGTGAATAAAAACAGAATGCAATGATGTGGAAGTTTCAAATTTCAATATTTTATTCAGAATACAACATAGATGACATATCAAATGTTTAAACTGAGAAAATGTATCACTAAGGGAAAAATAAGTTGATTTTAAATTTCATGCCATCAACACATCTCAAAAAAGTTGGGACAAGGCCATGTTAACCACTGTGTGGCATCCCCTCTTCTTTTTATAACGGACTGCAAACGCCTGGCAACTGAGGAGACAAGTTGCTCAAATTTATGAATAGGAATTTTGTCCCATTCTTGTCTAATACAGGCTTCTAGTTGCTCAACTGTCTTAGGTCTTCTTTGTCGCTCCTTCCTCTTTATGATGCGCCAAATGTTTTCTATGGGTGAAAGATCTGGACTGCAGGCTGGCCATTTCAGTACCCGGATCCTCCTTCTATGCAGCCATGACATTGTAATTGATGCAGTATGTGGTCTGGCATTGTCATGTTGGAAAATGCAAGGTCTTCCCTGAAAGAGATGACGTCTGTATGGGAGCATATGTTGTTCTAGAACTTGGATATAACTGTCAGCATTGATGGTGCCTTTCCAGATGTGTAGGCTGCCCATGCCACACACACTCATGCAACCCCATACCATCAGAGATGCAGGCTTCTGAACTGAGCGCTGCAAACAACTTGGGTTGTCCTTGTCCTCTTTAGTCCGGATGACATGGCGTCCCAATTTTCCAAAATGAACTTCAAATTTTGATTCGTCTGACCACAGAACACTTTCCACTTTGCCACAGTCCATTTTAAATAATCCTTGGCCCAGAGAAAACGCCTGCGCTTCTGGATCCTGTTTAGATACAGCTTCTTTTTTTAGCTATATAGTTTTAGCCGGCAAAGGCGAATGGCACGGTGGATTGTGTTCACCGACAATGTTTTCTGGAAGTATTCCTGAGCCCATGTTGTGATTTCCATTACAGTATCATTCCTGTATGTGATGCAGTGCCGTCTGAGGGCCCGAAGATCACGGGCATCCAGTATGGTTTTCCGGCCTTGACCCTTACGCACAGAGATTGTTCCAGATTCTCTGAATCTTTGGATGATATTATGCACTGTTGATGATGATAACATCAAACTCTTTGCAATTTATCTCTGAGAAACTCCTTTCTGATATTGCTCCACTATTTTTCGCCGCAGCATTGGGGGAATTGGTGATCCTCTGCCCATCTTGACTTCTGAGAGACACTGCCACACTGAGAGGCTCTTTTTATACCCAATCATGTTGCCAATTGACATAATAAGTTGCAAATTGGTCCTCCAGCTGTTCCTTATCTGTACATTTAACTTTTCCGGCCTCTTATTTAACCTGTCCCAACTTCTTTGGAATGTGTATCTCTCATGAAATCCAAAATGAGCCAATATTTGGCATGACATTACAAAATGTCTCACTTTCAACATTCAATATGTTATCTATATTCTATTGTGAATTAAATATACGTTTATGAGATTTGTAAATTATTCCATTCCCTTTTTACTCACAATTTGTACAGTGTCCCAACTTTTTTGGAATCGGGTTTGTATGATGAAATTTAACTTTTTTTGTTAGTGGAGTATACAGTCATGTTGAAAAAGAAAGTAAACCCCATGGAAAGTTTTCTGGATTTACAAATCTGGATTTGTAATCTTCACTTCAACACTGCTGATAGATAAAGACCCTTATTTAACAATTTACCCTGAATGATTATACTTAGAAATCATGTTTTTCTAAGATCAACAGAAATGTATTTGCTGGGGTACTTTTCCAAGATCAACATCTGAAATAGCCATTTCTTATACAGTGGATATAAAGTCTACACACCCCTGTGAAAATGCCAGGTTTTTTTGATGTAAAAGAAAAGATAAATCATGTCAGAACTTTTCCCACTTTTAATGTGACCTATATTGTGAACAATTCAATTTTAAAACAAACTGAAAAATGAAAACCTTACAATAACCGTTGCATAAGTGTGCACACCCTCTTATAACTGGGGATGTGGCTGTGTTCAGAATTAACCAATCGCATTCAAACTCATGTTAAATAGAAGTAATTACACACCTGCCATCATTTAAAGTGACTCTGATTTAATCACAAAGTTCAGCTGTTCTTGTAGGATTTTCTTAGTTGCATCTCAGAGCTAAAGTCATGGTCTGCATAGAGCTTCCAAAGCACCAGAGGGATCTCATTGTTGAAAAAGATCAGTGAGGAGAAGGGTACAAAATAATTTCCAAAGCATTAGATATACTATGGAACACAGTGAAGAAAGTCATCATCAAGTGGAGAAAATATGGCACAACAGAGACATTACCAAGAATTGGACGTCCCTCCAAAATGGATGAAAAGACATTAAGAAAACTGGTCAGGGAGCCTTCCAAGAGGCATTAAAATAACTGCAGGAATTTCTTGCAGGTACTGGCTGTGTGCTACATGTGACAACAATCTCCTGTATTCTTCATTTGTATGGGGTAGGGTGGCAAGACAGAAGCCTTTTATTACAAAGAAAAACATCCAAGCCCGGCTGAAGTTTGCAAAAACAAACATCAAGTCCTTCTTTCTAACTGTGACAGATTATATTTAAAAAGTAACCTACCAACCCTGCACATTGGCCAAGTTTTTGCAGTCTGTTTCTCTAAGTGGAGATTTTCAGGCATCTTTATTTGGTGGGGCATCCTATCACTTTTTGAATGATCTGTTGGAATGGATTTGTAATCCCTCCCAGACTTCATGGGCATCAATAATCTTTCTTCTGGGGGCCTCAGATAGGTCTTTTGATCTTAGCATGATGTGTTACTACACACCCATATGGTTAAGATCAAACCAGACTATGTTTCTGATCTTCATGGATGACTGGACCCTCATAGGTTGCTTTCTAATGGTTTTCAAAGAATTTGCCATAGTTTTGGTGCCCCTGATTGTAATTGTAGCCATTTGGTGTATTGCTTCAAGTTTTTAAAAGACAACTTGCCAAGGGCTGTACTGACTTTCACATGACTGGTGAAACGATATTAAATGGTTCTCATAACTGTTCACAGGTAATTCTAGCACTACAACCCCAGCAAACGTCACCACCACCAACAGCAGTGTCCCAGTCCCCGTCACAACGTCTTCAAGTAAGTTCCCAAGCCAGCCCAGTCTGAAAATCAGTAACATCCACCAGCCTTTGTCAAACCCATGTCTGATTGCAATGCCACTTCAAGTAATCACCACTGTCTGCAGTTTAGCAATAGAGACATATTTGTCTCTAGCTTTCAGCTTGTTTGGAGCTATTAGCTATTATGACCTCTTAAATTGAACTGGAGACTCAGGAACGCATACTGTACATGTCTTCTGTTTCTCCAATGTATTCAGCTATGTTGGTCTCAGATTTGCTTGTGTCCTTGAGTAATCCAGCGTTCTGAGCCTCTGCCTTCAGTGCACACATACTGCTGCAGTAAGGGTTTGAATCTGGCCCACTGTGTTTTGGAGTTGAAGAGCAAACAATTACCAAGTACTAGCAAGTATTGTCTATATCCTATAATTCTACCAGCATCATTATTCAGAGTTTTGAGGCACCCATTATTAGGCTACCATTTGGATTCCAATTAGAAGAACTTAATATTTTCACAGAACATTGTAGGTTAGGCCTAAATTTAAGGGCCAGACATAGCATCCCCTAAGCTCATGACAGCGAAAAGCCTGTTATTACTCCATCTACTCTGCCCATGTATTCTGCTGGTAATGGCTCCAACTGTTTGAGTTAATGCCAAATTTGTAGGAGGCAAATTATTTCAAGGTAACTCATCACAAAGTTTTGGGAGCACATGGAATGCTGCACGGAGGGAAACGCAACACATTCTTTCCTATTGTCACCACGAGCCGCTGGCCAAGTTACAGAGAGACATGCCGTGGCTACGCCCGCTGTAGTGACTCATACAGAGGCATAACCTATCACTCTCTCTCCCTGCTCAGGCGTTACCGCCCCCGTCACAGCATTACCGGTGGGGCCCTCTCCTGCACCTCATAAGAATTCAACATTCGACGCAGCGAGCTTCATCGGTGGCATTGTGCTTGTCCTGGGCCTTCAGGCCGTGGTCTTCTTCCTCTACAAGTTCTGCAAGTCTAAGGACCGCAACTACCACACCCTTTAAAGAGCCCACCCCCACCCAACCCCAACCACAGTACCTCCCCTCTCTCAAACAGTGTTTCCATTCAGTGTTCCTCCCACAGTTTTCCCTCCCTGTGCCACTGACCTGTGGTTTAGGCCCACCGCTACACGTGCCGTTAGCGGTACCCACTCAATCGAGCCACGTACTTCACTGTATGTGCTCTACACATCTCTCCCAGTCGGGGGCCGTTGAAGGGAACTCCAGGGCTGCAACTTCTTAGGCATCAGCACACAGGTTTATATCACGATTTATCCCTCCAACCCCGTTCCCTGTTTCTATCCCCCTGGTTCCCCATTGAACGGTTGAATCACCCTGGCCTGCCTTTAAAGACGCCAGGCAGGTATGTGAAGAGGCTTATGTGTTCTTTGGGCTTCTAGTAGCGGCACCATGGCTTTGGAGTGCTAGCTTGTTGTGTCCTTGCACCTTGGTAACACTGTTTGATTGAGGTCCCCCTCTATTTTTCATGATTTTGAATTTGATGACTGGGTGATGCAGCATAGCTTTTTTTTGTCAGGCTGGGTGAAATCTGGTTAGGTGTTTTCACAACCTTTGTTAGGTGTTGGCACCTTTTCAAGTGTTGTGTTCATTTAATGGCAGAGGAACCTGTTCAAGTAAAAAACTAAAGAGCAATCCTCCATCCTCTAAACTCAATTTCGAAGCTTCCTCTGTCTTAGGCGGAGGGTGAGTTAGGCTCTCTTGGTGTTAAGGTTAGGTGTCACGCATGCCCCCCTCCAGCCTACTGGCTTGGCATAACCTTTGACCGGTCCCACATAACACACACTCCCAAGAGAGCAGCTCAATGCAATAATCCCAAAATGAACCTGTTGATTTTTACAAACCCCATCTTAACCCACTCAAACCGAAACGGATCACAGCGAAGAGTCAGACCTGTAGACTTTTGACCCCATCTTCCCTTAAGAGGAAGGATGCAAAAGTCAGCCAAGTCTTTAGGACATGGCTGAAGGGCTCTACAGATAAGATTGTAGTAATATATATGGACATGATAGATAAATCTGAAGTTTAAATAAATGTTTAAAGTAGAGATCAGAGATGGATGAAGGAGAAGCTGATTCTTGATGCTGACAGCGATAGCAGCGAAGTGCCTTTAACGTTAGATGTTTGTGACTTAAAGTTAAGGTGTTGATGGAGAGGATTAGGATGACACTCCTCTCTCTCCTGGCTGAGGCCTGATTGTTGCCGTCATCCTGAAGTAAACAGACCTGAACGGTATCGCTGTGCTGATATTGATCATTAACGGAGAAAACAAAGCAGGGTTGGTATCCATCCTATTTTTATTAAGCCAATTCTCATTTCCACATCGTTCCCTTTTATTTTCAATGGGGATCATCTTTATTTCAGTAGACTATGTAAGTGACTGAATTGAAATGGGATTGAGCCCGACTCTGAAGAGAACCCCTTATTATCCCAGCTGGACTGAATAGCCTTTTATTATTGCAGAGTAGATTATTACAGTCATGGAATTTGATGTATAAAGACATTTAAGTCAGGTAACAGACCAGAACTATTAGGTAAGCATTGTTTGTAATGGCATTGGTTGAAAAGGGTCACCCTATGCAGACGGAATATGGGGAAATTACAATGTTATTTTGACCTTAGCTGTTTGTAAATTCATGTTTTCTGGAGTCTTGCATATGTTGGAGTCAGTTTTGAAATTATCAAAGGAATAACCAACAAGGTCCCCTAAATTAAAAGTGACTTTTAATGTTGAGATGTCATCTTTTCATTTAAAGAGTTTTCTCCTATTGAGCGGCAACTTCAGCATGCTCAACATTTTTATTTTTGAAGTGTAGTGCCAAGGAGAGGAGTTTTGCTGCTGCTTAATGCTAACATTGTGTTGCCCCTCCCCCTATACATAAAGCTTTCATGTAATTCAGTTCACCTTCAAGGTTTAACTTTCAGTCAAGTAAAGGCAAGATGAAGGATCATTTTACAGCTTTTTCCAATCATTTTTGGCTTCCAGTGGTTTGTCAGTGACAAGACGTCTTTATTTTTGTCCTTTTTGTTGTTGTTACTTTTGTTTTTTGGAAGGGGAATTGTAATGTTAAATTATGCTAATGGAGCTTCAGACTCTTAAAAGAATAAGAACCACTTGATTTATTTGTCAAACTGTATGCTAGAGGAGAGTGCGCCTAAACAATGTGCATTATGCCAAGTTCTTCGTTCTTGGCATGGAAAATGGAGCATTGCACTGACAAAGCTTTGTTCAGTACTTTTTGCCTTATCGTTTTCGTCTTGCTGCCAAAAATTAATGACTGCTTGTGAGAGAACTCTTAGCTCAATATTTTCGTAATGATGAAAAATGTCCATGTTTCGTGAGAACAGGTAATTTGAGTATTTTTTTTATTCAGTGTATGTCCTTGATCAACGTAAGCATGCCTCTTAAGGTGTATTAGCAATCAGCCAATGGCATGAGGTCATGTCACGAAGACCCTGCACGCCAAAAGCGATGGCAATTCAGAAGTACAAATCTAGTTTTGCACTGGCAGCATGTACAGCTTCACAGTATGCTGAGCATTGTCCACCTTTTTCGCTCGCACAATGTAACTCAGTGGCCAAATGATGGGTGGAGAGTGCAACTGATCAACATTTTATTGCGGTCTGATGAACACCTCGTCTCCAGAACACAAACCTCAGTAACGGTTAAACATTACATTTCGAAAGTGTTTAATATTCTACGTGTCAAGTCTTGAAATCAGATAACTAAATGCATATGTCATGGGGAAGCTCAAGACAAACGTGTTGCCTTATGGGACTCCACTACATGGAATCATTGGGCACTCCGTGGAAGTGACTACATTTTTACTTGCTCAGCTTTACAACACTTGTACAAATGGCAGATGTGAGCCTGCAAATGGAAGGCCGTGGGCAGGGTCTATGTTGAATATTGTTTGTGAAGTCATGGAATCTGCTGTACGTAGTGGTGAGATAGGGCTGTCAATAGATGTAAACCAAAAGTATTTGGCTAAAACAGAGTTGTCAGGTTTTCATCAGATAGCAAGGATTTGTGAATCATTCCTGCATAATGAGTGTTAATAGTCCATTATTTCTCATTGGGCGACGGTCTTAAGGACTCAGTGTGTGTTTAAACTGATTTAAAACTCCTGCATACCACTAGAACCCATCTTGCAGTAAAAGTATTTTCCTTTATTGGTCACAAGACATCGCCAGAGCCCATAGCAACTGATAGACTAATATTTTGGTTGTCTCTTGGTCGCTCTCTGCAAGTCTTTAAGAAAAGTGCCTTACTCAGTTGAACATAAGATTTTAATTATTTTTTCTTAAAACTTGACATACCTAGTAGATAGCGAAATGGACTGCACACTTTCAGAACCCCTGTAAAGATTCTATCAAAGATGCATTAATGGGAGCCGCTTTTAAATGATGTTGTAGTTGTTTTCTGAGTCACAATGTTCTCGGAGCCTAAACCAGACACTGGATCAGCTGTCTAGAGCCACAATCATATATGGTTATAGTCAAATTCTCCTCAATATTGTCACCAAGCCTTCTGTGACTTAGCTGCATTCTAACCTAGAATGCAATTTACATTCGTGCCCATAGAATGTAGCAGTCTCTGAAACAACAGTGTCCATTAGAATTGTACATCTAAATCCAGTTTGCCAATCTTCACATGCCGATCGGCTCTAGGAGCAAGCCATCATTTTTAGTATAAATCTCTGAAGCAGATCTTTCAGAGTTTGACTTTTTTCTTTTTCTTTATGTTGCTTTCTAACCATCTCTGTGTGTCGTCTATATCGTAGTCTGTTTGAACAATTGGTCACAGGTCTTATGGAATGATTCCTCAGCTTTGCTCTCACCTTGTACATAACACACACACACGTCAATGTGTTGACATAACACTTGCGGTTTGCATTTAGCCAGGATGCCTGTTATAATAATGTTTTATGCTTGTTTTGTGTCCTTGCCTGAAATCTTGTTTTGCCTTATGTTTTCTTAGATAGTTTTTGCCAATAGATTGAAGTTGTTAAAATCAATAAAGTTTGAATATTGTTAAACAATTCCTTGTCTTTGTGTATTCCGTTTTGCTGTCTTTTAATTTTTTTTTGCGGGAGTGTCTTATTGCAGTGCCCCCTACGGTTAAGTAAGCCAAGACACAAAACATTATTTTTGTCTTGAGAGAATGTGGCAGGATGCCTCGACAACAGAAGGCATAGTAATTGAAAAGCAGCTCCTGGATGATTGTGAAGATGTGCCAACTTCGTTCAGGATCTCTAAGTGAAGGTGTGGATGACGGCAACAGTATCACATCAACACTGATCGCTTGGCTGCTTAGATTAGGGATTCAAGTTGGTCCTGTCACTTGCCATGGGTTATGACTGCTGTGGTGTGCTGCACTGATTCTCACAAAGACGCCTGTCCATAACTTAGTCTCTGCTTTGTGATTACACACAACTGATATTAAAGATAAACATGCAACAGGATCTCTTCTGTAAATGTCACCGCATCATCTAAAACAGAACCACACTGGTTGTAATGGACCAAACATTATTTTATTTGTTTATCAACCCCCCATCCCACATTCTTTTAACACTTCTCAAACCCAGTGTTCAGCTTCCACTGTTTTCTACTGTCTCAGGCTAACAGGATATGTGGAAAGTTCCCAAGGTCATAATAGGTCCTGCTTACTTAGCAGAAAGTCCCAGTGAGAGAGGATGTGTTTGTGAATGTGTGCGTGTGGATTCCTCGTTGAGGGTGTATTTGTGTTTGGAGAACGTGCTCTGTGTGTGACCGTGCATGTTCGTGGGTTTTTCTGTTATTCTCCCCTCAGTTTAGAAGCAGCACTCTATGCTTGCATTCTTTTCCTAGAGCTAGAGAGTGGGTTATGAGAAAAGCGAGGCGTTTTGGACACTGTCCTTCCCATCACAAACAATCCAACGCCCTGCACTTAAGTGTGCAGTGGACATTGATTGGTTAGCCACATGTTTCTTCTATTTTAGGCAAGCCATCTCTTTATGACCTCAGATGCCCTGTATATAAGAGAGGAACATCTCCCAGTCTGTCTAGTCCATTTCTCAATTACTGCTAACACCATTAACTGACAGGGAATTTGTCTTGGGAAATCATTCAATCTAGTGTGCTTGACATTTGTTGACCTTCAGAAATTAACCCAGAAAGACCGATGAGATGGCAGTTAGTATTTTACATACATTTTATTCTATACTGATAGAGATTGGGTGCCAACTGTTTGGGACTTTAATGTTCATCAACAACATGATTGGCACAAAGAATACAGATATTACTCTGGGCTCCCATGCTGGCTGCTACTCACCTCTGGTTTAGGAGAGTGGGAATGAGCAAATCAGAAAAAGTAACTGACAGGTGGAAGAGAGAGAGAAAATACAGACAGAATGTGAATGAGGAGTAGAGAAAAGCCATAGATTGAGCTAACCTCATTTATCTCCTAGTCCCAGGGGTAGTCGATAATGTAATAAGGCTGGGCAAGACAAAGTACTGCCTTCTCCTCCCCTGTCTGGGTGGTGCAGTGAGCTCCAAATCACAGAAAATACCAGAAACCAGCGATGGCAGACATATGGAAGTGAAGAGTACTACCGGGAAAACAATGAGTGTCAGCTGAGCCTGTCTCCTGTGACTCAGAGCCCTGTCCTCCTGTTCAGTTAGGGTTGAAGACATCGTCAGGCAAGACCAGTTGCCACAAGGGCAAATACATGTTGGCACTGGCACAAAGGCCTTTTTTGTAATAAATTGCAGTCAGTCTTTTTACATTTCTTTATCAGTGAAATGTTTCTTGCTGTGTAAGGTATTGACTATCAATTAGACATGTCAGCAATGTTTAGATTGGTGGTTAGTCTAGCCAGCTATCTGGAGTTGTAGTTGGTTATGACTGGGCACGCAAGGTTAGCCAGTACCCTGCCCTGTAGTGTGTCTCTCTTTGATTTTGGCATTTATATTGATATATTAACATGACACTGTCCAAAAGTCAAGACAAAATACATGCCCCATATGCAGCAGGGTGTGATGCACTGTGTTGTGACACATTCCTGCCGTTACCATCATAAAAAAAATTCCGTAGACATTCTGTCAGTTCAGACCTGTCAGGATACCCTTCGTTGCCCTGATGCATCGATGAGCCTTGGGCTCCCAACACCCTGGCATCGGTTTGTGGTTTGTACCTGCATGGACCACCGTCGGTAGGTACTCACCACTGGTGACTGGGAGCACCCCACAAGCCTTGCCAAAGTCGTTTCAGGTTTTTACTCCTGCATCCAACACACTGACTACAAAAAAGGATTGTTCGCTTACCATCTAATCTACATTGTTTCTTAATCCTGGTCCTCGGGACCCAAAGGGGTGCACATTTTTGTTTTTGCTCAAGCACTCACATACCTGTTTCAAATGTTACCCTACCACTTACACACTTGATTGACGTAATCAACCGATCATCAAGCCTTTAGTTTGAATCAGGTGTGTCACTGCTTGGGCAAAAACAAAAACATGCACCCCTTTGGGTCCCGAGGACCTGGTTTAAGAAACACTGTACCAGACCTTGACATGTACCCTGGTTAGGTGATGATCAATGTTATTTGCTTTTCCTGTGAGGGGTCATAATATTTTGGCTCATCAGTGTATAGAATTGCAATAAGCTATTTCTGTGCTTCATTTAACATCAATATACCAATATACACTACCATTCAAAAGTTTAGGGTCACTTAGAAATGTCCTGGTTTTCCATGAAAACATGAATGAAATGAGAATATAAATGTCGTTGTTTTCCATGAAAACATAAAAGTAATGGGAGCATAAATTATATATAATTGTGTCCTTCAAACTTTGCTTTCATCAAAGAAAATCTACCACTTCACCACCACCAAAGAACCCCCAGACCATGACATCGCCTCCACCACGCTTGACAGATGGCATCAAGTACCTCTCCACCATCTTTTCATATGGTCTGTGAAGCGTGGTGATGCCGGGCCAGGGCACAAGCTGTCCCCCCGTATTGAAAAATGACAATACGGTATATACGCATGTGAAGCCGATACTGGCGTAGATTTATCTCACAGCTGACTTCGTACTAATATAACCACATAGAAAAAAATCAACATACAATTAAAATCCAAGAAAATATTTATTACAGAGTTCAGGCATGGGCCCCCCACCAACCGCCGGCCCTGGTACAGCCACACCCCCAGCACCCCCAATAGTTACACCAGTGGTCTATCATCTTTAAAATATCGCCAGAATCAAGGTCTTGGTGTCCCAAAAAGACCAAGAGAATCTCATCCATGCTTTGATCTCTAGTAGGGTTGACTACTGTAATGGGCTCTTAACTGGACTCCCCAAAAAGACTGTAAAACAGCTGCAGAGCACATCACTCTGGTTCTTAAATCTTTGCAATGGCTTCCAGTCAGTTACAGATTAGATTCTGAAGTGGTGCTTTTAGTCTATAAATCACTGAATGGTTTACGCCCCAAAAACATTTCTGATATGTTTGAAGATCATAAACCAAGCAGGGCTCTTAGATCCATGAACTCAGGTCAGCTAGTAGAGCCCAGAGTCCAAACTAAACATGGCAAAGCTGCATTTAGCAGTTATGCTGCACACAACTGGAATAAACTACCAGAAGATCTTAGACATGCCTCAAACCTATACATTTTTAAATCCAGGTTAAAAAAAACATATCTTTTCACGTGCCTGTGACTGAAGGCTTAAACTTCAGCTTTTATAGCTTCCTCATGGGATCTGCTATGGAATCAACCAGTTATGTTTTTATTTTGTTTTATTTCAACTTTTTCTGTGTCTTGCCAATCGTTGAATTATTTTTCTGTAATGCAAGTTTGGGTGTTATCAGATTAATAATCTGTGTAAATGTAACAATCTGCTGATGACAGATAATGCAAGTTCTTGTGCTGCTGCTGTAATTTAGACATTGATGCAGGGTATCATCTCACAAAAGGACTGAGGGGTTTATCCAAGCCCTGGAGTGCTAGGATTGAGATACCAGTGTGGTGCAGTAAACAATTCTGGGAACTATAATTCATCAAGGATGAATATAAAATACATGTTTAATGTGTAAATGTCCCCTTGGAAACAGACAGGTAAGACATCGATGCAGAGATTATCTCACAAAAGGAGTACATCCTAGCGCTGGAGTGCAAGGATTAAGATACCAGGATGGAGAGTCCCCCTGGAGAGTGGATTGAGAATTGTAACAATCTGACTGTTTTCATTCTATTGCATTTTTATATTTTTCTTTTTCATTGTAAAGCACATTGAATTCCTTTTATGCTTATAATTGTGTTACATAAATAAACTTGCATCTCACATTTTTTCCCAGTCTACCTCTGTCCAGTGTCTGTTCTTTTGCCCATCATAATCTTTTCTTTTTAGTGTATTTTTCTTGGTAACTTATCCTGCATACTGTTTCTCAAAATAGATACTCTAATGTATTTCTTGCTCAGTTGTGCAATTTTGGCTCTCATTCCACTTTCTATTCTGGTTAGTGCCAGTTTTTTCACTGTTCTGTGAAGGGAGTAGTACACATTGCTGTATGAGATCTTCAGTAAATTTGCAATTTCTCACATGGAAAAGCCTTCATTTCTCAGAACTATAGACTGACATAACTTTTCTGATGAAAGTTATGGACATTTTGAGCATGTAATTGAACTCACAATTGCTGATGGTCCAGATACTCAACAAGTCAAAAGCCAGTTTTATAGCTTTTTTTTAGATATAAATATAATTATTTAACCTTACAAAATTACTTAGCGTTATCTATTTGATGTTTTACATTTATTTGAATCAGTTTTTATTATTTTACATTATTGCACATTATAATCCCCAAGTCGACAATGTGAAAAACCCAGGTGTTTTTTTTCTGAGCAAGACAGTGGTCCCAAGTGGTTGCTGTAAATTAGAATGTGTCCTTAACATACATACCTGGTAAAATAACGATTTAGACTGGCAGCGGGTTTCATGCTGAGTTATTTACTGTCTTTTCAACTCCAACTATAAGCTGACACCCAGGGTTTTACTGTACTGTACCTGCTTAGCATTTGTGATCAGAAAGTTTTGTTGCTGTTTTGTCTGTTACTGTTGACCTAACCTTTCTCAAACAAAACAAACACGGCTATATGCCATGTCATGTTTGTTTTATGTATTATCAAGTTGACCTATGACACACTGAATAATATGGTATACGTAATTTGTAGGCTACATGAAGAGATTGTTTGTATTGAACAATAGGAATTCTATTATAGTGAAAAAATACATCTTAGCACAAGACTTCATGTTATTTCACAACCTGTTATCAGTGGCAAGTTATAGATAGGACATTTGTCTGCAGTTACCCATCTTGGAAAAAGGTCGCCATCTAGTGTATTTATACTTTATGTGCCCATAACACAGCATTGGACAAAATGTCTGTAGTTGCTTAGTAGGTGCCTTGTGTAGCGGTCCAAACTCCAGACCCCGGGAAAAAAAACATTCCCCCTGTTGGGGGGAGTCGTGCTTTGTCTACCTTGTCTGTCCTGTCAATAATAATAGTTAAAAGCTTGCAAAACAATTTAATACAGGCCAAGATAAAAAAAAAAACAATGAATAGGCCAAAGATAAACAGAATGATGTTATCAATTGTTTATTTTTCAAAAACAAAACAAACAGTTAAATCATTACAAACAAATGACAAGAATATATGAAAAAACAATACCACCTAAAATCCTTCTAATCAAATATGTCCAAATAGCACTTCAAAGCTCAAAAGTGAGCAAACAATGAACATTTACTATTTGCACCTCACCTTTACTAGATTTTGAGGGAAAAAGACAGTTGTTTACATGTAAAAACCACAGCGCTTTGCTTGTGGAAGGATGCCACTGACCAAAGGCTTTTACCTTCATCTTGTACATAATCAAGTATGGTTTGAGATTAACCTGTACATAACAAGGTCCTCCAGATCTAGCTTGACATTTCGCTCTGGCTATGTCTCCCAAATGATGTCATCTTTCTTCAGACTGTTGCGGAGTCTCTGGGTCTCACGAAGCAGCTGCAGGTTCTCCTGACTCACTCCAGATCGTTTACCCCCCTGTGAGGTGGTCTTAATGGGAGAGTGGGGTATTGCCCCGCTCCCCCCCTTACCCCTGCTTCTGTCTTCGCTTTTTGCTCGCCGCCGGGGACTCTGTGGGATCTGTATCAGATTGTCCACCTAAGTGGGGAGAGGAGACGCTACTGTTAGACATAAAACAGTCCCTCCTTATCAATTATTCCCCTGAACCCTAACAACCCTCCCTCACGTCCCACTCTCTCTCCCCATTGTGAACATACGGCCAGTTGATATTTGCGGAGCTTGGTGATCTGAGCGGCCTTCTCCTCCATCCTCTTGACCAGCCGCTCCAGTTCTTCCTCCAGGCTGCCTCGGGTCTCGTGCTGCCTCATCTCATCGATCCGACGCACTAGCTCTTGGTGATCGCTGAAAGACGCAGACGGAAAATACATAAAAACAAGCTGCCATGGACATGCAGTGACACAAACGAACTTGCTGCCTTCGCAGACAGCCTTAGCGAGCGGACCCACAAGCTCATCTGTCCCAGTTCGTCCTGCAGGGCCACCAGTAGCTCAAACAGAGAACCCGGAGTGGGAGCTGCCGGCAAGGGGGAAGGCAAGGTGGAGGCGGGCCTGTGGAGGGCTCTCCTGGTTCCGCCGGAGTTGGACCTGCGCAGGGAACGCACCCGCTCACACAGATGGGGCTGGTGGTGCTTCATCATGTGGAGAACGCTCTGCATGTTGGCATGTACCGAGTGGCTGGGACTCGTTGACTGAGAAACAGACAGAAAGAGACACGCAGAGAAGCAAAGGGGAAAGAGACAGATTGTTCGTTGTTGCTTTATTGATGTTTTATTGTGAACTAATGTTCTCTTGTATGCTTTGGTCATGTTTACATTTTTACATCATGCCAATGAAGTAATTTGAATTGACAAAACACACACACACACACACACACACATTTGTTTTTATATCCTCATGGGGCCCTGAACAAACTAAATTGATGCTCCCTTGCCCTAATCTTAACCCTAAACCTAACCCTTACCCTAACCTTAGCCTCAATAAATTAACATTTATGCCTAAAATGTAACTAGATGAAATGCCTAACCTTAACCCTAAACTTAACCAACAATGCCTGGACCTTAAAGAACCCCCAATTCTAACATTATAATTAATTGTAAGTTTGACCCTAAACCTAAACCCTGAGCCGGAAATTGACTTTCCCTTCATGGGGCCCTAAAAAATTTCCCCACAAGGCATGTTTTTCAGGTTTTACTATATAGTTACTAAATAGTTATGGGGACAAAATGGCCCCACAAGGTAATAAAAACCAGCACACCCACACACACGTCAATCAGAGAGATTCTTCCAAGAAACCCAACAGATACTCCCAATAAAACACAGACATACCGTTCCAGCTACAAAAGGTAGTCTATTTTCAGGGATGTATGGTGGTGCTGGCGCCTCTCGTCTCAAACTAATTTTCTGGTGAGAGGGAATTCAGACAATTTTATGTAGCACCAAATCATGTCATAATTATGGTGGATGTCATTTAATGCATTAAAGTACATGTCATTAAGTTATTGCGGGTAGTACCCTCTTAGATTTTTTCTTCTTTGGTTTGACCTCGTCAGGGCCTGTAGGACATAGGCGGAGGTTGGCTTCCAGCTCCCTCTGCAACTGTGGGAAGGTATGTTAACGGAAGTTTGGGCTTGATAGAAACGTAACCTTGTTTTGTGTGTCTGTCTGTGCTATTAAACTAACCTCCTCTGCTTTCTCCTGCACAAGTTTTCGTTCGTGTTCCTCTTCCAGGAGTTTCTGTTCCAGCAGATCAATCTTCCTCTGAGGACATTAAAGATGGATTAAGACTAACTTCTTAGATTTACCACCACAGTCAGATTTCCCCTATATTTTGTAGTTACATAATTGTATTCCAGTTTCAGATTCTACAAACAACTGGAAACAAAATTGAACTTTTGTTCTTAATTTACAGTTAAGGTTAGACATTTAGATGTTAGATGTGGTTAACTGTAAGTTAGGTTTCAAATTCAGCAAGATAGAGGAAATAGGACTATGTAACTTTACAAGCTAATGACAAATCCTCCATTATTATCCCGCTTCTCAAGAACCAGGTGTCCTGCCTTAATGACTACAGACCTGTAGCACTCACCTCAGTCATAAAACATTCAAGAAAATAGTCCTGTCTTCCACAAGAGAAACTTATGAAGATTCCTGAGACCACAGGCTTACTGGTCAAACCTTAAAACGAATAATTGATGCCTCCCTGACACACTGCAGTTTGTGTTCGCCAACAGAACCAACAAGCAGCATCTATGTGGACAATGCTATCAACTTGGGCTTTGAATACATCCACCATCTTCACAATCCAGAGACATATGCAAGGATACTGTTTGTGGACTTAAGCTGTGTTTGACGCTCACGCTATACCAACGACTGCACCTCCAACAATGCAGTCAAGCGACTTATGTTTGCAGATGACACCACCCCAGTCGATCTCATCGCAGATGGCAACCAGGCCATGTATTGAGGAAAGATCTGGCTTGTAGCCTGTTCCAGTCAAACTAACATGTTACTTAACACAGACAAAACCATAGAGGTGCTCGTTGACTTCAGGAAAAACACCCACCCACACCTCTCCCACCAAAGTTTGAGTGCTGATCTTTTCGGCCAAATTTTTATTTCTAGGGACACTGATCTCCCATAATCTCAGGTGGGACAAAAACATTACAAGGATCACCACAAGTAGGCACACCAACAGAAAAATGTAATCCAACCTCAGAGTTCATCCTCTACTACACATACATATATACACATACATATATACATACACACACATACATACATATATACACTCACCTAAAGGATTATTAGGAACACCATACTAATACTGTGTTTGACCCCCTTTCGCCTTCAGAACTGCCTTAATTCTACATGGCATTGAAAAGTGCTGAAAGCATTCTTCAGAAATGTTGGCCCATATTGATAGGATAGCATCTTCCAGTTGATGGAGATTTGTGAGATGCACATCCAGGGCACGAAGCTCCCGTTCCACCACATCCCAAAGATGCTCTATTGGGTTGAGATCTGGTGACTGTGGGGGCCATTTCAGTACAGTGAACTCATTGTCATGTTCAAGAAACCAATTTGAAATGATTCAAGCTTTGTGACATGGTGCATTATCTTGCTGGAAGTAGCCATCAGAGGATGGGTACATGGTGGTCATAAAGGGATGGACATGGTCAGAAACAATGCTCAGGCAGGCCGTGGCATTTAAACGATGCCCAATTGGCACTAAGGGGCCTAAAGTGTGCCAAGAAAACATCCCCCACACCATTACACCACCACCACCAGCCTGCACAGTGATAACAAGGCATGATGGATCCATGTTCTCATTCTGTTTACGCCAAATTCTGACTCTACCATCTGAATGTCTCAACAGAACTCCAGACTCATCAGACCAGGCAACATTCTTCCAGTCTTCATCTGTCCAATTTTGGTGAGCTTGTGCAAATTGTAGCCTCTTTTTCCTATTTGTAGTGGAGATGAGTGGTACCCGGTGGGGTCTTCTGCTGTTGTAGCCCATCCGCCTCAAGGTTGTGCGTGTTGTGGCTTCACAAATGCTTTGCTGCATACCTCGGTTGTAACGAGTGGTTATTTCAGTCAAAGTTGCTGTTCTATCAGCTTGAATCAGTCTGCCCATTCTCCTCTGACCGCTAGCATCAACAAGGCATTTTCACCCACAGGACTGCCGCATACTGGATGTTTTTCCCTTTTCACACCATTCTTTGTAAACCCTAGAAATGGTTGTGCGTGAAAATCCCAGTAACTGAGCAGATTGTGAAATGCTCAGACCGGCCCATCTGACACCAAAAACCATGCCACGCTCAAAATTGCTTAAATCACCTTTCTTTCCCATTCTGACATTCAGTTTGGAGTTCAGGAGATTGTCTTGACCAGGACCACACCCCTAAATGCATTGAAGCAACTGCCATGTGATTGGTTGATTAGATAATTGCATTAATGAGAAATTGAACAGGTGTTCCTAATAATCCTTTAGGTGAGTGTATATACACACACACACTAAACAAATAAAGGTGATTCTGATACTATAATATGTTATCAGTCTGTGGCTAAGTTACCTCAGCCACAGACTGGGTCCTGGTCAGCTTCAGACAGTCCCTCTCCAGTTTCTCCAGTTTCTCCAGCTGAGTGTGGGCATCAGAGCTATTCTGGAACCTCTGCTTCTGAAGAGACATCTGACACAACGGAGGAACAAAGATATGAGTTTGAACATTATATGCAACATGTCTGCCGAGTGGATGAGAAACAGGCATACAGATGTCAACAGTACCTGTTTCTCAGTCAGAATGTTCTTGTCCTTTTCTGCATTCTCCACCATCTTCCTCATGTATTCCAGTTGCTTCTCAAGAAGCTGACATCGAGCCTCCGCAGACTGAAGGGAAGTGGACAGCTCTACACATGCACAAAAACGTTGGACAATGCAGTAACAGGAGCCACACACAATGCATTGTGAATATATATAGTGTCATAACCTGGTACCTTTCTTCTTGGAGCCATCGGTTTCAGCAGTGCTGAACGGAGGCCGGTGCCCCTGCTGATTGATAGAACATTCGTATCCATGGGCTTCCTGGGAAAACTGCTTGACGTTCCTCTGAGCCTGCTTCCTCTCTAGCTCAAGGCGACAGATCTTTTCCTGAAGGGTCTTTAGAGCAGCAATTACCGCTACCGGGTAAAAAAAACAGCAAGTTATCATTAGAACCCAAGCCACAAATAAAATCCAGATAATGAACCAATAACAGTAGATGGCTTTATAAGCAAAGGTATTTCATAGTCAGTACTTCCTACCTTTGCTTCCAGCATCTGGTGTAGTTCGATACACTTGAGGGGTGTTGTTCTGCACATTCATGTTGGTCTGGATAATGGGGGCAGGAGCTTCCTTCATATGTGAGGGAGATCTAAGCCTATCTGGAGGCTGGTAGTAGCTCCCAATGTAACTGTTTTTGGAAGGGGAGTCCAGCAACTACACAGGAAATGATAGTGATGATTTTCTTAGCAATAGCGTAAGTATCATCAACACCAGTTAAGAGGGCTTTTACGCAAGGTGACAACAGTCAACTGTTTCTCAAACAAGCAAACGCTCCTGGAAACAAATCCGGCGTTCCACTGGAATTGTTCACTTAGTTAGCTGGCTAGTTACAGTAACTAACGTGATGACAATCGTGCCAGTATTCACAGTTGAAATTTCTATGACAGTCCCAAACAAAGAAACTACAGTAATTTGCTAATTGAACTACTTGTTCGCAATATAGCAACCAGAACAACGCATGCTACCATGTAGTTATTTACTAAACAAAGCATATCTACCGTTACTTGGCGTTCATGACTTTTGCTATATAAAGTTGTCTCACCTGATCTTGATACGCGTCCATATGTAATCCTATCTAAATTATCCTAGAAATTAATCATAAGATGTAAAATTTATTATCTGGTTTCATTTGTCCGCTTTAATTTGCAAAACTTCCAAATCGCTGACAAGCGCCAGGCAGTTAACACATTTCCCTCCTGAACCCTTTATTTTGCTATATCTGCTTCCGCCTGCGCAGGAGGTGCCCTGCGCATAGTTATTTCTAAGCACTCTGTGAATAACATTATATACCCGATGGTTCGAACCGAGTTCGAACTCTGAACGATGGTTGGCTGAAACCAATGGTATATGAATGAATGAATTGCGTTGGTAACCATTTTATAGCAATAATGCCTGTTGGGGAGTTGTTGAAAATTGCCAATGCATGGCTAAGCGCAGTGTCCAGGCACTGTGCAATGCGTTATGACTAGGAACAGCTTTAAGCCAGGGTATTTTGATCATATATAAGACGCCTTCCTTCCTTATTCCTTAATTTTTAACCGTCTGGTTTAAATCTTGAATGAAGCCTGATAACTTTGGTGTATGTGACCATAAACCATGGGTATGACATCACCAGTGGCGGCTGCTGGTCTTTCAAAGAGGGGAAGCTCATTTTCGGCCTACATTATAACCCTCTGATGGTCTTCATTTGTAGTGACACTCGGGGTATTTTGGAACCCAGACAATAACATTTAATTTTGTAACAGAACAATATTTTTCTTTTTTACAAATATAATTTTACTCTGTTTATTAATGGCTTCGCTAAAATCAGGTCGACAATATTAGCAGTCTGACATCGTGCGCAGTTTCACCCGCGTACGACGCTAGCCTAGCCTACTACTGTATATGAATGAATGAACTATCTAAAAAAATATATTAAACTTTGTAAAACTGAAACGAGGATTGTGGTATAATTGTTTGAAATGTATGATGCAAATCGGCTAGCAATTTCGCCAAACAAATATCAAGAAATATTGCAGCAGTTTGTCTTTCGAATACACTCGAGAAATCCGCGATGGGACTCAGCGCGAAATAGCTTCAGTGACTTCTTATAGTACAGACCGCTGTCAGTCAAAAGGAGATGCAGTTTGACAGATCGTCAGATCCTCCAATCATCACGCGGAAGCCCGGAGTCCGGGCCAGCCCATTCCTCATTCACCCCCAGGGACGCTGAGCGTCCGTGGGCGGGACATAATCGCAACATTTATCCCATTGAAGCAGCCCCATGAAGTCAATGGACGCTCGGCTTCAACAGGGAAATGCAATGTGACGCTGCGGGATTTTATGAGAAGAAAATCGAGTCAGCCGACCTGTAGCTGATTCTGAACTAACTAGTTTTAGAGATGAACGTGTTTTAACGCATTTTTAGTCAATAAAATGTTTACACAATAGTACATATTTGACCATTATTTTTTTGACATTATAGGGGAAGCCGATTTTCCCTTGCAGTCTTAAAGAAATCCCCACCGGACATCACATCACTTTTTATAAGAACAATAAGTCATCTCAAGGGTTTATGATATATTGCTAATATACCACGGCTAAATGCTGTGTGCAGGCACATATAAAGTGCACTGGGCTTAATAACAGCTCTTATACCCCCTTGTGCCTTATTGATTCCTAATAAACCAGATGGTTTGAATCCTAAATGCTGCATTACCGCATTGAGTGTGTTTATAACCTGTTTATAAGAGCAATAAGGCATCTCTGAGGATATTATTCACAATGTGTTGTGCCTTGGTGCAGTAAAAGGGATGTGATGTCATACCTGTGGTATATGGTCTCATATACTACGGCTATTAGCCAATCAGCATTCAGGATTCAAACCATCTGGTTTATAAAATACCATATACCACATTTATGAAATCTCCATTTTATTGTTTATATTGTTCTAATTGCTTTATAATAACATTAAGCCAATTTGTGGTATCCTGCTACTCTTCAATGTTTCATGCTAAGACCAGTACTGAGCCGTGTTATTGGCCATGTACCACACCTTCATGCATTATTGCTTAACTCATTGCTCAGAGGCATGTCTAAAATGTATTAATTTAACAATCTAACAAGAATGAAAAACACCTTTGTCTTTTCACCTTTGGCCTCTCATAATTTTGTTGATTGAATGGCAAATTTAGATAAATGCAAGGGCCATGGTGAACAGAAAGCTGTGAAGCTGTGATGCTTTCAGCCTGCTTGCAGAGGTTTGTGATGAACATGATAATGATGATCGAGATTATTCTGGTGATGAGGTTTCTGGATGTGTACACAGGTTTGAATTTTGTGAGCTGTGTGTGTATGAATGAACAAACAACATGTGTCTAACACTAGCCATATGGTGACAGTCTTGAATGGGACAGTCTGCACATGTCCTGCTGCGGTAATCTCCCGATCAGCTACTACAGATGTCTTCACAATGATTTGCCCAGATAATGAACAAGCTCAGAAAATGCCGTTTGCTCCAAGGGCAATATTTTTTCAAATAGAAAATGTAAATGTATATATTTGAGTAGTTCTAATGCTTAGCACTGTTGCATAAAGTATTTAAAATTCTTATGTATCAAATACCAGATGTCACAACCTCAAGTCCTCGCAAGTATAGTAACCCACGGCAAATGTTACAGAAGAGGGGTTATTTTGGAAACTGAGGTAAGTGTTAGGGTAAGAGTTTTCAGGTTAGGGGTTAGGGAAAATAGGATTTTTATTGGGAATAGATTTTGGTCGGCAAAGGTCCTCACAAGTACAGTATTCAAGCACGTGCGTGTGTGTGCGTGTGTGTGTTCGTGTGTGTGTGTGTGCGTGTGTGCGTGCACGTGCGCGCGGTCGTTGTACATTTCTGATAAACAAGGGGAAGGGGGGGGGCTCTTCTCGCCGACAGACTCTGTCTTTCCTGGGAGGTGTAGTTTCTAATTCCTCTTGATTGCAGTTTTGAACATGTGTCTGATTCCTAAAAGAATCAAACTCCCAAGTTTCCGCTGACAGAAGATTAGGCCCGCCTTACACGATGCGTATTGGTTTAAATCTGCATAGATCTGCCTAGATTTTGTTATGCAACATACCATTGGACATACATTCCTGTCGATCAGATGTCATCCCAAGTTGCTGCTCTGTATAATGAAAATTTGCTCGCTCTTCCAGTGCAGTCTCAAGACGTCCCATGGCCGTGTGGTATCTTGGTGTAAAAGAATGTGAATAAAGTAAGTATTTGTTAATGACACCTTTTGTTTGCAAGACGTACTGCTGTATTAATTTACATAGCTTCTGGTTTGTTTTGTATTTGTGCCACATATCGTAGTTTTATAACCAGCTAACGGCTTGAGACAGACATTGAGCGAGAAAAGATTGAATGGACCATTTGCATTATCTAACCAAACCATCCTTGTAATTCAGATATCACACTTTTATAATTAGCGACTTAGACGGTTAAAACAAAGTGCAGTGGTTATTGATGTAGGTTGACCAAGTGCGAGACATGATTTTTTTGCGTGTTGAAAACACATTTTAAACTGCTGCTGGACTGCAAAACAGCAAGCTAGTGTTGTAGCTTCAGCCACCTAGCTTGCTGTTTTCAGCAGCAGTATTACTGTACAGTAAACAGCAATCCTTTGTTGGCTATAAAAGTATGCGTTTACGAACGTCTGGCTTTCTCACAGTTCTTCGTACGGGTTTAAAATTCATATTTTCTTCCTGCATTGTCAATTGATAAACCAGCTTGTTTTTTTATTCTTTCTAGTCACTCAGAGAAAAACATCTTTGCAATGCAATAAAATTGTCCTTTTATCTATTCAAAGTAAAAAAAAAAACATTTTGATTATAAATGCCAACCCTACAGACGTATTGCCTGAAAACAGCCACATTTTAACTGACATACCTGTGGGCTATATGCCGGCTAGCTGTCATTTGAGCCACTGACTATTGAGTACATGACTGATTTTGGAGGTGGGTAGGCTGGAGGAAGTATACAGCATCTACAGTTTGAGTATTTGACAGTATTTCATGCACTTTATATTAATAGCCTGCCACAAGAAATCAAGACAATCTGAAAACGATGGACATCCACGATCAGGATGCCACAGCCAGATGGGAGGAGCTGGGCAGCCGTGACCCGAGCTCCAGGGAGGCGGCAATGGAGCACATCAGCCAGGAGGTGATGCGGAGAGTGGAGGGCATTGTGCCGATACCAGCTGCCGTCCCCTCCCCTCCAGCTGCTGCATGTCCCCCCGCCAGCGACCTGAACGACATCCTAGCACGTCTGCTCATGTTGTCCAAGCGATGCCCCTTCGACGACGTCAGAGAGCGATGCATTTGGCTGCTGCGAAATGTCCAGGTAGGAGAGACCTCCAGTATTGTGATATTGCAGCTTCCAATATTTGGTGGTTCTCCAGTCCTTTCAAACATGCCATTGTTTCAATTATTGCCAGGTATCTTCTGGCGGACCATCCAAATACTATTGAAGACGCAGTAGTTAGGAAGCTATCAGATTCCATTGTGTACTGCGGGAACCATGGCCCCAGGTTGGCGCACTGTTCACTGCCTTGTAGTGCCACTGTTTAATCAAGATGAAATGCCCGGGCGTTCCGCAGAGAGTGGCTCACATTGGCTCAGCGGTGACTGGTGTGGATGGCTGTGAGGTCGGACTGGGCTGCCCTGTCACGTCCTGTTTTAGCGACTCCTTGTTGTAGGTCGAGGGCCTGCAAACTCAATTGTTGGCTGGGGATTGTGCTCCCCTCTTAGCTTGTGTGTGCTGTGGAGGGCAATGGTCACCGTGTGCGCATACATCTCTAGCGTACGTTAGTTTACAAAATGCGTTATTCTATTGAAACCAATTGTTGGTTCCAGTCTGCTCAGTTCATTGACTTCCATTGAACCAGGAGAGGCAATTGTGAGAGACACGCATGAACACTCCGAATTGCGGAGCAGCGTTCTTTGAGAATTGGGCGCTCGCTAGGTTGCCGGCAGCAGCGGCCATGAATGCAGCTTGTGTGTTGTTTAATGACTTTGCCTGTTTCCCTAAAGTCCTTTGGGAAATCAAAACATCCTGTAGGCAAAGTTGTTGTTACTTTTTATGCATTGATCCTGTCAAATCTTCAATAGATCCAATAACCCTTTGATGAGCCCTGTTTGGTTCCGTGTAGAATCCTACACACAGAAGGTTCTACATGGGGACTGGAAATGGTTCTCTTATGGGGACAGCCGAGGGACCCATTTTAACCTTTTTTTCTCCAAGTGTTTAGCAGTGTTTGACTATAGAAATGTGATATTTTATGAATGGTGGAGTGGGCTAAACACGGTACTGTGTAGAATATGCCCTGGTTAATGTATTTTAACTTACAGGGCTTATATTCTCCCCAGCTAAAAGCATAATTGTTCATATATATCAATCAGAACAGCTCATGAAGATGTGGCACTGTATGTAATTCATTATGGATCAAAGCATGTTAAGTTCCAGGAGTAGTTCATGTTTGTGTCTATAAGTGTATCAGAGTAAGGTTCAAAGCAAAGACAAAGCAGCTTTGTGGTTTAACAGTGTACCATGGAGTCGAGAGTGCACTCCACTGTCCGGTATTTTCAAATTGTGTTAAGCTGCAATTGTTGATTTCTTGCCAAAGGTTGCTTTTGAGCCCCGAGCCTTACATACCTCTTCTCCGCCCCGCTACGGTTAAATGAGGCAGGTGGTGGTGGAGTCTGAGTTTTTGAGAGAAGGACCTTCTCTGATTCTGGCGGTTCTGCTGATTTTTAAAAGAAAAGCTTGGAGAGCACAGGACGAGCAGGCAGGCTGGTACTCTAATCACAGAGGAACCATCCATTCAAAAATAGATCCTGAGCTGCAAGAATAATGCTTCTGCCGAGTTGTACATTAAGAAAATGTGCCACTGGGTTTGAAACTTACTGGCCCCAAAACATTTTTTACTGTTCCTCCTTCCAATAGTTGTAATTTATCATTATTACAAAATATAACCAAATATTTTCATTACTTAACATGATTAATCTTTTATGAAATGTATTCTGGATATATAAAATAATTATAAAAATGAATAAAAAGATAAGTCAACAAACATTTGACTTTTGAACAAAACACAAATTCATTCATCCCCTGGGGCACAGGGCGACTGGCTTGTCCATCTTAGTTACTAGGTATGTCGTTGTTATATGTTGTGCCCGATCACCCACTGGGCATCAGCATTTAAATTCCTGATCAGTACGACCAATGGCCCTGAAGACGGATTGTCAGCCTCCTGCTTGGCTGTCATGCTGACCAGGTGCTCTTTGCTATTGTCATGGCTGGTCAGTGGCTGGTCAGTGATTATTTGTAAAGTTGTCAGTGCCTTTGTAAAAAGACCCACATTAGTCTGCTCTAGCCGGGAACTTACAACAGACGACACGATGCATCTGAGTTCCAATGATGTCGAAACAGGTAAATCATTTTTTGCACTGAGGTAAAATGTTTTGCTTTTGTTTGAGCTCGTAGTTATCTTTCACTGCATTCTTCAGTTGAGTGACTTGCGTGAGTTTTTAAGTTTTTTAATTGAAAAACAATACCAGACAGCCAAGCGTCACATCCCTGCCCAACTCTTGACTGGCCAACAGCACACGCAAATAGCTGCACGGTAGTGCCTGATTATGAAACAACTGGAGGATGTCAAGTGTATAATGCGTTTAATTTTTTCTCAATCTTAATAATATTTTTGCACTAGCCCAATCCGGACAGTGGCTTGCAAGTTGTATTAGTTCAACTTGACTTTTTACTGGCCCGTGGCCATCGGGAAATTGTTATTGTTGAGCCCTTTAAATATCCATGTATTTATAACCCAGGGACGGTATCAATGATGTATAGCTAACTATATGCTCATAATTGGATGCGCTATGGCAGATTGCTATGTGGAGTGTCGTTGAATAACGTGTTTCTGTTTTGAGAATCAACTGGAATAACATACAGAGGAGAGTAAATCTCGGCTATGCGTTCACACAGAAATAGCCTCTTGTTTATATGGACCCTTAAATACTGTAAGTGACCGCCTTCAACATTAAAGAAGCAGCTGTCGTGTGCCGTGTTTTTCCGAGGAGGTGCCTTGTGAATGTAGGACAGGGGTGTTGACAGTTGCAAGGGAAGCGAAAGGGCTGGTGTTTTTTCTGGTGTTGTGTTCCTTCAGTATTGGACACAGAGGGGAGCCCGAATGGCCCAAAATATGCCGCGGTGGGGGGGGGGGTGGGGGGTAAGAGTTCTCACAATTTGTCGCTGTACATGGGGAGGGGGTCAAAGAGGTCAACATTCCGAGGTCACAACCGCTTACCCAGACTGTTGAGTAGACATGGTTTACATAAGGAGCAGGGGTCAAAGGGTTTTGAGTGGATGCATATAGGAGTTCAGGTTGGTTGCACTCATACACACATCCAGAGTTAAACAATACAAAGTATTAGTTGCAAGTCTATGAAATGTGCTGGTCAGACCGAATGTGCTCTGTGTGGTCAGTGTTAAGCAGCTGATGAAAGGCGGTAATTGTCGGACCAGTTAGACAAAGCAGAGACCAAGAAGGCTCTGATTCGTATGATTTGAAGCATTTACCAATCCAGAACCTGAAGAAGAAATAACTTTGATCTGCTTTACTGGGTTCTTTGGTTCCTGGTGTCAGCTTCTTAACAGACAGACGAGACCCACTTTGGATTTGATCAGAAGAAGCCAGACCCATTGGCATAATGCTGTAAGAAATGACACCTTAATCCATCCTACTGTCGTCATTATTGCAGAATGCCTCGCCACTGTTCCAACAAAGACTTTCAGACGGTGCAGGTTGTGCTAGAAAAGGGAGAACAGGTTCTGTAGTGGTTTTAGTTTGATCTTACAAATATTTGTTCTCTTTTTATCATGGCTCAGTAGATGTGGTAATAAACACTAACGTGTGATTAATTAAGGAAGGGCCTGCTCTGCTCTGTCCAAACTCCTTCCACCCAGCAAAGGAAGGTCGGGCGGGACTGCTCGTCATTAACATGAAAGGCCTAGGAGGCCCTCCAGGGAGATGACGACAACATGTCTGCCCCTCTGCTGTTTTCACATGTTTTCCGGGCTGACACATTTGGTCTTGGTTTTGGATGCTTTGAGAATCCGGCTGTACAAGGGGACTTGCATTGAGCTCTGTGGACGTGCACTACACGTTCTGAGAAGCATCGTTCTGAGAAGCAGTTATGTTTCATTCACAAAATGTGTTTGACACACCATTCATGTTTGCCGAGAGCTTTTGTGTTTTTCTATTTGTGTTTTTTTGTTTCTGTTGTTTATGTTCTCCCTGTCCTTTCAGTTTTTTTGGGTCGCCCTGAACCTTTTTCTCTCCCTGTTTTGCTTACTGTATCAATGGTGGGAGGAAACAGAAGCCTGCAGTCTGCGACTCTGGGCGGATCTCCTGGATTACGGGTGATCGCTGCTGGCGATCACTCAAACGAGGTCAGACAAATTACATGGCGGGGGGGAGAGAAAGCGAACGGCAGCAGCGACCTTTGGCACAGTAGCCCCAGAGAGATGCTCTCCCTGTGGCGCGATGTGGAGATGGAGATATAAAGCTTTTGGATTTACATCTGGCTGCCTGCTAGCAGGAATGAGGGGTTGGGGCTGCCTGACCTGGCATTTGGGGAATGGGGATGTTCACCAGGATACCACCAAAACTAAGTGGGCTGGTTGTGTGGGAGACGTGATCTGATCATGTTGGCATACCCCACCATGGGAGAAAAGCAGTTTGCCGGAATCCAATGTGCGGTCGTTTCTTGTTGCCCTTCCATGTTAACTCTCTCTCTTCTCCTGTGCCTCGACCTAATATTCTGAACAATGGCATTCTCATTGAAGAACCACCACCGTACATGTCACACCACCCAAAGACACAACCCCACCTTCGCCTGGGCCAGGCAGAGAGAGAAGGGAGGTCGGGGCTCTGTAGAAACGACACACACCCTTATGCACTAAATACCTACGCATACATTCACGCCTTATTGTCCTAATAGAAGTTGTTCTGCGTTCTCTGTCGACTCCCAATGCTCAGGCGAGCCAAAGTGCTTTTCACACTGGGTGGAGGGGAAGCAGAGGTGGGTGAACGGGGTGTTGCAGGGAGAAGGGCAGTCTCCATGGTACCGATGGCATGAGGGGCACGTCGGCATGGCCAGTTGGCACCACCGACGAGGGGCTGGCCGGGGCTTATTTCTAGCACAGCTATTCAACAACAACTGAGAGCGTTTGGGAGGGTGGCGGTGGGGGTTACAAAGGACCGAATAATATATGAGGGACCGTTTGACACGGAACCTTGAGAAATCGAGACGGAGCCTTTCCGTTGAGGAACAAGGGAGGGCGAGAGGCATGAGAGTGGGTTAACGTCGGCAAATGTGACGCCTCTCTGTATTCCGTCAACCACCTCCAGTGGAAAACTACCAGCACCCCTCGACTGCAGTGCAGTTCACACTGCTTCCCTCACCCACATCCCGAGAGGGAGGGAGAGAGGCAGCGATGGGAAGGGGAACGACGGGAAAAATATACAGAGAGAGAGAAAGCGTGACATGGGTAGAGAGGCCATTAGAAATACCCACATTGCCATGCACTCTTGCCTCTGCAATGGGTTTTAGTCCCAAACTGCGTGCCGGCGATCAGATTGCAAGCCCATCTGTTGACGATTAATGTTATTGAGCGAACAATTGTAGGGTCTTTGAGATGCTAATGCACAATGGATTATTGGACCATCACTGGATTTCCAAACCCACGGTTTATACTTCATTCAGTTTATCCGGTATGATCTTTAGGTTTGCACCACCACCGTCTCATCCTGTAACCTGCAGGTCGCACAACTCTGTTGTTAATGCATTCTTGCACCGGGGGGCGCCAGAGATCCACTCTTCACCCCCTTGTTTTGGCGTCTTGCTTTCAGGAGCAGAATTTTCCATGTCATGAACTGAACGCATTCAATGCCTGTGCACAGGGTTTTTCATTCTGTTTTCCCTGGCCAAGTCACAACACATCCGTGTCTCTCTCTCTCTCGCAGGATCAGGTAGCAAAGCACAAAGGCCAACAAGCGACAAATGGCTGTCGGGTTGCCCCCGGGCCATCGTCTCCTCCAACCGGTTAACGCTCTGCTGTCCCGGGTCAGACCTGCCGGGCTGTGGTGTGGAAACGTTTTTGTTGATGATATGCCCCCACATAGAACGGGTTGACGGTAAATCTGGGGCCTGGTTTATGAGACGGGCCGGGCCCAGCTCTTATTCAGGTGTCTCGTTGACCCTGCTGCTGGTCTAGCTCAAATGTACACACAGTTATTCTGGTTCTGACGGCATTATGGGGTTGTGTTTAGTGGAAACTAACCGACTTCCAAGGCCAATGCATTCCATCTGAGACACTTGGGTATGTTCGACCCGATCAGTCTGACCCGGGAGATCTACAGGGTGGAGGAAAAGATGAGTGCTGTTTTAGACAGCGCTCTCTCTTATGCTTTTGTGTTAAGCCCTATGCATTACAGTTGCGTAAGAGAGAGAGAGTGTGTGTGTGTGTGTGTTACTATTGTTACAGGATCAGCGTGGCGTTGTTACGAGGTGTTGTGGTCTCTGTTTGGGTTATTGTCTCTGACCTGTTTGTGAGTAGTGTGGATGTTGGAGGGACTAGTTGGTCATGATGGTGAAAACCTGACCTCCAGATCCCCTGTGATCCCAGAGCGGATGACCTCTGACCCATGGTCTCTGAGCACCACTGCCCTGCATTGCCAGGCCCTTCTGTGGTAAGGGCTGTTGATGTGTAGATTACTGTATGTTAAATATACTGCCAGAATTCCCACTGAACAAACACGCTCCGTGATCCGAGACCTGTGTGTTTGTTTTCCAACCTTTTCATGACAAATGTCCTGACGTTATATGAAACGTGTGTTGAAAGGTCAAAGGCTTTTGTAGGCTTATGGGTCAGGTTTAGGCAAAGAATACGGTTAGGGGTTTGTGGAAAATGGGTTGTTGAATGAAAAAAAAATGTTATTCCTGTAAAGTCACAGAAACGTGTGTGTGTGTGTGTGTGTGTGTGTGTGTGTGTGTGTGTGTGTGGAATACCACTCACTCACTCAAACACAAAGTTAAGTCTCTTTAAGTTTAGTATATTAGATAGGAACATGCAGACAGACAGAACAGTAAAGAACTGCTACGCCCAAAATAAATTGTTTTCATTTATTCGCAAATAAAATATAAAGAAAGGAACAAACATTCCCTAACAATTATTTTCTTTGTCACTACACCTGCCAATTTTTTTTTTGTTCTGGCTCAGCATTAATTGAATTCTCTCTAAATGTACCCTACCGTTCATTAGTTTGGGGTCACTTAGAAATGTCCTTGTTTTAGAAAGAATAGCAATAATAACAAATTCAGAAATACAGTGTAGACATTGTTAATGACTGGTAGCTGGAAATGGCTGGTTTTTAATGGAATATCTACATAGGTGTACAGAGGCCCATTAACAGCAACCATCAGTCCTGTGTTCCAATGGCATGTTGTGTTTGCTAATCCACATTTATCATTTTAAAAGGCTAATTGATCATTACAAAACCCTTTTGCAATTATGTTGGCACAGAGGAAAACTGTTGTGTTAATTAAAGAAGTAATAAATCTGGCCTTCTTTAGACAACTTGAGTTTTTGGTGTGTTCAGAAACAAAGAACTTTCTTCTGAAGTTATTCCATGTGAAAAATGGCCAAAAAACGGAAGATCTCGTACAGAGCCCTTCACAGAACAGCGCAAACTGTCTCTAACCAGAATAGAAAGATGAGCGTGAGGCCCTGGTGCAGAACTGAGCAAGAGAAATATATTAAGAGTGTCTAGTTTGAGAAACCAATGCCTCACAAGTCCACAACTGGCAGCTCCAATAAATAGTACCCGCACAACACCAAACTCACTGTCAATGGTTATGAGGCGACTCTGGGATGCTGGACTTCTAAACAAAGTTGCAAAGAAAAATTGGTATCTCAGACTGGCCAATGAAAAGAAAAGATTGTATTCTTCACAGGGTCATGATTTTAACTTTCTGTAGGTCTTTAAATGTACAACTGTGGTCTAATGTTATTTGATTATAACCGCTTTTAACTTAACCCAAATATCCTCAGTCTGCAAAGTAGGTTTACCTGGCAGATGTATATCTTCAGTTGGTGTATAATTTGTATGTATTATTTATTTTTATAAGTGTAGCCATAAAATTAGCATCGGCATTTGGCACAGAAGCATGACTAGACCTGCATGTTCCTTTCCATTACCAAAATTGAAGGGAAATTACACTAAACAATCACTAAGAAATAATCACTAAGAACTTCTCTTTCTTTTTTTTTACTGTAGTCTTTTGGGGGTGATTTTAGTTGTGTGGGATGTGTGCTGTAACAAAATACTTATAACTGCGCTAGACATTTTGTGTTTATCTGTCTCTTTGAGGGGGTAGCAAACTCAGTATGAAAATGTCTGCACCCATGACTGGAAGCTTCTAAGAATAAGAGGGTCAGAATTTATTTTTGCAGGCAGGGCCGTGGCACATGATTGGTGGAATATTTCTGACACATGAGCTTATTGACAGACGATGCTTGTGCCTTGCTGAGGAGGACATTTTAGTGTTCCTCTTTTATAAAGTTGTTAGTTAAGAATAAAGTTAGAGTTGAAGACAGTGGCGTGGGGTGTTGAGATTGGAAACCATGACTGTACTAAGAGGTGTGTGTGTGTGTGTGTGTGTGTGTGTGTGTGTGTGTGTGTGTGTGTGTGTGTGTGTGTGTGTGTGTGTGTGTGTGTGTGTGTGTGTGTGTGTGTGTGTGTGTGTGTGTGTGTGTGTGTGTGTGTGTGTGTGTGTGTGTGTGTCGCATTTATGAGTGGCTGCCTGAACGGGCTGTTCTTTCACATCCTCTCATGCAACTTGTTTATCTCTATTACCATTTTGAATCGGACACTTGTACTAAATGTCCCAGCAGTATGATAGTGGTTATCAGATTCGTAGAGAACTGCAATGAGGTTGCAATCATTTTTCTTTTTTTCCATAAATATTTGTCCATATATATGATTATAGTTCCACCAACCATCTACTCACAGAATGCTCACCTCACACAGCCATCTGCATGATGGACGACATGCTGTTAGCTACCTGCTGGAAATGCACTGTCACCCAAATGCATGTCTTGTCCTAGTGATCTAGGATTTGTCATGTTTGTGTGACCTGAGTTTTTTTTTTTTTTCATTATGTCAATAACTAGTGGTTTCAAAGCCTTTAAAGATTGATGCATCTTTTAAAAACTGTAGTAAAAGTATACTTTATTGGATGGAAAAGTGTCCATTTGACCCACAGGGTGACTGTTTAGCTGGTAGTGGAGATTGATCACATGAGCAGAGTCACAGAGCAACAGTTGTGATTTTTCCCTTTCACAAACATGTATGGCCCGGCACTCGAACAGGCACCCGTTAATTTCAGCATAAAAGTCCAGAGAACAACTACGACTAAACCGCGTCTGATGGGTTTTGGGTTTGTAAGGTTTCACCGGTTCTGTTGCTGAGGCTGTGTACAGTACAGCGCAGAATTGGGTTATGGGGACTTACTGGGTGGGGAGGCTTACTGCTGGCTTATGGTCTTGTCCTTAACAACAGAGAATTAGAACTAGCCCGGGTTCAAAATGTTCCATCTCAGAGGACAAAGTTTACATTAGTGGAAACAATGCCGATTGTTGTGTAATGATGGACGAAGGAGGAGGACAAGGGTGTTTGGAGAGTGTGAGATACAGCAGACTTAATGGATAGAGAAATGAAATGAAGAGAGGGCTGGGAAAGAGAAGTTCAGAGCAAATGGAAATGAAAGAGCAAAAGCAACTCGATTAGGCAGAAAGATTTGGAGAGGCACCCGAATCAGAAGATGAAAAAATAAAAACGCCAAAAACCAGAGGTCAGGATAGCTTGAGGGCTGTAGGCAGATGGGATTAAAAAAAGGAGAAAAACAACTTTTACTGCTCTATTCTATCCTTTTTGGCAGTGGGCCACAGCTTGTCTGTGTTCCTCTGAGCTCCTTCCATAGGTCTCTAGTCATCCAGTCGTGTTGCAGTGAACATACCCTGTGAAACAGGCCTTTTTGGCAGGCATTCAAATCCACACCCGAGAGAGGCCATTGCTATTCTTTCAAGTAGCCCCATCCTCTTTCACTAACTCCAGGGAAAAGGCTGAAAAGTATTGTCCAAACATATAGATCTAGGATCAGATTGCCGTACTCCGGGGCTGCCGAGGGTAATGAGGGAAATGAATACTGCCCTTAGGCTAGCGATTGGGGGAAAGTGGGTTGTACCTTTGACCCATACACCATGGAGACATCACAACCACATACTCACAGCCAAAATCCTCAACACCCGTCCGCACGGGTCCCCCGAATTTCTGGTTCCTAAATGGCTGCTTCTGCTTGAAATCCGGTTAAATGAAGAGCAGATTAGTTGGTCTGACAACTTGCACATGCATGCAACATTTACAACAGTCCTCAAGGCCATGACAATAAATGTGATAGACATCATGGAGTCAAAAGATTAAGTACAGTCATTTGGAACAAGAAATTATTGTTACTGCCTACAATTATGATGTAGTGTTATATTTTGTACGGTTACACGATATTGGAAATAACTGACATTGCAATATTTTGTTTTGCTGCGATATATATTGCGATATGAAAAAATACAGGCTGTCTTCAGAAATAGCTTTGGCTATCAACCTGACAGTATGTATCCTTCATTCTTCCCCAGCCCCATCCTCTACAATTTATGAAACTCATGAAAATTATATTTCAGAACAGGTTGCTAGGTAATAATATGTAACAGTAATAGTATAGCAATAGCAACAGTAGTAAAATAGAATGCACAATTGGTCATAATTTACCAACTGCAAGATGCAGTCTGTGGCCAAAGCACTGCAATCTGGTCCACTTGTTCAGGTGGAGCCTTCACCATGTTCGCAGCATTGTCTGTTGTTATACAGAATAGACGACTCTCATCTAGGCCCCAATCAGCTAAAGCTTCTCTCATCCCTGTTGCGATGTTCTCACTTGTATGATCCTCTGGGGAAAATGTAGTTTTCAAACAGAGACTTTTCAGGTGGAAGTCCCCATTAATAAAGTGTACAGTCAGACTTATGTAGGGCTCCGTTGTCTGGCTGGACCACAAGTCTGATTTTGCTGTATAATATTCCACTTGTAACAGCTCTTTTTCAACTTGTGTCTTGCATTTCTCGTACAGCTCTGGGATGGCAACATGAGAAAAATAGTTGTGTGATGGCATTACATACCGCTTATCAAGCGACCGGATCATGTTTTTAAAACCCTCTTTGGTAACCGTGTTAATTGGTACCATGTCTTTGGCGACGTGAAATGTTATTGAATCTGTGATTTCTCTCTGCCGTTTGGAACCTTTCTCGTATGGTGTAATACTGGCAAATGCATCCGAAATAGATTTTTGCTTTGGGCAGCATTGAGATGCTTTGCACTCGTCATGAAGATTTGTGTTGCCGCCTCAATTTATTGAACAAATTGGTTGTGTTGTTGCAACCATTGCACTCTCGACAAAGAACCTGTTTTTGGTCAACATCATCCTGTTTGTAGCCGACATATTTCCATGTCATTGACGATGCATTTATTTTTGCAACTAAATTCTCAATTTCTGTATTTTTTGCCTGTTACTCGTTCATCATTTCATCATGTGCAAGCAGAGTCTGCATGTCAAGTGCAGCAACGAACCGTGTTTAAAATAATAATAATAATAAACTGTGTATCCAATAACCCATAAATCAGAGTAAATTCCCTTTATATCAAAATGCTGGTTTTCCATTTGAAAAAAATATATATTGTAGACTGATATACGTTTACCTTACTAAATCGCACGTTCTGCGATGTGACTATTGCGAATGCGTACATCGCAATGTCAATGCTGAAACTATATATCGTGCAGCCCTAATATTTAGTTTATCTTCTGACAGGAACTTTTTGCCGCTGTGGGTTACAACTACAATTTCCACATTTTAAAAACTGTTCCTATAAGAGATGGACAAAATAACATACACACCACATGAAAAAGGACTGTTACTTTGAAGTAACTAAATCACAATAATGAACGCAGGTGCTAAGGTCATGTTAGGCACCTGTAAAAGTTGTCTGACTAGTAGAGTTTTTAAAGCAAATGGGGCAACTAACAGAGTTACAAATACACCAAACAGACGATGCCCAAAATGCAGGTGCATTGGTCACAGAAACTGAAGAATGATTCAGTGTGTTGAGAGACGGACGCTTAACAGGATAGTTGCTCAATGCCCCAAAAGCACAACCTTGAACATTACCACAGAAGTGAATCAGCATCTCTGTCACCCAGTCTCAACAAAAGTTGTATGTTGTGAGATCCACAAAGCTGGAATTGTTATGGGTATGGGCAGCCGTCTCGTGGGAGTCATTGGGTCCAGTGTAATTGGGTCCAAGGTTGTATTACGACCTAGGAATATGGGGCCATTTTATAGGACCAGATGAATTATATGGTGCAATCGCTGTTCAGACATGATTTTCCAATGTTCCTGTATTATACACACTGCTAAACTAATTAAATAGTAGTAAAAGTAGTAAAGGATTAGGCAGAGTTTGTATAGTAATAGCGAAATTGTATTGGGTTATGTTGGGCATTATCTGCTCAGCTTACTCAACCACAGTATTCAGTATACTCTCCCTTGGACTTATATATTATTGTTTTACAACATGAAATCAAATGTTTTTTCCACTGGTTAATGCAAAGAAGGCCATCATGTGAAAGTAAAAAAAATAAATCTCAATTGTTCTAAATTACTAAATATAAAACAGTAAATACTCATTGAATAAGTATTCACCCCCTTTGCTATTACACCTGAATGAGCTATGGTGCAAAAAAAAAGTAATGTAATTAGTTGAATGGAGTCCATCTTTGTTTAATTAAAATGTTTCACATGATTTCAGGTTAAATACACCTGTCTCTGGGAGGTTTCACAGTTTAGTACATTTCCTAACAATAACTACAATGTGAAGGAACATTCAAAGCAAATAAGGAATAAGGTGATTCAAAAACACCAATGGGGAAGGATATAGGAACTTTCCAAGGAGTCCGCTGGAGCACCGTAAAGTCCCTTGATATGAAATGGAGAGAACGCAGTATAGCACAACTGTGAATCTGTTTTATAGAATGGATCATCCTCAAAAACTGAGTTTCTGGGCGAGAAGGGCGCTGGTCAGGGGGGCAAACAAAAGGCAACTATGGCAGCTTTTAACAGTTAGTATTCCGTGACTGAGCTGGGAGCGGTGTGCATACTGCAACAACAGCCCAGGTGGTTGACAAAACGAGATTTTATGGGAGAGTGAAAGAGAGAAAATTCATCATTTTCTTCCGCTTATTCGGGGCCGGGTCGCGGGGGCAGCAGTCTAAGCAGAGATGCCCAGACTTCCCTCTCACTAGACACTTCCTCCAGCACTTCCGGGGGGACACCGAGGCATTCCCAGGCCAGCCGGGAGACATAGTCCCTCCAGCGTGTCCTAGGTCTTCCCCGGGGTCTCCTCCCGGTGGGACGGGCCCGCAACACCTTCCCAGGAAGGCGTTCCGGAGGCATCCAAAACAGATGCCCAAGCCACCTCAGCTGACCCCTCTCGATGTGGAGGAGCAGCGGCTCTACTCTGAGCTCCTCCCGGGTGACCGAGCTTCTCACCCTATCTCTAAGGGATCGCCCAGCCACCCTGCGGAGAAAGCTCATTTCGGCCGCCTGTATCCGGGATCTTGTCCTTTCGGTCATGACCAAAAGCTCAAGACCATAGGTGAGAGTAGGAACGTAGATTGACCGGTAAATCGAGAGCTTCGCCTTGCGACTCAGCTCTTTCTTCACCACGACAGACGATACATCGACCGCATTACTGCAGCGGCTGCACCGATCCGTCTGTCAATCACCCGTTCCATCCTTCCCTCACTCGTGAACAAGACCCCTAGATACTTAAACTCCTCCACTTGAGGCAGGCACTCTCCACCAACCTGAAGTGGGCAAGCCACCCTTTTCCAACTGAGGACCATGGCCTTGGATTTGGAGGTACTGATTTTCATCCCCACTGCTTCACACTCGTCTGCAAACCGTCCCAGTGCATGCTGAAGGTCCTGGCTTGAAGGGGCCAACACGACAACATAATCCGCAAAGAGCAGAGACGACATCGTGTGGTCCACAAACCTGACTCCCTCCGGCCCCTGGCTGCGCCTAGAAATTCTGTCCATAAAGATTACGAACAGAACCGGCGACAAAGGGCAGCCCTGCCGGAGTCCAACATGCACTGGGAACAAGTCTGACATACTGCCGGCAATGTGGACCAAGCTCCTGCTTCGGTCGTACAGGGACCCGACAGCCCTTAGCAAAGGACCCAGGACCCCATATTCCAGAGGCATCCAGAGAGAAAATTATTATTGAAAAAAAAATCACATTCAATCTTTGCTGGAGTTTGCCAGAAGTTACGTGGGAGTCTGAGACCAAGAGGAAGACGATTTCATGGTCTGATGAAAACAAAATGGAGCTATTTGGCCTCAAAGCTAAACACTATGTTTGGCGAAAGCCTAACACAGCACATCATCCTGAGAACACCATCCCTACCGTGAAGCGTGGTGGTGGCAGCGTCATGCTATGGGGATGCATCTCTGCGTTAGGGCTTGTGAAGTTAGTGAGTAAAAAAGATAGAGGGCAAAATGGATGCAGCGTAGTACAGAGAAATCCTGGAACATTACCTGCTGAAGTCTGCAAGAGACCCTAGACTTGGGAGATGTATCTTCTAGCAGGACATTAGCGCCAATCATATATCCGAAGCCACACTGGCTTAAAATCAAAAATGTTAATGTCCTGGAGTGGCTCAGTCACAGCCTGAACATGAATCGCATTTAAAATATGTGGAAAGATTGCATACCAAAGGTCCCCATACAACAGATCTTGACCTATTTGCTCAAAAAATTGCTCTATCCAGTTTTGCAGGATAAAGACTTCCAAATGTGTAGATCTGAGGCAAAACTCATAATTAAATACATTTTGATTTCATGTTGTAACACAATAAAATGTGGAAAAGTTCATACTTGAGAGGCACTAAAAATTACTGTGTAAAAATGATAACGTTCAGCAATAAATTCCTCTGAATTATTTAAAGGATCTATTTGAAATCCCTAAATTAGTTTGACACAATACAGTTTTGAATGTCTGTTGGATTTCTTTGCGATGGGGCAGGCTGTAGTGATGGAATATAACCTGATAGTTAAATAAGATCAGGATTTGATTCACTTGCACAGGTTTTTGAAGGCAGGACCGAGGCGCTCATTCAAACATGCTGTCTTCTTCCCTGGCACATCATAAACGCTGCAAATTTAAACACGTGTTTGGGTTTTGCCTGTAGCAAAAAGGTTGTCATAACAAATCATTTATGTTGTCATGTAACAATCACTGTGGATTGATTGGTCGACCCGCTCAAGACTAGACTTGTTTTTAGACTCTTTCTAGGAAAAAAATGCATGTTTGGTTTAAAGAATATGACACACATCAACTGTGGAGGAGGGAGGGAAAGAGGGAGCGAGAAGGGAAAGGAGGTTGGTAAGAGAAAATAGGCTGTAGGAAGGAGGGAAGACTGACTCTGAAGTAAACTGCTTGGAGAAAGCTGTTTAGAACGCTTTCTTCTCGTTTGTGTGTTCTCTTATCTAGGTGCGTGTGCTGTGTAGATACCCCCGCGGTCCAGGTGGTAAGGATGTGTGATGTGCACTGTCATCTAGGGATGTTGTTGTCCTTTTGTCCAGCTGGCGGTGTTTCAGCTGGGTTGCAGAGCAACCTCCGCCCCCTGCGATGCGCTTACTTAGGAAACTCTAGACACTAACTGGGCCTGTTTGTCTCTGTGTGTGTGCACGGTCTCCGCCTCCCCCCTACTGCGGGCGTGCAGCCATCTCCTATTAATGCTAGCAGGTCCTGACCTCTCCTTTATTTGTCCCATCTATCATCTTGAAGACTTGTGGAAAACAGCGAGAGAACACAGAGAGAGCAGAAAAACAAGCAATGTCCAACAGAAGACTGGCTCCTCCCCTCCCCGGCCGCTCCCATTGGCCGGGCCCCACAGTCTGACTGCGCTGCGATTGGCCAGATGCAGACACACCTCTAGAATCTGTTTGTATGCTGCAAGAAGAGAGCATAGCTCACAGCCTACTGTGAGGTGGGGGGTTTAACAGGAAAGGCATGGGAGGGGGGGAATGTTGAGTGAACGCTTAGAGGGAGGGGGGAAGATTTCATATGCGATTCTGGAAAACATCCATTGGAGGCTGTCTAAAGCTTCTAGGGAAGGTGTGTGTCTCTGTGTGTGTTCACTTAATATAGTCAGTAGTATTTATGGGCCTCTTTACTGGGGGTGTGTGGTTTTCAACTTCATTTTAAAGAAGGTTGTCTACAACTGGGACTTTAATAACACCACAACTCAACACAGCCCAGGAACCAGACCCCAAATGTGTCCTGTTGGTATCAGCTGGAGTGTCGTAACTGAATCTACGGTTTTCCAATACTGTGATTAAAGGCTATACGCATGTGAGCAATACCTTGTCACTTAAGCCTACTGACAATGTTTTTCATAGTGGGAAAAAATCCTGTGGTGAAAAATGTAAATGGAAAAAAGTAAATACATTGATAGCATTAACAAAAGGTACAATTGCTGTAATGCTGTCACCCATTTACCAATACCAAGAACATACAAAAGACCTTCCACATTTTGTTTTTAAACCCAAGTGAGACCGACCGTGGCTGATTTACCCAACCCATCTTTATTTAGTTTAGATAAGAAAACTCCATATCTTCATACCTGCAAAAGCACTGTTATTGACTGACTGGTTTTGTGGTTGGATAAGTCTCTGTTACAAACCAGACATGTGTCATCAAGTGTTATTCAAGTGTCATTCAGCCATCAGCTAATAATCAGCATATCTGCCGCGTAACCGTCTTTGTGGTTTTCATGTTTGTCATAGTTGTCACTTGTGTTATTTGAGACCAGCAAAGTGTCCCTATAAGCTGTTTTCCACTGATGGAACAGGAGCCTAGCAGGTTTGGTTGGTCTGGTGGTTGTTTTCAGGTGAGTCTGGTGGTTGTTTTCAGGGTCGGTCCGGTGGTTCATTTGAGCTGGGCCTGACGACAGAGCCAGTACAGCCTATGTTTTTCAATTGCAGGTCTTAATTTTTTAGGCGTACATAAACATGCAAGAGTCATAGTGAGGCCTGGGTTTGTTCAATTTAGGTGTGAAAGGAGAGCAAGACTTATTTTGAAATCTGAAGGAGGCAGAGGTTTTTTGGCGTCGTTCCAATATGTAGAACATGTGTCCCTTTGAGGTAAAGGTGTACCTGGACTGTATTAGATGTGTCTAATGGTGGTAATAAGGAAGAGACGCAGACATTTAAATGAACGACAAACACATGCTTATTAGGTTGAACCTTGGGTAAAACCCAGAGAATGTGTGCTAATTACAAGCTTATTGCGCGTGTACACGCGCGTGGCCAATGCCATCACAAGGGCTGCAGTTTGGGAGATGCTCTGACCCAATCATCTAGCCATCACAATTTGTCCCTTGTCAAAGTCGCTCAGATCCTTACGCTTGCCCATTTTTCAACTTTGAGGACAGAATGTTTACTTGCTGCCTAAAATATCCCACCCTATGACAGGTGCCACAGTTATTCACTTCACCTGTCAGTGGTCATAATGTTATGGCTGATGGGTGTATCAGTGTTATTCACTTCACCTGTCAGTGGTCATAATGTTATGGCTGATCGGTGTATAATATATTTTGGGTAATATATAAAATAATTTAATTCTGGTGTCTCCCAATAATGTTGTTTTGGAATGCTATTTGAATGAATGTCTATGGCGATTGTTGTTTGTTGTCACCCAAAAAGGGGCGGGAACGTGTTGCGAGCCAAAGTTTGCAGATGTGCCGGTTTGATGTATACTCCCCACACCCTGTACCCGGTCTCCATCCCCATACCCCGCGTCCGGTCTCATCCCTGTCCTGGAGGCATGCCCCATCCCCCGGTCTCATCCCTGTCCGGGGCGGAGGGCAAGCCTGTTTTTACAACCTGCTTTGTGTAGCCGGGCCTCTGTGCTACAGCCCACAATGGCAGAGTAACTGGTTTAAACCAGCAGTGAGATGGGGGGGGTGTCCCGGCCAATGAACACACATCATGGCAGCCCCTGTGCCACCCACACACAAGTTTTTCTATCTTTCTGGGGACCTGGGACCTAACCGAGAACTCCATGTTCCCTATGCTTAAACTAAACCCTAATCTCAATAACCTAATGTTTATACATAAACTTAACCTAGCCATAACACCTAACCCTCAACGCTAATGCCTAAACCTGAAGGTAAACCAATACTAACACTACGCCCAATTGTACATCTTTCACTACACCTACACCGTGAACCAGAAATCACATCTTTCATCTTTGAACGGTATTCAATTCTTCATACATTAGGTGAGTAGAATCACCTTTGAGCACCATTAATACGGTCCCAACACACAGAAGGGACAATTAGTTGTGTTCTCTGCATATTTGTGGGTGGTTTGTGACAGTTCCACAGAACCTAGGATCCAGCAGCAGCCCAGACAGACGCGTGAGTACAGGACAATCAGACATTACAACAGGCACCTGTGGAGATGGTTGTCTCCCTTTCACCCACCAAGCAGGAGCCCTAATTTAGCTCTGAAAGCATACCTAAGCAAGTCATGGACCAGATCTCAGCAAGTCATGGACCAGATCTCAGCAAGTCATGGACCAGATCTCAGCAAGTCATGGACCAGATCTCAGCAAGTCATGGACCAGATCTCAGCAAGTCATGGACCAGATCTCAGCAAATTATCTTGAGTGTCTTCGTTCAACTCGTTATGATTTATAGGATTGTTTGTTTTTAGTTCCTGGGTTAATGCAGTACATTTGGCTCTGTTCGTGGATTAGTCCTCCACACACAAAGATCTAGACAGCACTCTGTCAAAAGTCTCAATAGCGGTACAGTATTGCAATAGAGTATTTGGAGTTATTCTACTGTTTGGATTTTTATGCATTCTGTTCAGTCTTTTTATTTTGGAATAAAAATGTGTGCTGTCTTGAGTTATTTCCCCCTGTACTGAATCAAAGACTGATTTAATTTACCTTAAATTCTGAGATAAAGTATCAAACCGTTTTCTCTGTTGTGAAACACTCCAACACTCCAAAAAGTCAGGAGATCAGAACTAAACCTTTTAAAGATGTTTCTATTCATTTCTATGGCAGCAGGACCTCCTCCCGCCAGGCCCCATTTACCTCTAGGAATGTACCAAACAGCAAGTTTACCTAATGAGCGGCGGACACCCTGTCCTGACAAAGATGCAAGGAAAAACAGGTAGCCTATGTAGGTATACACTGAATACAGTTAATACATACAGGCACACAGTTTAAGTTGAAACAGAAGTCCTCTAGAATGACAAATACGATGTGGAGTGAACCACGCCTGTAGGGAAAAACACTGGGGGCATAGAGTTGTTTTTGCTGTTTGCAAACATTGCCATGCAAGAGCGAGTTGAACCACTTGACAAAAAGGGTTTACTTAATTTTAGATCCTTTGCTTCCAAGGCAATCACAGTCATTTACCTCCTCCATTAACTTATTTTCCATAGTCTATAGCTATAGTCTTTAAAAAAGGCAGGGTTCACAAAGGTTTCTGGACATATTCATTTGCTAGAACCGGAAACTGGTTCCACCATTGGGGCGCAAGGACAGAGAAGTGTTTCGACTGGGCTGACCAGGAGCTGCTCTCCCATAGGGGGGGACCACCCAGGAGCCTTGTCCGGCAAATGAGTAAAGAGAAATCGGTTGTAACTAGCAACAACTGTTGGGGTAACCACCGATCTCCTTGTCCATTATAAAACAGTAGAGAGGTCTGATAGGGGCACATACTAATCACCGGTGATGAGTAACACAAAGGAAGCAAAAGCTCCAGCAAAATAGTCAGTATAATACTAGTCCTTTCACAGTATGTAGGATTTGAGCGTTGTCTTAAGATAGGGAGAGGCAGGTCCCCTAGCTGCACAGTGGGGCAGTTCTCCTGGCTGCTTAGGCATTGTGTTAAAATAGTAGAACTTGGGACAGTTGAACTCCTGATGGGTTCCAGGGTTCCCGATTAGTAGCCGGGGTTCAGTTGGATAACCAGAGGACACCCTACCCACGGTGAGTTGCAGTATTCCAGACGTACGATCACAAATCTGGACTAGTATCTGCGCCACTTCCTGGGTGAGGTGAGGTTGTACTCTCAGAATGTTCTAGAGCACAAACCTGCAGGAGGAACTCGCGTGTTCAAGGAAGACCACAGTATGTTGCCCATGGTCATGCCTTGCTCGCCAACCTTAATGGGACGTTTCCTCCTGGTTAAACACTAGTGACTATGCATGGAACTACCAGTGATGAGCCATTGCCTGGTGTTTGAATTTCGGTTTCGGCATACCAACAGTGCCTAGAGGTTCGTTAGAAGAATTGTCTCGTAGTCTCCCATGAATGGCTGGTGGATGTCTGTCTAGGGTGCCTCGACGTGTTCTATGGACTTTAGGTTGTTGGCCAAAAAAAACGTCCACGCTCGTTACTTCAAGATCAGACTACTGATTGTTGTTCTCTCTGGCTACCCGGATAAGGAAATAAATACGGTCTAACTCACTCACTGCAGAACACTATGACCATGCCTCAGGACCATCTGGCTTGACAACTCCTATCTTGATTAATGATATAGAAAGGCTATGCACTTTAATCCACACCCTGTTAGTTTTTCCTAGCTACTGTGCTTTCCCATCATATTGCCTGGGCTATCATCTGTAGGATTTTGGGGGATTTTAATGGAACCGAAAGGCCCCTAGATCCTTAAAAGTTGTATTTTTGTTTTGTAACCAGCTATGTTTGCCTTGCTGGTGTTTAACACCGGTCAGTCTGCAGCTAATATGTTAGTAGGTGACATTGATAGCAGTACAGCATGACAACAAAAGTAATAGGTGCAAAACGGAATGGCAAGAGAGACAACCAACCAACTACACAGCAACCCTTTGGCATAACAAGCGTTATTAATTTAAGCAGGCCGGTTTGTCTTGTTTATGCTGTTGTAGTCTACGTGGGATGCAGGTTTGTTTTCCCCCTCCACAGGGCATGGAGATGAAAGCCTACTCTGGATGACGTATTACCAGTCTAACCTATAACTCCTAGACAGCACAGCAACATTCACACCAGAGGGACAGCTACCAAGCCAGTGTTTCTAACTGAAACATGTTTTCTGTGGACGCCAATGCACGTAGACGGAGAGATGGCGTGGGAGAGAGAGAAGACGGGCCGCGCCAAACGGTAGAGCTGAGCTTTTTGAAGACGTCGAACGAAGGGAGGGAGCCTGCTGCGGCGTGGGAGAAGAGGATGCGTGTCGGTCGGCTCCAGAGGAAGCTGTCTGCACACCGTGTCACCCTGACAGGATGGAGATGAAGGTCGTCACAGCCCGGGGGTGGGGGGGGTCAAACCAAGAATGAGTACAGTATATCAAACCAAGAATGAGTACAGTATATCAAACCAAGAATGAGTACAGTATATCAAACCAAGAATGAGGCAAATGGAAAGTAATACACGACCGTGTTAGTCTCTCTTCCGTCTCTCTGTCGCTATGAACGAGGTCTGGCTGTTATTATAGGCAGCTGGCGGTGAGCTTCCCTGTCTAAACAGACCCAAACGCTGAGGTGGCAAAGAGAGGGAGAGGCTGGCTGGGAGGGGCGACCGCCAGGCCTGGGAGTGAGATAGCAGAGGACGGGACTTGTACTGGGCCGAGGTGAGGGCAGGAAACCAGGGGCATGGGAGATGGGTGAGGGCAAACTGGTTCTTCCTCCTTCCCGGTACAGAGGATACACGCAGGCACACAGTCCTGGCCTTTTGCCCCCATCCGCCTTATGTCCCAGCATTACAGACCGTGTTTATTCTGACCTGTAAACATGTTTTACCCCACTGTGTAACAGTGGATTAGATTCGGTTAGATTCAACTTTGTCATTGAACAAGTACAAGTACAGTACAACGAAATGCATCTAAACAGAAGTGCATAGAGAAGAGGGCAGAAAATGTAACATCACACGATGGCTGGTGGTATTGCGCAAATAAAAATGCTCTTTTACTGCACTACCTATGTATTATTTTCACAGAATCTTAAAAGAGCTTTGCGCAACAACCCCAACAAGTACACAAACTAGTCAACCAATACAGGCAGAGTCTTCGAATGGCACATCTTGCAAAGATGGAGAGGGTCTTCTAATCATGAAGTCAGGCATGGGTCTTAAAGGTCACGTGACCTGTTGAGGCTCTGACGACTGCTGCGAGTGGTGACTCTGGACCTCATGGCTTTCTGATGACAGTTTTTTACCCTGGGTTACCAGCGGTGAATGCCACAGGGGTTATTTGTGATCTCTGACAAGCCTGTGTGACATTCTGGCCTGGCCACTGATACCCCCCTCTGGTTTCTGTCTCACACTATCCCTCACTTGCACTCTTTCACAAACTCACTATCTCTTTCTAGCACTCATTCAATCACACTGTTCTTTTCTGTCACCCACTCTCTTTTGTTCACGCTCACTGTTACTAACTCACTATTCTCTAAATCACTCACACTAATGCCAGATTTCCACTGGTGGTTTACCCTGGTACCAGTGGGACACCAGTGTTTTATGCAAATATCATTAAGCTGTGCCACAAAACAAAAGACAGAACTTTTTTTCATGCCCTACCTACAGGCGACTAGCTATGGTAGCTATAACATTGTGTTTGCAAAGTTTATCAGATGTACAGCTAGCTCTGGGTTTATCCAATGAATCGTCTTTCTAGATTACCATGATATATCCTTCAAGCCCGAACCAGTGTACAGATATTGCAGACTTAAAAACAGAAATGCCAGCGCAAACGTCTGTTTTTGGAGAAGTAGAATGGTTTGTCCTGAAACAAGACTATTTGAAAGACCCTTATTTCTTTCAGTTCAATATGTTTAACTCCCAATAATGTTTGTTTCCGCTTTAATGATCTGCAGTTATATTTGTTCATCTCGAAATGTATGATAGACATTGATTCTTGAACATTATAATATGGTGGGTGGCTGCTGATAATATAGAAAAAACTAAGAAGTGAGCAACTTCTGCACTTCAGATGGCCATCAAAACTGCAACCGTTTATTTCCTAGGGAAAGTGGTTAGGGGCTGTCTACTTTGCTATTGGAGCCCAGCCAGTATTGTTTGTGGAAGTCAGCTGGGCCTCCAACCTACTTCCCAGTAGTACATAGTTATCGGTTTGACTCTCCTTTAAAAATGGATACAAAAAGTGTTAGAACCAGATATACATTTTAGTGCCTTTGCTAGCTTGCTCTCATGATATTGCTTCTTTTGGACATATTTTAAATTGTGTACTCTAAACCAATGACAGAGGCTTACTAGCTAAACATGTCCACAAAATTAAATCTAAATATTGGTTATTCACTATGTAAAGATCGTACCTTACATGAGGTTTTGCTGATTGGAGGCATGAGGTTTTTGCTGATCTTGTTTAGCCACAAAATGTTGGAGTGCTAATAACAAATATGTTACAGCTTTACAATAGCCATTTGGCAGAAACTCTTATCCAGAGTACAGTAGCTACAAAGTACCAGCGAATACAAATTTGTCTTCGTATCATGGTAATTAGCTAATGTTAACTACCAATCCTAAACCAGTTGCTGTAGTTAGTAGCAAGCTACTGTATGTAAAAACACGCAATACAATTTAGTTTTAAGCACAACAATCAAAGAGCCATATATAATGCTGTTTTCCATTCTAATCCAGGAAATCCATTTGTATAACTCGGGAAAATGATCACATCTTGTGTGGTAAAGTTAAGCAAGCTAATGTCATAGCTACAGTATCAGTATATAAACAGCACAACACTGCATACTTGAAATTCAAAACTAAATATTATCAACCACATTTACCAATTCATCTTTCTGTGCAGTTTGGCAATATTGGCCTGTGTCCTGATAATATCTTACAGTAACACATTTGTTGCTACTGGATTTCTTTCCCTAATATTGAGCTTGTGAGTTTGTTCTTTTGGTTTGTTCCTCCTAGAAACACGACGACATTGGTCGTCTTCCGTCCTGCGTCAAGCCCCAAACCCATCCCAAAACCCCAGTGGTCCAGGGCATGGCACCGGGTGAGAGGCGGGCTGCGCGGCCATGGCAGACTAGCGCCGGTCTGTGGCAAGTGAAACAGGATTGTTTTGGGACTTTGGCACCAGTGGAAACGCGGCATAACTCACTCTCTCAAACTCACACTCTCTCAAACTCACACTCTTACCCTCACATTGTCTCTCACTAAGTCTCCCTCTCACAAACACACACACACACGCGTGCACACACACACACACACACACAAAAACACACACGCAGGGATCTGTCAAGTGATATGTAGAAAGGGAATGCCCAGAAACATAACAATGGTCATCTGTTCCCCGTGTCTAATTCTCAGAACAACTGGTGACTATGCCAAATACATGTGTGTTTGTGTGTGTGTTTTTCACTCTAGAGGTTTTGTATGATCTCATATCATTGTCATTGGGAGAAGATAACTAGGAGAATTGACCAAGGTTTTTACCATATTGCAAGTACTTCTTAATCCAACAGTAACCATTACAGTTTTGTTTCTTGATCATGGACTGCCTTTTTTAAGGCAAGAGAGGGGGAGATTGAGGGGTACAATGAGGGACAGTCTGCATAAAGGTATAGCTATTGAATGGGACGGATAGGAAAACAGATGGGGACAGTGAGAGTTAGCAGGCGTGGTTCTGTTGGCATGCAGCCTGCACAGCTGCTCCATACAAGGCCCCTACACAACACGGGGCAGGAAAGGGAACAGGGCGTGCGCACGCACACACACTCATCACTGTCTGGGTTCCTGGGTTTTTTTGTGTAATTGTTGCGTTCTAGTCTTTCCCCTTTAGCCGTGTGTGTGCTTGGATTTGTACTGGACTTGACTGGGTTTGTCTAGGTCTCTTCCTCAGACTTTTATACACACACACACACACACACTGCCTCCATACAGACACTGTAGCCTCTGTCTTGGTAAAGGGTGGGACTGTGTGCTCTAAGGAACCCAGCTCTAACTGATGATGCCATGATCAGAAGGTCAGACAACATGGGATATGTGAACGGCCATGTGAAATGGTGTTTGCGCATGTGTCTGTGGTGAACGTGGAGCAGTGAAGGTCTCCGTGAGATGGCAAACCCCTCCCCGTCACCCCAGGGCACACGTCGTGCTGCTGACGCGGCCTTCTCAGGACAGCACAGAGTAACGCTGGGAGTCCTCAATGTTGTCATGGTGATGTGTATCAGGTCCATGAAAAACAACTGTTCCTTGGCCCCCCTCCTGTCCACAACTTGTGTGTGTGTGTGTGTGTGTCCTTTATCATGTATTGTCCCTTTTCAGATGCCCATGGGACACTCCTAGCCCAGTGGCCATAGGTGTGCTGCTGTTAGAAGTTCAAAGAAAAGTGCTGAAGTAGTGAAACGGGCATTAGCACGAATGCTAACCCATAGGCCTTGGAAACTATGACATAGCGTACTCTTTGATGTTCACCTAGCTCAGCATCGTCACAACCAGACAATCTAGCAGGTGAAGTGAATGGGGAAGAGAAAGGTCATGAGGTCTTTCATTCCAGCAGGGGTTATTTGCAGAACCAACAGACGTTCCATTGACCGGCCATGCAAGCCATGGCATTGGAGTGATGTCACGAGGGCCATTTGCTGGTGTTCTGTGAGGCCTCTTTTCCTTGCCTCTTCCTGTTGGGAATCCAGGGGTGTGTTCCTCTTCCTTCCTGATCACTGTCAGAATCCCGGTGAGCCTTCCTGTAGCTTGCCCAGCATTTGCACATTTGCAGTTGTGTTTCGCAGCAGACGTACTTCTAGAAAGCAACTTCAGTGACTCAGGTCTTCTGTAGACAGGCCAGCTGAAAGGTAAAGAGAGCGCTGATGTCACAGTCCATGTGAAGCCGTCGTCACAGGCCAGCTGAAAGGTAAAGAGAGCGCTGATGTCACAGTCCATGTGAAACCATTGTCACAGGCCAGATGCTGTCTGTCCTTGTGACATCACACAGCTGTTGCCACGACCCACTTAGGTGTTTCAAGGCCTCTGGTCTGTTAACATGGTGACGCACTCTGGCCGGAGGTGATACCTGGCTGGAGGTTACAGGTCAACACAACAGGAGATATGAACCTGGGGCCCAGACCCTGAGAGGAATTGTCATGGTTTTAAATGGCAAGCAACTAAACAAAAATATCACTTTCAGAAATAACTTAAAATGTGCAAATTGACCTGCTTCCCTGGGGGAACTATAACGAATGCACATAGGAAAGAGATGGGAGGAGAGGTGTGACTAAAAAAGGGAAGGAGGGCTCAGTGTGAGATTATTTGGGAACGGTAGGGTGTTTGGCGGTCATCTGGGGGTCGTGGGACCGCTGGCTTGTCTCTTATCTAGGCCTTCTGGTACCTTCTCTGACTTTGGCCATGGCAGTCCGTCAAAGCTGTGGGGACTGTGTGTCTGTGTTGTGCTGTTGGCACCATGACAACCTGGGGTGTCTTTGACAGGACCTGTCTATTACTCATTGTTTTTTTCCAGACCTGAAAGATAACATCTGGATAACAAAAATGCATGCACACTCACACAAGTTTTTCCTATTTTTTGTGTACCAGAAAGATGACACTCTCTTTTCCCTATCCCTTAAACCTAACCTTAACCTAACCTATCTCCTTAAAATTACCTCAGCCATAATCTCAAAAACGTAACCTTTATGCCCAAACCTTAACTAAATGTATTGCTTAAGCCTAGTCTTAAACCTAACCACTAAACTGGGAATAGCCCTTTTACATTTGGGGACTAACTGAAAACCTTGTGGGGTGCAAATAGTCAGGTTTACTATCTTTGTGGAGAAGTGAAGAGGTTTTTTTATTCTGGTGTGTTGTATGCTGTTATTCATAGTTACATAGTAGAAAAATAGGAATCCCTCTTCAGATGTACAGATGTGCTCATAAGTTTGCATACCTTGGCAGAAATTGTGAAATTTTGGCATTGATTTTGAAGATATGACTGATCATTTTTGAATTATAATTTGATATTATAGATTCTTTACAAGGCTTTTATGGACAGTTTGAATCAGAGGGATAAGTGGAGGCGGGTATTGACAAAAATCCTCACGGGGTGAGATCTTGCATGGAGCCCCGGATCGAGGGAGGTTATCAATGGTCTTGTATGTCTTCCATTTTCTTATAATTGCTCCTACAGTTGATTTCTTCACACCAAGCTGCTTACCTATTGCAGATTCAGTCTTCCCAGCCTGGTGCAGGTGTACAATTTTGTTTCTGGTGTCCTTTGATAGCTCGTTGGTCTTGGCCATAGTGGAGTTTGGAGTGTGACTGTTTGAGGTTGTGGACAGGTGTCTTTTATACTGATAAGTTCAAACAGGTGCCATTAATACAGGTAACGAGTGGAGGACAGAGGAGCATCTTAAAGAAGTTGTTACAGGTCTGTGAGAGCCAGAAATCATGCTTGTTTGTAGGTGACCAAGTACTTATTTTCCACCATAATTTACCAATAAATTCATTAAAAATCCTACATTGTGATTTTCTGGATTTTTTTTCTCTCATTTTGTCTCATAGTTGAAGTGTACCTATGATGAAAGTTTGCACAGTTGGTGGCTGACTAAATACTTTTTTGCCCCACTGTATGTACACACAAGGCCTATTTCTCTCAATTATTGTTCACAAATCTGTCTAAATCTGTGTTAGTGAGCACTTCTCCTTTGCCAAGATAATCCATCCAACTCACAGGTGTGGCATATCAAGATGCTTATTAGGCAGCATGACTATTGCACAGGTGTGCCTTAGACTGGCCACAATAAAAGGCCACTCTAAAATGTGCAGTTCTATCACACAGCACAATGCCACAGATGTCGCAAGTTTTGAGGTAGTGTGCAATTGACATGCTGACTGCAGCAGGAATGTACAAACCGGATTCCAAAAAAGTTGGGACACTGTACAATTGTGAATAACAGAATGCAATGATGTGGAACTTTCAAATTTCTATATTTTATTCAGAATACAACATAGATGACATATCAAATGTTTAAACTGAGAAAATGTATCACTTTAAGGGAAAAATAAGTTGATTTTAAATTTCATGGCATCAACACATCTCAAAAAAGTTGGGACAAGGCCATGTTTACCACTGTGTGGCATCCCCTCTTCTTTTTATAACAGACTGCAAACGTCTGGGGACTGAGGAGGCAAGTTGCTCAGGTTTATGAATAGGAATGTTGTCCCATTCTTGTCTAATACAGGCTTCTAGTTGCTCAACTGTCTTAGGTCTTCTTTGTCGCACCTTCCTCTTTATGATGCGCCAAATGTTTTCTATGGGTGAAAGATCTGGACTGCAGGCTGGCCATTTCAGTACCCGGATCCTTCTTCTGTGCAGCCATGACATTGTAATTGATGCAGTATGTGGTCTGGCATTTTCATGTTGGAAAATGCAAAGTCTTCCCTGAAAGAGACGACGTCTGGATGGGAGCATATGTTGTTCTAGATCTTGGATATAACTGTCAGCATTGATGGTGCCTTTCCAGATGTGTAGGCTGCCCATGCCACACTCACTCATGCAACCCCATACCATCAGAGATGCAGGCTTCTGACCTGAGCGCTGATAACAACTTGGGTTGTCCTTGTCCTCTTTAGCCTGGATAACATGGCATCCCAGTTTTCCAAAATTAACTTCAAATTTTGATTTGTCTGACCACAGAACACTTTTCCACTTTGCCACAGTCCATTTTAAATTATCCTTGGCCCAGAGAAAATGCCTGCGCTTCTGGATCCTGTTTAGATACAGCTTATTTTTTGAAGAGATTTAGCCGGCAAAGGCGAATGGCACGGTGGATTGTGTTCACCGACAATGTTTCCTGGAAGTATTCCTGAGCCCATGTTGTGATTTCCATTACAGTATCATTCCTGTATGTGATGCAGTGCCGTCTGAGGGCCCGAAGATCACGGGCATCCAGTATGGTTTTCCGGCCTTGACCCTTACGCACAGAGATTGTTCCAGATTCTCTGAATCTTTGGATGATATTATGCACTGTAGATGATGATAACTTCAAACTCTTTGCAATTTTTCTCTGAGAAACTCCTTTCTGATATTGCTCCACTATTTTTCGCCGCAGCATTGGGGGAATTGGTGATCCTCTGCCCATCTTGACTTCTGAGAGACACTGCCACTCTGAGAGGCTCTTTTTATACCCAATTATTTTGCCAATTGACATAATAAGTTGCAAATTGGTCCTCCAGCTGTTCCTTATCTGTACATTTAACTTTTACAAGCCTCTTATTGCTACCTGTCCCAACTTTTTTAGAATGTGTAGCTCTCATGAAATCCAAAATGAGCCAATATTTGGCATGACATTACAAAATGTCTCAACATTCAATATGTTATCTGCACTCACCTAAAGGATTATTAGGAACACCATACTAATACTGTTTGACTCCCTTTCGCCTTCAGAACTGCCTTAATTCTACATGGCATTGATTCAACAAGGTGCTGAAAGCATTCTTTAGAAATGTTGGCCCAATATTGATAGGATAGCATCTTGCAGTTGATGGAGATTTGTGGGATGCACATCCAGGGCATGAAGCTCCCGTTCCACCACATCCCAAAGATGCTCTATTGGGTTGAGATCTGGTGACTGTGGGGGCCATTTCAGTACAGTGAACTCATTGTCAATTTGAAATGATTTGAGATTTGTAAATTATTCCATTTCTCTTTTATTCACAATTTGTCCCAGCTTTTTTGGAATCGGGTTTGTACATTTGAGCTGTTGCCTGGGAATTTAATGTTCATTTCTCTACCATAAGCCGTCTCCAAATGCGATTCAGAGAATTTGGCAGTACATCCAACCGGCCTCACAACCGCAGACCACGTATAACCACACCAGCCCAGGACCTCCACATCAGCATCCTCACCTCCAAGATCATCTGAGACCAGCCACCCAGACAGCTGCAGCAACAATCGGTTTGCATAACCAAAGAATTTCTGCACAAACTGTCAGAAACCATCTCAGGGAAGCTCATCTGCATGCTCGTTGTCCTCATTGGGAACTGACTGCAGTTCGTTGTTGTAACCGACCTAAGTGGGCAAATGCTCACCTTTGATGGCGTCTGGCACTTTGGAGAGGTGTTCTCTTCACGGATGGATCCCGGTTTTCACTGTACAGGGCAGATGGCAGACAGCGTGTATGGCGATGTGTGGGTGAGCGGTTTGCTGATGTCAGTGTTGTGGATCGAGTGGCCCATGGTGGCCGTGGGGTTATGGTATGGGCAGGCGTGTGTTATGGGCAACGAACACAGGTGCATTTTATTGATGGAATTTTGAATGCACAGAGATGCAGACAAGATCTTGAGGCCCATTGTTGTGCCATTCATCCACGACCATCACCTCATGTTGCAGCATGATAATGCACAGCCCCATGTTGCGAGGATCTGTACACAATTCCTGGAAGCTGAAAACATCCCAGTTCTTGCATAGCCAGCATACTCACCGGACATGTCACCCATTGAGCATGTTTGGGATGCCCTGGATCGGCGTATACGACAGCGTGTTCCAGGTCCTGCCAATATCCAGCAACTTCGCACAGCCATTGAAGAGGAGTGGACCAACATTCCACAGGCCACAATCAACAACCTGATCAACTCTATGCGAAGGGGATGTGTTGCACTGCGGGATACTGACTGGTTTTCGGGCTCCCCCCGAATTCTTAGGTCTTTGAGTTCAGCTCATGATAAAGGGGGGCAAAAACAAAAGTGTTGCGTTTATAATATTGTTCAGTGTATTTAAAGGGTTTTTGTGAAAAGCTGAGGACCCATTTTGATCTGTCCTTGTTTAATTGTATAGCTCCTCACTTTCTCCTAAGGGATGGAATACATTTCCCCCCTTGTGGTTCACCATCAACATGCCGCGATGCAAACGTCAAAAAGACACTAATACAGGTCACGGACGTTCATACGTATGCGCATGCATTCTGGACCTGACAGAGGGGACACCCTAGCCGTTTGTGTGGTTACATATAGCTAATTCCATGCCCTTGGCAGTCAACCCTCTGGACTGCTTAAAGCAGACACTGGGCTTCTCTCTGGCTAAAGGGAGGGGACAGCAATGGGGTAGGGAGATCGAGGGGGAGATGTAGTCTTTTTGCGGGTTTCGCCGACACTATCCTAAACAAACATTTTCTCTGACAAAACCTCCAAACTGTGTTTGTCGTCAAACACCCTCCTACTCAGCCCACAAACCGAATCCTATTTTCTTTACTCAAACACAACTTGCACAACACTACCTCAGAGCAAACATTCTCCAATACAAACCATAAAACACTAAACAACCCTAAATAAGGCCCCTCGCTGTAAATATAATTCCTGGTGGCCAGAATATAAACTGCTTTCCAAGAAGTGTTTTCATTGTGAATACATATTCTTTTCGACATTTCCCTCCCCCGAAACTGTACAATTTACTGTGTGGGTAGAGCTTGACGTCAGACAATTGGGTTTATGTCTTCAGAAAGCTATTCAATGGCAAAGTTTAAATGTTAAGCAAAAGAGAGAACTAGAAAAGCCTCAGACTTCCAAATCATTTTTATTCGTCTTTGGACAGGGGTAGGTCTTGACCTTGTCTGACTGGGGTATGAGTCTCCATATGGGGCCTAGCCTCTCAGGCAGTCTGGGGACTGTGGCCTACTCGGGCTTGTGCCGTTTTGAAGTTACCGTTAGATAGCAGGGTTTGGTGGCTCTGGTTTGGATGTTAGTGGTCCGGTCCCGTGTTTTGTTCCACGATTGCTTGTGGAACAGCCGTGAAGAGCTTTTTTTATTACGTTTTTTCATAGACTTGATGAATTCGCCGGAGCTTGAGACTAGGCATCTGGTGCTTTGAGGAGGCCTGCCATTTATCAAACTGAAGTAAAGTCTGCAGGGAGGGGGGAAAACAACATGCTATATAGGTTAACCCCCCTTCATTCTCCCTCTTCCCCCTCCAGCTCTCTCTCTCGCCCTGCGAGTCTGAGGACATGTTTTTCAAAGCCCTGTTTGTGCGACCCAACTCGTACTGAGCCCTGAAGCAGAACGAGGGAGTTGGGAGCGCGAGAAGAGGTGGGACACCTGAATGTACAGCTAGCTCCGTTGCGCTAGCTATACATTCTGTCATACTTGAATGGGTCTGGTATTTTGTTGCACAAGCAGATAAGCTGGCAACTGTGTTGTTATTTCCCATTTCAAGGACAAGGGTCCTTATTGTAATATAGGTCATTATGTTTTTCAGGGAATCTGTTTTTCTTAGAAAGACTGGAAGATTGGGAGGGGTCCTATTGACACACACATTATTCCACTTAAAATGAATGGTTAGTATTTCCCAACATGCACTGGGATTTTAGATGAAAAAGCTCTGTGTTTTATTTTTGTTTGTTTCCTCTATTTTATGCAAGCTTCTGACGAGTAACAGGATGAGTTATGTAAAGGTCACAAAATGCCTACTTGGTTACCTTTGACCTAAGCTGATTAATGAGTTGACCCCGAGCCTTAGAACCCGCCTTCCACCAGCTGTCTTGACAAAAAAACAATGATCAGAGAGATTGCTCTGAGGCAAAGACGGAAAGGATCAACAAGGAGAAGGGAAATGGGCAAAAAGGATGAAGAGAAAGGGGCGGGAGATTGAGAGGAAGATGATAGAAATTGATTGACAGATGAGATAGAAAACAACTTGAGTGTGTCTTGAGGTTAATCTTTCCAGGTACTGGAGGAACAGAATGTTTCAGATTGAAACCTCCCTGGGCCAGTCTCTTCCCAAACCCACACCCAACCTATTTGCCTTTCCTGTGACCTATATACAGTTACAGGAATATCCCCCCTTTCTCCCACTCTTTCTCTGTCATCACACTTTCTTTTCTTTCTTCACATTTTTTTCTCTGATTATCTCTCTGTGACCAGATATTTTTTTGCACGTTCATTCTGCTCGCCTGTTCCATATCACAACATTGATTTACAGTGGATTGGATAAATATTCATCCCCAACTGACTTTGGTATATTCTGTTCCTAAAATGGATTCCATTGGGATTTTCTCCTGTTGATTAGGACCACAAACAGCAATTTGGTGTAAAATATATTTTTAATTTGAATCAAATGGTAATTAGATCTTCCATTTTGCTGGTTCGGATTTGTTCATCCCTGTTTGTAGAACCTCTGGCAGTGATAACAGTCTGTAAGTCTACCAGCATTAGACATCTGATTCAGGCTACCAAACTGTCTACCGTTTCTTCTTGGCCAAATAGCTCAGGCTCTCTTAAATTGGATGTGGAAAAGGCCTTGGGGGTGAATACTTTTCTTGAAGAGAAGGCATTCACTGGAACGCGCACACGCGCACACACACACACACAGACCCTATTCATTTGCTGTGGTCTTGTTTGTCTGTGTCTCTCTTTGACACAGGCACAGTATAGCTCACATTTCTTACCCCCTATCTGTTTGCCTGCCACCGCCAAGAGACCCTTTATTTTTGGAAGATGGCTCTTCTACGACTAAGCCACCCCAAACTTTTACGTTTTTGTAAAGATGCATTTTATTGGATAAGACATAAAATAATTAATAATAATAATCTATTGCATTTGTAAAGCGCTTTTCTTTATAGAGGAATAATCTCAAAATGCAAGAAAAATAAGAAATAAGAAAATAATGTTAAAAATAAGATCTGATAAAAATAATGAAATATATATATATATACAGAATTATATAAATTTAACTATAATGATAATACAGTAAACTAAAATTATAATACATATTATATCATAATGTACTGTGTAATTTGATTAAAGGGAAGGGTAGGCCAACCAATAGAGGTGTGTTTTAATGCCTGCTGTAAAAAACATTACTGTCTGTGCAGCCCTGAGGCTGTCAGGAATGGAGTTCCAGAGGTGCCACTGATAGCTTTATAGACTGGAAGGATCATTTTACAGTCAGTTCTTTGAGGGACAGGAAGCAAATGAAGAGAGGTGTGATGTGGGCAGATTTATTTGATTGTCTCAGGATCCCTGCAGCACTGTTTTAGATGAGCTGTATATTATGAATTGATTTTGCTGGCAGTCCCCCTAGTACTATAGTCCCACAATCAATTCTGGCGAAAACGAATGAATGGATATGCTGTTCTGCATCAGAAAAGGTGAATGTCTATAGCGAGAGATGTTCTTAAGGTGCCAAAATGCTGTTTTAGACATGTCTAATGTGGGCCTTAAAAGAAAGAGTAGGGTCAAATTGTAAGTGCTGAAAGGATGGACTCGAATCTGTGCTGCAACAGCCCAAGTGCACCAGAGCCATTAGCCATTAGCCATTAGCCTGGCCCAAACAGGCCTTTTGTCAGGTAAAAATAAATTGTCGGCAGACTGCTCCCGTGACTAGACTGTCTGAGGAGCAGTGAGAGGGACAATATGACTCCAGGTCTGGTAAACACACACTCACGATCTGTCTCCAACACGTTTACATAAGGCACTCATATACGGTATGCCAGTGTAGTCCGATCGTGCACGGGATATCTAGTCAACAGGATGTGAAACCCTTCCGTCCTGTTTTCTCTACATTACCTTTCCCCTACTTCTCTAAGTTCAGTTCCACTTTCTTACTGTAATCAGGGCTGTCTCTGTGCTGCCCACCCCCTCAGCCATTCCCTAGCCGGTTAATGGGCTCCTCTGTTTCATCTGCTGCTTTGGAACTGCACACAGCCTTGATGTACACTGTAGCAGCAGGTTTTCTATCCATTTCATGTGGAGAATCTTGTTTTAAAGGAATGGGTTATAGTTGCGTTGCAGAGCTACTGGTGACTCAGAGATGCAGGTCTTCTGTTTTCTTGTTTTTTTTTTACTTAACAGAACATCTATAGACAATGGAGGCAGCTTGAAAGCCAGACATTGAAAACAAATATATATCCTCCTGAGATCCGGCCATTACTTTTTGTCCTCTGTAGAGGACATTTTGACTTTATGATATCTTCAAAACTATTCATGATACCATAGTAATTCCTGCTGTTCCTCCTGACATGTTTGGGGGTGGGACTTGTTAACTTTTCCTTCCTTGATCTACAAAATGTCTTCCATTGCAGTTGGGACGTTTCATGGGTGAGGGAGAAGTGTCTTCAAATATTTTATGTACATTTTTCAAAAGTATGTAATTTCATGCTATCCTGTTGTTAAACACTTTTTGGACTTTTTTAAACATTCAATTAGTGTATATTAATGTCATTACTCTGTAGAGGACATCAGGACTTATTTACTATATTTTTCTTCTGTAGCACATAGCTGACAGTTGCAGAAAGGTCTGTTCGGAGTCACCCTCATCGATTTAATTAAAATCCTTATCAGATGAGGGATTTCCAGAAGCAGAGGTTGAGGCAGTATCAAGATGTATAGCGTCTGCCAGAGATTGTTGATTCTGCCAGAACATGGACAAGAAAATGATGTACAGGGAAAACAAACAGCAGATGTGTCAAATGTGACATGTTGCTCTGCTTAAACAAAATATACACTACAGTTAGGTCCGGATATAATTGGATATAATTGGATTTTGGCTGTTTACCAAAATATTTTCAAGATACAGTTAAGTAATGAATATGGGCTTAATGTGCAGTCTCTCAGCTTTAATTCGAGGGTATTCACATCCAAATTGGAGGAAGTGTTTAGGAATTACAGCTCTTTAATATGTAGCCCCCTCTTTTTCAAGGGACTAAAAGTAATTGGACAATTAACTCAAAAGCTGTTTCATGGACAGGTGTGGAACACTCCTTGTGGGCCACTCAATTAAGCAGGTAAAAGGTCTGGGGTGTATAGGGATATATTGTCTGCTCAGATTCAGTCAAATTCAGCGAAGTTGATTGGACGGCACTTCACTTTACAGATGGACAATGACACAAACCATGCTGTAAAAGCAAGTTTTTTAGGCAAAGAAGTGGAATATTCTGCAATGGCCGAGTCAATCACCTGATCTCAACCTGATCGAGCATGCATTTCACTTGCTTAAGACAACTTGAGGCAGAAAGATCCACAAACAAACAACAACTGTAGACAGCTGCAGTAAAGGCAAAGCATCACAAAGGAGGAAACCCAGCGTTTGGTGATGTCCATGCATGTATTAAAAACATTTTATTTATGATTATGTTTCTCCGATTACATTTGAGCCCCTGAAATAAGGGGACTGTGTATGAAAATGGTTACAATTCCTAAACATTTTATATAATATTTTTGTTTAACCTCTTGAATTAAAGCTGAAAGTCTGCATTTCAATTGCGTCTCAGTTGTTTCATTTAAAATCCATTGTGGTGGTGTACAGAGCCAAAATGATGAATATTGTGTCAGTGTGTGAATATTTACGGACCTAACTGTATCTACTATACATGGATTGTGTAATGCAATCCATGTATATTAGACAACATTTTTGAAGTTCTGGGTCCTGACATCCTCTACAGAGGACATATTATATAAACCAAATGAATATTTCCAAAACTGGAAGTCCCATTTTCAAGTTATTATAACTCCAAACAATCAGAATATGAAATAAAATAAAAAACGTTTTGAGCGCCATTTTTCTCCATGGGTCTCAGGAGAATATTTACATTTTTCTTTTCTTTTATAAAACCACAGTGCCAGACACCTGTAATAAATTCCCCAAATCCAGCGAGATGCCCCCTTGCAAACCTTATTGACGTGATCCGATAGGTGTGACTCTGGTCACCCCCCCCCCCCCCCCCACACCCCCCACGTCCCGGCTAGGCTAGCTGGTGTGATATTACCAGAAGGAAAGAGGACCATCTGCTGTCCCAGTTGCCCAGTGACTGGACAACAGCCTACCTTTAGGCACGGTTCCACTGACCATTGTCTGTCATTCGCGCTGTGTGTGCGTGTGACCCTGCACACATGTCTGTGAGGGAAGGAGAAAGGGAGACAAAATATGTTTGTGCTTGAGGAGGGTCCTGTTTGTATTGTGCCAGTGTTTCCGTTGGGAACCTCCTTAGAGACGCACCCATGCACAGTGCTGGAGGGTTTAGACTGAGCCATGGAGCTGTTCAGTCCAGCTTTCAGAAGAGGTTAACCTGGGGTTACCTCTCTAGTGCATCAAATTAATGTTTCTTCTCCCCCCTCTTCTTGTAAACACGCACAGACACACATACGTACGGATGGACGGACGAACACAGGAACAGACAAACACAAACACTGACGTTAACATGGATCATTGCATGTTCAAATCAAACTACTTGCCCCTGAGTCAGGGCTTGGGTTTGGAGTTGCTGTCAGCTGATACATTTCATTGGTTCTGTTAAGTCTAGTTAGACAGGCCAAAAACAACAAAATATAAATTGTCAAGTTTTGAGATACTAACAGGCCTGCAAAAACCAAAGAGACATACATATAGTCCTGTAGACATTACTGGTGTCTGTGTTCCATATGCTGTCTCTACAGACAGATACCTAACAGCAGGTGTAGACCAACAGATAGTGAGACACCTCAGTAGGAGAGGACAGACAGACACACCCACACAGTGAGACAGACACATCGGTAAAAGTCAGACACCCTGACAGTGAGACAGACACATCGGTATAAGTCAGACACCCAGACAGTGAGACAGACACATCGGTATAAGTCAGACACCCAGACAGTGAGACAGACACATCGGTATAAGTCAGACACCCAGACAGTGAGACAGACACATCGGTATAAGTCAGACACCCAGACAGTGAGACAGACACATCGGTATAAGTCAGACACCCAGACAGTGAGACAGACACATCGGTATAAGTCAGACACCCAGACAGTGAGACAGACACATCGGTATAAGTCAGACACCCAGACAGTGAGACAGACACATCGGTATAAGTCAGACACCCAGACAGTGAGACAGACACATCGGTATAAGTCAGACACCCAGACAGTGAGACAGACACATCGGTATAAGTCAGACACCCAGACAGTGAGACAGACACATCAGTAGGTGAAGACTATCAGAAACATCAGTAGGAGTGGACAGACAGACAGTGAGACAGGCACCTCAGTGGGTGAGGACAGACAGACGGTGGGTGAGGACAGACAAATATCAGCTCAGTTGGGACATACATATAGTCCTGTAGACATTACTGGTGTCTGTGTTCCATATGCTGTCTCTACAGACAGATACCTAACAGCAGGTGTAGACCAACAGATAGTGAGACACCTCAGTAGGAGAGGACAGACAGACACACCCACACAGTGAGACAGACACATCGGTAAAAGTCAGACACCCTGACAGTGAGACAGACACATCGGTATAAGTCAGACACCCAGACAGTGAGACAGACACATCGGTATAAGTCAGACACCCAGACAGTGAGACAGACACATCGGTATAAGTCAGACACCCAGACAGTGAGACAGACACATCGGTATAAGTCAGACACCCAGACAGTGAGACAGACACATCGGTATAAGTCAGACACCCAGACAGTGAGACAGACACATCGGTATAAGTCAGACACCCAGACAGTGAGACAGACACATCGGTATAAGTCAGACACCCAGACAGTGAGACAGACACATCGGTATAAGTCAGACACCCAGACAGTGAGACAGACACATCGGTATAAGTCAGACACCCAGACAGTGAGACAGACACATCAGTAGGTGAAGACTATCAGAAACATCAGTAGGAGTGGACAGACAGACAGTGAGACAGGCACCTCAGTGGGTGAGGACAGACAGACGGTGGGTGAGGACAGACAAATATCAGCTCAGTTGGGTTGGGGGAGAATGGAGAATGTCGTTCCGGCCCACACAGCAGTATTCAACATTAATATCTACTCTACATAAAAACAGATAACAGCAGGACATTTTTAAACCATCTCCAACCCCCGGTATTTCTGTCACACATCTACTACCCACTGTGAGTGTGTCTACGTGGGTGACATCACACCATTTAGTTTTTCTCTTGACAGTCTCCCCCCCTGTTGTGTAACATGTTTTTGAATTAATGTTGTTGCAACCTGTTTCTCTGTCTGTCTGTTTTGCTGTCTCTCTGTCTCTTTCACCCTCCCCTTTTCTAGTGCTCAGTCAGAAGGTGGACGCGTGGGTGGTTCAATTCCAATACTGTAGCCCCGGGGCTCCGCTTCTTATGTTGTTGTGTTGTCAGACTCCTGCTATCTCTGAAATGTCTATGGCTTGTATTGGTCTCAGAGGTATAAGGTCTGAAATGTGTCATTTGTAGTGTAGGAAGAAATGTTAAGCTTGTAAGCTTGACGAATGTAGATTTGCCTTTACAGTATGCGTAACCTAGAGCATTGACATTTTCACTCAAGGACAGGTAATGAGAGTCACAAACTGCATGTCTGGTGAAGGAGCACAGCCATTGCTCCACAGCGATATTGAGTGCCTCTCAAAGTAAAATTGCTTGCATGGCAAATATGTTGTACTTCTGATTGGCTGTGCGTCTGTGTGTGCAACTGTGCATGTTTCTGTTCTCTTCCGTTACCTGTAGCTCATCTCTCAGACGTGACATGGGATGACAGTTTTACATCTGGTTTCTACATGCAGTACCACAATATAACATAATGGGGATAGAGAGAGCTGGTGCATGTGCGAGAGGTGAGGAAAAAGGCTAAGATTTACTGCTTGGGTAGATAGAGGAAGGAGGTGGGGAGATTGCGGTTTGTGGGGAAAGTTGAAACCTAAGAAGAGATCTGCTTGAGTCCTGCATGCTTTAACAGTAACACTGACTTGAACCTATCCTCTAACAGGATGCCTCATACTGCAGAAGGTATTATGTTATGAAAAAGTTTGAACTGTACTGAAAGTCGCTGTGGGTGATATACTACCATGATACATTTCAGATTTTCTTCCAATATGATGATAGTGATAATCTAAAAAATATCTACAGTGCAGTACCAGTCAAGACTGGACACCTACTCCTTCAAGAGCATTTCTTTCCTTATACTATTTCCCACATTGTAGAATAATAGTGAAGACATCAAAACTGTTTTTTTTTTGTTCAAAAACCCCTTAATGAAGAAAAAAATCATGTGTTCTGTGACGTCGCCCGGCATGGCGCAGCCGGGGCCCCACCCTGGAGCCAGGCCCGGGGTTGGGGCTCGTTCGCGAGCGCCTGGTGGCCGGGCCTTTCCCCATGGGGCCCGGCCGGGCCCAGCCCGAACGAGCGACATGGGGCCGCCCTCCCATGGGCTCACCACCCACAGGAGGGACCATAAGGGGCCGGTGCAGAGAGGATCGGGCGGCAGTCGAAGGCGGGGGCCTAGACAACCCGATCCCCGGACACGGAAACTAGCTCTAGGGACGTGGAATGTCACCTCGCTGGCGGGGAAGGAGCCTGAGATGGTGCGTGAGGTTGAGAGGTTCCGACTAGAGGTAGTCGGGATCACCTCTACGCACGGCTTGGGCTCTGGAACCACACTCCTTGAGAGAGGATGGACTCTTCACCACTCTGGAGTTGCCCATGGTGAGAGGCGGCGGGCTGGTGTGGGTTTGCTTATAGCTCCCCAGCTCTGCCGCCATGTGTTGGAGTTTACCCCGGTGAACGAGAGGGTCGTTTCCCTGCGCCTACGGGTCGGGGATAGGTCTCTCACTGTTGTTTGTGCCTACGGGCCGAACGGCAGTGCAGAGTACCCGACCTTCTTGGAGTCTCTGGGAGGGGTGCTGGAAAGTGCTCCGACTGGGGACTCTATCGTTCTACTGGGGGACTTCAACGCCCACGTGGGCAACGACAGTGACACCTGGAGGGGCGTGATTGGGAGGAACGGCCCCCCTGATCTGAACCCGAGTGGTGTTCAGTTATTGGACTTCTGTGCTAGTCACAGTTTGTCCATAACGAACACCATGTTCAAGCATAAGGGTGTCCATCAGTGCACGTGGCACCAGGACACCCTAGGCCGCAGGTCGATGATCGACTTTGTTGTCGTTTCATCTGACCTGCGGCCACATGTCTTGGACACTCGGGTGAAGAGAGGGGCGGAGCTGTCAACTGATCACCACCTGGTTGTGAGTTGGATCCGATGGCGGGGGAGGAAGCTGGACAGACTCGGCAGGCCCAAGCGTACTGTAAGGGTCTGCTGGGAACGTCTGGCCGAGTCTCCTGTCAGAGAGATCTTTAACTCCCACCTCCGGCAGAGCTTTGACTGGATCCCGAGGGAGGCTGGAGATATTGAGTCCGAGTGGACCATGTTCTCCACCGCCATTGTCGAAGCGGCCGCTCGGAGCTGTGGCCGTAAGGTCTCCGGTGCCTGTCGAGGCGGCAATCCCCGAACCCGGTGGTGGACACCGGAAGTAAGGGATGCTGTCAAGCTGAAGAAGGAGTCCTATCAGGCCTGGTTGGCTTGTGGGACTCCAGAGGCAGCTGATGGGTACCGACAGGCCAAGCGGACTGCAGCCCGGGTGGTTGTGGAGGCAAAAACTCGGGCCTGGGAGGAGTTCGGTGAGGCCATGGAGAAGGACTATCGGCTGGCCTCGAAGAGATTCTGGCAAACCATCCGGCGCCTCAGGAGAGGGAAACAGTGCCCTACCAACGCTGTTTACAGTAGAGGTGGGCAGCTGTTGACCTCAACTGGGGATGTCGTCGGGCGGTGGAAGGAGTACTTCGAGGATCTCCTCAATTCCGCCGTCACGTCTTCCATTGAGGAAGCAGAGGATGAGGGCTCAGAGGTGGACTCGTCCATCACCCGGGCTGAAGTCACCGAGGTGGTTAAGAAACTCCTCGGTGGCAAGGCACCGGGGGTGGATGAGATCCGCCCTGAGTACCTCAAGTCTCTGGATGTTGTGGGGCTGTCTTGGTTGACACGCCTGTGCAACATCGCGTGGCAGTCGGGGACAGTGCCTCTGGGATGGCAGACCGGGGTGGTGGTCCCTCTTTATAAGAAGGGGGACCGGAGGGTGTGTTCCAACTATAGGGGGATCACACTTCTCAGCCTCCCCGGGAAAGTCTATGCCAGGGTTCTGGAGAGGAGAATACGGCCGATAGTAGAACCTCGGATTCAGGAGGAACAGTGTGGTTTTCGTCCAGGCCGTGGAACACTGGACCAGCTCTATACCCCCTACAGGGTGATGGAGGGTTCATGGGAGTTTGCCCAACCAGTCCACATGTGTTTTGTGGATTTGGAGAAGGCATTCGACTGTGTCCCTCGCAGCATCCTGTGGAGAGTGCTTCGGGAATATGGGGTCCTGGGTCCTTTGCTAAGGGCTGTCAGGTCCCTGTACGACCGAAGCAGGAGCTTGGTCCGCATTGCCGGCAGTAAGTCAGACTTGTTCCCTGTGCATGTTGGACTCCAGCAGGGCTGCCCTTTGTCACCGGTTCTGTTTGTAATTTTTATGGACAGAATTTCTAGGTGCAGCCAGGGGCCGGAGGGTGTCAGGTTTGGGGACCACACGATTTCGTCTCTGCCCTTTGCGGATGATGTTGTTGTGTTGGCCCCTTCAAGCCAGGACCTTCAGCATGCACTTGGACGGTTTGCAGCCGAGTGTGAAGCGGTGGGGATGAAAGTCAGTACCTCCAAATCCGAGGCCATGGTCCTCAGTCGGAAAAGGTTGGCTTGCCCACTTCAGGTTGGTGGAGAGTGCCTGCCTCAAGTGGAGGAGTTTAAGTATCTAGGGGTCCTGTTCACGAGTGAGGGAAGGATGGAACGGGAGATTGACAGACGGATCGGTGCAGCTTCTGCAGTAATGCGGTCGATGTATCGTCTGTCGTGGTGAAGAAAGAGCTGAGCCGCAAGGCGAAGCTCTCGATTTACCAGTCAATCTACGTTCCTACTCTCACCGATGGTCATGAGCTTTGGGTCATGACCGAAAGGACAAGATCCTGGATACAGGCGGCCGAAATGAGCTTTCTCCGCAGGGTGGCTGGGCGATCCCTTAGAGATAGGGTGAGAAGCTCGGTCACCCGGGAGGAGCTCAGAGTAGAGCCGCTGCTCCTCCACATCGAGAGGGGTCAGCTGAGGTGGCTTGGGCATCTGTTTCGGATGCCTCCGCAACGCCTTCCTGGGAAGGTGTTCCGGTCCCATCCCACCGGGAGGAGACCCCGGGGAAGACCTAGGACACGCTGGAGGGACTATGTCTCCCGGCTGGCCTGGGAACGCCTCGGTGTCCCCCCGGAAGAGCTGGAGGAAGTGTCTGGGGAGAGGGAAGTCTGGGCATCCCTGCTTAGACAGCTGCCCCCGCGACCCGGCCCCGGATAAGCGGAAGATGATGCGATGCGATGCGAACAAAACTGTGAAATAACAAATGGAATCATGTAGCAACCAAAAAAGTGTTAAACAATTTTCTCAACCAATGGACAGAAATCCTAGGTATGCATCTTTTAAGAGACTAAACTAAACAGAATCAAAATATTGCAAAACCAAGACTGTTTTAATTCAGTTTCATGTATCATTAAATCTTTCAGATATTGCCAATAATTTCAATAGATTTTGAACAGATAAAGTGAAAGAACGTGGATGTTAAATTACAATATTGAACAGTGAACGACCATATTTAGGGATGCACCAATAACAAACGTTTTGGCTGATGCCGATTGCCAATATTTTACAATATCAAAATAAGGACATTGTAAAAAGCATAAATTTTAAGATAATAAATATGCATACTCTTTCTATAATTAAACAATGCCTGGGTAAGTAAAATATTTCAATTTGTCAACAAAACTGCAACGGAGAATATTAAAAAGTATTATTCTAGGAGTATATTATACTAGCAGAAGCTGTTTGAAATAATTGGCCATTTGAAAGCATTCAGCCAATACGATTATTACATTTATTCAGCCAATACGATTATTACATTTATTCAGCCAATACAATTATTACTTGTAATGAAAGAGAAGAACTGATGGTTAGAATTTGGGCCAGGATGGAAGAACTGTTATTGGCTCTCATCCAACACATGTATCGGCAACACTTCCTTGTTAAATGAGCAGTTTCTTATTATTATTATTTTTTAAAACTTAAATTGTTTTATTACATGAGCCTACTTGCTATTGGCCACACAGTTTAATCAAAGCATAATTTGCGTGGTCCCGTGGTCTAAGCCGCTGTTTCCACTGCACCGAAGGCGAGAGCATCTGGCCCACTGCTCTATTAGCCAAATCGTTTTATAACGAAAGAATAAAAATGCCCCAAGGAGAACCATCTTGCCCAGGGCTGCAAAATAGGCCATTTGAACGCAGCTTGGCTTCCACCGCTTAACGGGTCACATGCTGTCATTCAGGCCCTGTCGGGGGGGATAAAAGGGCCCCAGAAAAGTAGCTGTAGGCAGCAGTGGAAAGAGAGGAAAGAATATACAGCGGGATAAAGTATTTGATTAGTGGGGAGTAAGGTTGGTGTCAGTAATTTTCGGTTGATTGTCCCAGCTCCACCTTCAAGTTTGTATTTGAAGTAATCTGGAGATCACAGTCATTGTATTTGAAGTTATCTGGAGTTCACAGTCATTGTATTTGAAGTAATCTGGAGATCACAGTCATTGTATTTGAAGTAATCTGGAGATCACAGTCATTGTTTTTGAAAGAGTAAATAGGAAGTGTCCAATAATTGATTATGTTGGACTGTGATGTCACCCCAGAACGGACAGTAGTGTTTGCTTAAAGATGAGTTCTCCCTTCCTCCCTTCTACCCATTTGACCACCTCTCTTCGCATTGTCACCCTGTCTTGTCCCCCTCTCCTCTCTTTTATGTCAATCATATCACCTTGGAGGGGGGAGAATAGTCCTCCTCCTCTCCCTGCATCCTTGATATTGTCCACTGAGCCATATGGAAGATTTCCCCTAGTCAGTTGGTTATTTTCCTCTGATGTATTGATGGGCTTGTTAATGATTAATCACAGGGAAAACATATCCACCACAGCCAACGCTATCAGACAACAGCTCATCTGACAACAGACCCACATGCTGCTAGTCCAGAGAGACTGAGATGTTTCAGCCTCTTATTCTGAGACTCTAGGTGTTCCCACTGAGGAGCATGGCCTGAAAGGCTCAAAGACCCTGTTATCCACTGAACCCCACGCCATTATAATGAACATGGTTCAACAGGTTCGTCTGGAGAAGTCGTGTTGTTTGTGTCCAAGTAACAACACCTAGACGTGCCTTCCGGGCCACCATTTTTGGCTAATGTTTATCCAGGCCTAATTGGTACATGTGCTTTTTAGTGTGTTTTCGGCTAACGGTGAATGCTTTGTGTTGAGCAGTATGTGATCTTGTTTTTGAGTTTGAGGAAGAATTCACAGCATGTGGAAGATGGCATGTGTGCACATGCAGAGTTTGTTTGGGTGGTTTCTGGTACTTTTGAGAAATTGTGATATTCCCCTGAACTGAGTGAGTCAGACATTTCAGTGTGAATACTGAACTCAGCAGTTCTATTTATAAAATCAACAATGATAGGACATTAAAGACCGACGTAAATGGAGAGAGAAGAAGGAAGCTTAAGAGGCGAGGCTATGAATGAAAAGAGAAAAGGCTCAAGTGGCCTGGTTAGAGGAAGGCCTTGTTACAGCCAGTACATTTCCCTCCGTCCATATTTCATGTGTGGAAATGTTTGAGAGAGTGGGAGTAAGAGGGGCAGTGCAGAACTAGGTTGAGTTTCTGCTCGACCAAGCAAGCTTTTCACAAACAATTAAATATTAACCGGGCCCGTTCGGGCCGCAGCATTCAGTTGAAATGAGGCTCTGCCGGTGTTTTTCGACCAGCCGGTACCGGAGCTCATTGCCTATTCATGAAGTAACGGGACCCGGGGGGAAACTAGCGCCACACAGATTGGGCCATATTACAGCCTGACTGCTTTAAAGTGGAGCCGGGTTGTCGTGTCAATAATCTCACCTGCATGCGGGAGGGAGGGAGGTAGGGAGGGAGGTGAGAGGAGAGGTCTTCATTACCAGCTTGGTCGAGGCAACGATAACACACAGTCATGAAGAGATTGGAAAAGCACTTGCCACACCTCAAGCAGTTGCCATTGTGTCTGCAATGTGTTGTGTCAGTCTGTTCGCTGACGTGACTCCAGATCAGCAGACGTTAGATGTGGATGTCGCTCAAATACCTGCGCCTTTTCACCCCCCCATGCTCCCAACCTTGAGGTTGACCCCTCACGCCCCACTCCCTGTCTCTCAAACAAAGAGTTCATTGACAGTGTTGTTTTCCTTTTACTGTGTGAGCAATCAGATGAGATGGATCACGCCCTGACTTTTGTAGTATACCGGCTGGCAGGGTGGAAAGGTCCCGGTTCACAGGGTTTTATGAGGCTGTGAGGTTTTATTACCTGTCATTAAGTGGGACACTTTATTGGAACATTGTTTTCTTCTTTGTTTTTACTGTACTGTGGCTTTTGTTGTTGTTTGTGAATGCGGACAGAGTTAGGGGAGTAAGTTATAGTCTCTCAGGTGAGGGATCGGATGTATTTATGAAGGTTGTTACAGATAGAGAAGGGTTAATAAACTCTGGGACTGTATACTGGTAGCAGACTTTCTGACCAGTCAACCAAATGAAGCAGCTGGAGCTGACTGCCATGAATCCTGGAGCAATAGGGGCTGGACAGTTTGAATGTACTACTTTTACGGTCCGGTTTAAATGCATTTCCCAACGTTGGAGGTTTCAGTTTTTAAACTGTTAGCTCAGCCCAAATCTGTGTGTATGTTTGTCTTTACCGTATACCTTTCCCATTTTCAAACCTCTCTGGTCCTTGAACTTTACCCTTTCAAACTTTTGCCTGCGCCCCTTCCGTAGCCAAACACAGTGGTATCTTCCATCGTTCCCAGAGGCACACGAACTCTGGAAGGAGGAGATGTTGATGGTGGAGGGGGAGGGGTTGCGCACAAATCACAGAGGAGGAAGGAGTTTTGGAGGGGGTGATCTTTTTGTTAATTTATTGCCAGTGGGTTTTATGTTAGACTAAAGATAGCTGAGCCTGGGTTTGTATTTTGTGTTGTTTTCTCTGTTTTTTCTTTGTTTGAGCCCCGTTGTATTGTGACAGATGCTGTCTCTCCCTGGTAAAACAACATCCCTGGGAACTTCCTCACATGCACACAAGGTTGCAGGACGACGCCTTTCCAATCGAGCATTGCTTGCTGTCGGACTCTCTTGTGTGTGTATCTGTGTGCGTGCGTGTGTGTGTGTATCTGTGTGCGTGCGTGTGTGTGCCTGGCATGTTTTTTCTGTATGCGAGTTGAAGACATTCTACATATTGTCTGAAGTCAAACCGTACGAAGTTCCACCCGGTTTTTGCCCCTTATTTTCTTTTATTTCAGATTCCTCCCTCCTCTGCAGTCATGCCTTTTTGTCATTCTTGTCTTCCTGGTGGTCCACTTTTTGTTTCCTGGGATCCAGGGAAAGCTGTTTCCTCTTGGTGTCCGTGTGCGTTTGTCCCAGACCTGGGCCCTGCTGGGCTTGACCGCGCCTCTCTGCTCAGGAAAGCTGACGTTTGGCGAGGCCGCCTGCGCTCTGATAACATGCCAAAAAACACATACGTACAGTCGAGAGGGCAAAAAGGGAGGGTAAAGAAAGGAAGAGAAAGAGAGATGGAGAGAGGATTTCAACTCTGGCCCGTAAATGCAATTGGCAACCATGTTACCCACCTTCTGCTTATTGATTTTATTTTTTTGGGGGGGGGGGGGTGAGGGTTAACTGTTCATTGTTATGACTAAGTCGGCTTGGTGATCAAATAGACTGGCTGGGACCAAAAGCCTAGTTTGAATAGCGTGAGAGGGGTAAAGATGCAGAATAACCACTTAGTCTGCAGTTTTCCCTGTGCACTGTAAATACATTGTATATACTGTGTCGATCCATCTCTCTTCCATGTAAGTTTAAACAGAAGTTTCTAGTGAGCCTAAATGCTAAATGACATCCCGAGCAGAGAAAAACACAAGAAATATGCAAGATGCATACCATCGATTATGGATAGAGGTCTATTTTGTGAAACAACTCTGGGTCAACCTGAGGCATATGCCTTCATGGTCAGAATGAGAACTTGTTACTTTGCACCACAAGCATGCACACTTGAAACTACTTTTTAAAAACTTTCTGGGAGAATTCGTGAGAAGTGAAAAGTTATTCAAACACTCTCTTATAAAGACCAGATATGCTTGTGAAAACAACTTCATGCTCTAGCAAAAGTTTTTTTCTTTTCTTTTTTTTTCTCAGAGGGACAAGAGGGGGAGAGCGAGAGAAAAGATTGGACCCTGTAACTGTTGTTCTAGGCTGTGATTGGTGAAAGCCTGTTGCTAGGCTTATGTCATTGTGTGAGAGGGAGTTTTTTTGCTTCCTCTCTCTGCGAAGCGATAGGTCAGGTTTGAACTGGTTAGGACTTCTACCACTTGTTGAACATCCCCATAGTTTTGTGGTCTTTCTCTCTCGCTCTCTTCTCTTTTTATCTAATGTGAAAAACACTGTGGGCCACTTCTGGGGCAAAAATGTGCATTGCTCTTTCTGTCTCATCTTTTTAATTTGTTTTATTCTCCAGTTTACTGGGTAAAGCAGCTGAAATGTTTACAATTCTCTCAGTCGTTGTATTTTTAAAAATGGCCTACTTTGTTTCTTTTAAACCTCTAAACTAAAATCCCTGCATGTTTAAATGCTAATCATTTGATAAGTATTCTGTTTTACAACATATCTTCAAATGAAAATAATTATATAAGTACAGTTTAATTTATCCAAAATACCTATGTATTATTTACATAAATTATACATGTTAATTATATTTTTTGGAAGGAAGTGACACACTTAATTATTCTCTTTTGGTGATATCTTTACATGTAAGTTGATATTCAAGTTAGGGATCAACATTCCGTATTCAAAGTGGAGCTTGAACTAGTGTGCTGGTCTGATGTTTGCTCTTGTTCTTTATTTATTCAGGGCTTGCTTGAATGTCAGTTGCTTTTATCCTTGCCATAAACATTTTCAACAGAGACAAATTCATTTTTATAGATGTAATAAGAGATCTGCTAGTAAGCTATTAAACTTACAAGGTCCTCTCCAAACCTCAGCCATCCATCCCAAGTGTAATTTCAGCCTGATCAGCTGTTACATATGTGGTTCATTCCTACCATTGTTTCAGTGTTATCTGCTGAATGTATTCTTAATCAGTTAACAACAGTCAGATATTATCTCATATGTGGCAACAAGTCCCTTATCTACCCAGGTGCATGTGCAGTGCATCCCCAGTGAGACCGCTTATTCAGGCTCTGAGAGGATCAAGATTCTCTGGAGACCAAAGTATTTTACCAAGGGCCCCATTCCTTATACCGAAAGACTAATGGGATGGGTCATCTACTAAATTCCGATAGTCCAAAAGCCCTCCGACAAAAGTGTCTAAATGAAGGGGGTTGGTTCCAAACTCCAGCTACACCTTCTAAATCCCTCCATCCGTTTCCCTCAGAGCCTCTCCCCCTGCACTGATTTGCATTGTGAGAACCATCTTGAGGGCCCCCCCCCCCCCCGCACTGAAACAAGTCATCACCATGTTATCATACGGCCCCTGACAATCGTGTTTGGCCCTGTCCCCTTTTCCGAAAGTGTGTGTGTGTGGGGTGGGGGTTGCTGGGGCCCTGGTCTGGCGCTTTTATGTGAAAAGGTGGTGCCTGAGCTGAACGCTGACCAGGCCTCTTCTGCTTTCCAACTTTGCTGAGCCATGGGCTCACGCACACGCATGCACTGTTCTCACTGTGCTGTATGCTGATACGTCTACCGGGAAATGGTAGAGTGCTGACTACAGCCCCCAGGGCATGTTTACCACGACCCCCCCACCAGCACCACCCGGGGTGTTACGGTGGAGGTGGGGGAGGTGGGGTTGGGAGAGAGGGGCACGGTCACACAAAGAACCTGCTGAATGGTGCGCTATCTATCAGCCGGGAGGACCGACTTGCAGCCGGGATGCTGCCAAATCAACCAGGCTCTTCAAAAAAAAAAGGGTTAGATTGGCGCGCTCTACGGACCGGCCCTGGTTTGGCAATAACCGGCCGTGATCTGTGCTCCCTCACGCCACCTTAGTTACCTAATACAACTTGTTTGTCAGCTTTTCATTTGGTTCTCCCACTCAGCCCACTAGCCCGCCCCATTCCCCAATTTCACTGCCACCCCCGCCTTGAATTTATTATTAGAGTTAATATGATCAGCCTTCTAGTTGTGGGATTGTGCAACAGGATGGTGAATAGGTTGTTGTTGTTAGCATCTCAGCCACTGAACACCCTTTAACTTTCTCGGGGCAGCAGCAGCAAGCAATTATCCCAATAATTAATCCGCTATTCTCTGCCGCAGATTTTTAAGATGATAGTCAGATATTTAGGGACTGCAAAACCTTGAGTATTCATATCCCAACCCAAGCTGCTTTTCAGGCTTCAACCATCCAATGAGCTGTAGGTATGACTATAAATGGCTTTAATATTCAGGGAACATTCAGGTCAAAACACCAACACAGGTGACTGGTGACATCATTCTCTTCAAGCTGTGTCTATATTGACAGCCAGAGAGCTCAGTTGGCTGTCTTATCTACTGGTAAGTTTGTCTGAGTTCTGATTGGTTTAGGCTAGGGCTGCTTTATCTGAGCTCTAATAATTGAAGCGGAAAGTAGGAATTGATTTTTGTTGTTTGTAGATCAGCTCTTTACTTTCATTAGGGGCCAGGTAAACGTTACCATAATAATATTTGCCAACTTGTTTACCGTTTTAAATATCATTGCAGACAAGGACTTATTTGGGTTTCATGGAGAAAACAATATTGCTGGCTGCTGAATAATGTCGTGTTAGTCTAGACTATATGACAGATTGAGACGAGTAGTTAGGTGCATGCAAACTCCAGTGTAACGGGTCATTGTCGGGGGTTAAGGGGTAAAATATAAACCTGCACAAAAACGTGCAAACCGAAATGTTTGTCATGATAGACTTGATACATTGCTTATATGTCAGTGTAATAACGCTATACATTTTTTTTATGTTTGCACAAACGTGTAGACTGATATCCACTTATAAATTGCAGAAGCAGGGAACAAAAGGAGAAACGCGATTTATGATGTTTTCTTGGGGGCTCGCTCGTCGCTCACGTTTAGACAGTCTCTCACCACGGTTCACTCCTCCTTTTTCCATCCCCTTAAATCTCATTCGATGAACAGAGGTTGTTTTCGCCTTTCGATTGCCTGTTGCGTACGTCAATCAATTGGGGCTCAGCTTATTTACTGAGTGTATTCGCTGAGAGTGAACGGTATTCTGCTCTAGGGCTGCAACAGCTGACAACTGAGCACTTTACCCAGTGCCTCAAGGAACAAATCGAAGAAGGAAACAGCCATTTCAAAATATCTTTATATTTTTATACCTAAGAACACAATATCGCACTGAGGACCCATTATGAGGCACGCAACTGCAGCAACAGAAACCATGGGAAATAATTCAATTATAGTGACTGACTTAAAAATATGCACTAGCTGTGAACGGCTAAGCAAAAAGGTAAGATAAAGGAAAACAAAGAACAAATACTTTAAACATTAAATGCATCTTTTTGACACTCCGCGATTTCGTCGATATTTTTATATACCTTCATTTCCCCATTAGCCACTTTTTCTGTGGCTGCGAGCGAAGGAACTGCAGTGCAGTCTTTTCTTTTGTGTCCAATCTTGTTTACCCGTTTTTAAGTTTTCGATGTTTTTCTAGTTTTTCTTCGTAGGCAGTTATTTTCACTCTACTGTCAGCTCTTATATTTTCCTTTTTAAGACTTTAAATGCAAGAATATATAGTAGTACAGCTTTCGAGATTTTTCCATCCGCAGTTCGAGTTCATTCATTCAAGGGTCAAAAACGGTGCGCTCGAGGTAGGGGACATGTCGCGGTTTTAATGTTGAAAAGTATGTGAATAATTTCTTGACTGGATACGTTCTACATTCTTAAGTAAACGTATTTCTAAATAACGCTGTCAACGCTCAGTTAGGGCATTATCGTAATACAGTGTGTCAAAGTTATACAATTCCAAAATACAAATAGTTTGGCCTTAGATATTGTGTGTTATACAGCCTATCAAATTTTAGATGTAATTTTTGTTTTGACTCTTCTGTCACATTTCTAGGGACTTTAGTTATGGCAGCTTGGTGCAGGGAAATTGTGAACAAAGCAACTTGGATTTCTCTTTTGCACAGGCTGCAGTTGTAATGCTTCATTCTGACTGTAGAGCTAGTGTGGGTTAATGGAGAGGGGGTGAGAAATGATATCCCGCAAAAGGATGTACATACAGTACAATATTACATGGTCAGGGCTAGCAGCCAAAATGGTACTAAAACCTGCAATTGGGGTTTTCCCCCTGCCCCCCTTTTGGCAAGCTGTCACATTTGGCTCTTGCAGAACTATAATCTGTTTCTGTACTCTTTTGTCTTGCAGGACTTAGGAATTCGGATCCCAAGACCACTGGGAAATGGACCAAGCCGATTTATTCCTGAAAAAGAGGTACAGAGAACAACACCTTTTATTTATCACATTGGAGTTCTTTAGCTTTTAATGTTTCATATACCAAAGTGCCATATTATTACAAGATGTGACTACGAGTCAAACAATTAATTCCCCGGCTATGTGGCACCAGATTCAAGTCAGCAAAGTAGATCCAAGGACACAGTCGATATTCGAGGACGCTTTCGCCGCACTGGGTCGGCTTGACAACATCTCCTTGGTCATGGGCTTCCACCCCCAGTACCTGGAGAACTTCCTTAAGACCCAGCACTACCTCTTGCAGATGGACGGGCCCTTATCCCTGCACTACCGCCACTACATAGGCATCATGGTGAGGCCCATTGTCTGTTCCTCCAACCGCCGGACTCCCTCAGTGTAACCCCTGCAGACACAAGGTGCATTTGATATCCTGGATGGTCTTTTAACTTCTCTACTTCTCTGCACTCCCCAGGCTGCGGCCAGACACCAATGCTCCTATCTGGTCAACCTTCACGTCAACGACTTCGTTCAGGTTGGGGGGGACCCCAAGTGGCTGAATGGCTTGGAGGGAGCCCCAAAGAAGCTGCAGGCTCTCGGGGAGCTCAACAAGATCCTGGCCCACAGGCCCTGGCTTCTCACCAAGGCACACATTGAGGTACACAGCCAGGCTGGAAATTTTTTGCAAACATCAGGGTTATGTAACAATAGGCTGAGACATGGGTGAGGTTGGCAGCTGTTAACTTGGCAGGGTTAGTCATGTGACATGAACAAACGAGGGAGGGAGGGGCAGATAGGCATGTGTAGAAATCCAGAGACAGGTGAACATTCCCCTCAAAGGGGAGCCAATGCGGCTGACTGAACTCTCCCCACCCCTTCCCAGAACCTGCTGAAGGCTGAAGAACACAGCTGGTCCCTGGCTGAGCTGATCCACGCCGTGGTGCTGCTCACACACTACCACTCCCTGGCCTCTTTCACTTTCGGCTGCGGCATCACCCCCGAGATCCACAGCGATGGAGGCCACACCTTCCGACCCCCCTCGCTCAGCCAGTACTGCGTCTGTGACATTGCCAATGGCAACGGGCACGGCAACCACCCGGAGGAGAAACTCGGCAACCACCAGGTAAGTGAACTGGGGACAGGGAGGTGTGTGTCTGTGTGTGCACGTGCAAAACTGAGGGTTTGTTCATCACTTCGAATGACATCCAGTGTGTGACCCACTCCCTAACCCAGAGCTTGCGTGTTGGTGTAGGAGGTGTCAGGTGAGGTTGAGGTGCTGATGGAGAGGATGAAGCAGCTGCAGGAGTGCCGCGACGAGGAGGAAGCCAGCCAGGAGGAAATGGCCACGCGCTTCGAGAGGGAGAAGACTGAGAGCATGCTGGTGGCCACAGCGGAGGATGACGAGTGTGTCCCCTCGCGAGACGTGTCCAGGCACTTTGAAGACCCCTATGGGTACAAGGACTTCTCCAGGAGAGGAGAACATGTGCCCACCTTCAGAGTTCAGGTAAGGCACAAAAAAAATTCAGCCATTTGAAAGGACAACATTTTTTTTTGGTCTAAGTAGATTCAAGCTTTACTTTCAGACAGTGTTGAAACATTGTCTGCTTCTATCAGAGTTGTCTGTTGACCGCAGACCTTCATAGTTAACCCTGTGCCTTCCGCTCTCTTTGTCAGGACTACAGTTGGGAGGACCACGGTTACTCCCTGGTGAACCGCCTGTACCCCGACGTCGGTCAGCTGCTGGACGACAAGTTCCAGATGGCCTACAACCTGACGTACAACACCATGGCCACGCACAAAGACGTGGACACCTCCATGCTGCGCCGGGCAATCTGGAACTACATCCACTGCATGTTCGGCATCAGGTACGGGCCTCCCTGTACAAACGCACACATCCAATATCCCAAGAACTTAACCCCAAAAAGTCAGTATTGTTCTCACATTTAATGTTTAGTTTGTGCCATCAAGCGACGTGCTATCAGAGACCTTACCAGATGTCTCTGCGTGTCTCAGGTATGACGACTACGACTACGGGGAGATTAACCAGCTGTTGGACCGCAGCTTTAAGGTCTACATTAAGACCATGGTATGCAGCCCGGAGAAGACTACCAAACGAATGTATGAGAGCTTCTGGAGGCAGTTCCAACACTCCGAGAAGGTGGGCGGACATCTTTTCTTTGTTTCCCTGCAATGTTTTGGTCCTTGTTTATAGTACGTTTTGATGGGGAGAGTTGAATGGGTTTGTTGTACAGCAGTGTTGTAACATTGGGTTTCTCTCTTCAGGTCCATGTTAACCTGCTTCTTATGGAAGCGCGCATGCAGGCAGAACTGCTCTACGCTCTGAGAGCGATCACCCGCTACATGACATGAAGTGCTTTTGGCTTTTAACGTTGTCTTTTACTGTTGTCATTGTTCCTCTCGTGAATTACTTCAAAATGGAAAAAAATGAAAAAAACCAAGAGGGAAAAACAGAAAACAAAAAAAGATCGACAGAAAGGAGCCCCGTCCTTGTGATGGACGAAATGGGAAAAGGAAGATGAACAGAACAAATGAAAGTGAGAAGAAAAAGCAAGAACTGCATAAAGAAATCCTCTTAACCCATTTGTGAATAAGATAAGCTGTATGTCCTCTTTGCCCGCAGTGCCAAAACTCACCATGAGGGTGCAGCATGGAGCTCTCTCTTTGCTGGGGGAGTGTGTGCCAGGCTAGAGGGCAGAAAAAGAAGGCACAGGCCAAACTTCCAGTATTCCAATACATCTCAGTGAATGATGTCACTAAAATCTAAGTGTGAAAACCCACAGGAGTTCTCCAGAAAGTAAAGCGGTGCAGCAGTCAGCACTCGATAATGTAGTCACTGTTTTTTTGTTTGTTTTTTGTGTGTGTTTCCTTTCATTTTTTTTGTATTAGGAGAAGCTATCATTGTGTGGTTGATGTCATTGTTATTGCGGTAACTGGAGGTGATTGGAAGCATTATTCTGGCTGTGTATTCAATTGTGCCTGATTATACAGCACAGTGTGTAGAGGTGCTGCCTGATACTGCTGCTTTGTGAAAGCTTGTGTAAGCAGGGGGTCATATTGACCCCGCTCAGCCCCCCCCTCCCCTTACCCCTATCCATCCTAAACCCACAGCATTACCCCCCTCCCCCCAACACAATCACCCCTTAAAATGTTTAAGCTAATCCGAGGAAGTTTGTGAAAACGAAAAGGCGTTGGGAAAATGTAAAAAGAACACTGTCTGAGCCCTATTAAGTTTGACTGTATGTATGATGAACCCAATCTGTATGAGAGGTGAATGTTTGACAAAGATCATGTCAAAAAGTGTTTTGTGACTGTGTGTTTTATATAAAAAAAAAAGAACGAAAAAAAAATGTTGACATTTCAAACTTAAAAAAAGAATGCGAGGCACTTTGAAGGATGAGACCTCATGCTTCTGCTGTAGCTTAATGTGTGGTGACTGTTGAATCTCTGTTTCTGGTATGAAGCTTTGTCCTGTAAGGAAAAAAAACTAAAGCTAAAACAAAAAACTGTTTTTTAGAAACCAGGTATTCCAGGGGATTGAGGAATTGCTTCTGGTTGTTGTAATGATAACCTCACCGGTCTGTCTTCCGCTGACCTTAGACCCTGGCCTGGACCTTCTTACACTTTCAAAGCTTTGGATTGTGAATTTTACCAGTAAATACATACCTCTTCTGTTTTCTCTACTATCATAATAAGAAGTGCTCTTTACTGAGCGGAATTAATCTTATGTCTGTGTTGCTTGACTTCCATTCATAGGGGGCCTGGTTGGTCATCACCCGACCGACTGGTTGATACGGTCCAAATGGTCAGACCACAGTTGGTCAAAGCTGTGCTTATTCCCTTTGTGGAAGCCTAACCAGTGTGAAATCAACTTTTCTGTTTTATTTTTAAACAAGGGTTGTCCTTTAGTTAAATTTCTGTTAGCTGAAAAATGTTAAGTACAGCATTCTTCTGAGGGTGGATTGAGTTGGACAGTTGAATGATTGTTTGATGTTGAGGAAGGAGGATGGTTATGGAATGGTACATTATTTGAAGGTGTTTGTGAGAGAAAGTGTAGAGGTTTTATCAAACTTCTGACGTCAGTTACTGACACTTTTTTTTATATAAAAAAAATCTAAGACTAAAATAAAGTATGTTATTGAAACATCATTTAGTAGTTTTCTCCTTAAAACTGTTGTTTTCGCACCCAAATTGGGGTATGACCATATCAACATACAGTATCTCACAAAAGTGAGTACACCCCTCACATTTATGCTAATATTTGATTATATCTTTTCATGTGACAAAACTGAAGAAATGACACTTTGCTACAATGTAAAGTAGTGAGTGTACAGCTTGTATAACAGTGTAAATTTGCTGTCCCCTCAAAATAACTCCACATACAGCCATTAATGTCTAAACCGCTGGCAACAAAAGTGAGTACACCCCTAAGTGAAAATGTCCAAATTCAGCCCAATTAGCCATTTTCCCTCCCCAGTGTCATGTGACTCATTAGTGTTACAAGGTCTCAGGTGTGAATTGGGAGCAGGTGTGTTAAATTTGGTATTATTGCTCTCACACTCCCTCATACTGGTCACTGGAAGTTCAACATGGCACCTCATGGCAAAGAACTCTCTGAGGATCTGAAAATAAGAATTGTTGCTCTACATAAAGATGGCCTAGGTTGTAAGAAGATTGCCAAGACCCTGAAACTGAGCAGCAGCACGGTGGCCAAGACCATGACACCAGGGAGGGAAAATGGCTAATTGGGCCCAATTTGGACTTTTTCACTTAGGGGTGTACTCACTTTTGTTGCCAGCGGTTTGGACATTGATGGCTGTGTGTTGAGTTATTTTGAGGGGACAGCAAATGTACAGTTATACAAGCTGTACACTCACTACTTTACATTGTAGCAAAGTGTCATTTCTTCAGTGTTCTGCTTATCATTCTACCGATCTCTCCTTTCATCATTTGGAAAACTCCCTGGCGTCCCGTTGGCTAAAAATAGACAATTATTTCAATGTTCTGGGACTTATCCATTAGGGTAAGAGAGGGACTTAGTCATTCAATCACCAGCAGCTTGTCTTTACTGAAGCCCCTATGTCAGGTGGAATCACATTTCCCTATGACACTCTGAACAGGATGAATGATAATCAAATGAAGGTCTTAATACTTCTGGGATCAACCAGGTAGCTGATGTATATGAACCCCAAATAGACTGGTATTAATCATGTGCAGAACAAGGTTTGTAATTGAGTACGGCTGATGAGTTGGGGTTATGGAATTTAGGTCACTAGGTGTAGAGTAAGATGTGGAAGTATGTTTGTTTTACAGAAGTGCATTTATTTTCTTGTTTGATGTGAGTATATTAACAATGTGATTTGAAAACGCTGTCCTTTGACTCTAAAAATAAAGGCTTTAAGAAGGTTCATGGCACATTCTGTTCTGCTTTCGTTGTGTACAGTGGATCACAGATTAAAGAGAAAAAAAATTTTATCGCCATTCTGAGGCAAAATACAATTGCAGTCAGATTAACAGTAATTTATTGTTAAACAAATATAATTCAAGGGATGTTGTCAATGATGCCCAAATATACCTATATACCGTAGTTCCCTAAAGTCAGACTAACATGTGGATACAATTTTGTTTGTAGTTCAAAGGAATTTGCTGTCTAGTGTTTCTCAAAGACTAGAAATATATAGGAACAGAATGTTCCCATTGACCTATCAGTTTTTTGTGGTAAGATAGTTTGCATTTTATACCTATAATCTCCTGCTATTGGACTCCGATGCATAAAATGATATCAACAAGTTCACATCTGACTTTTGGGAATAAAGATAAACGGCTTAATTGACAAAATGCAGAACTATACTGTCAGACATTCACAGTAGTAAACATATAGTACAACCTAAATGAAATAACATTTTCTGTTATTTAAAGTGCAAGGATATTTTAGATCCCAACGGCTCGTGAGAATCTAAGATTGGGAAATGCTTCCTCCAAGACATGCCCCGACAAGCCAAGCTGCTTTTAAACAATTCTTGTTTAGCAAGAAAGTCAGAAAACATTTCCTTTAACCATTGACCTCAACTTTCAGGTGCCTAATCCAACACAAGGAGTCCCTAGCACAGGATGAAACAGAGTATTTCTTGCAGGCCTCCTTAAACTGTGCATGACATAGAATGATTCTACCAACCCCATTACCACATCATTGATAGTGTGGGCTCCATTAGTAAATGTTCTTCTATGAGTTGGTAAACAAAGTGAAAGATACACACACCTGGTGCATGTTGTTTTAAAAGGTATGCATCCAGGAGAGGACATTTTTAGCCGTGTGCAATTGTTTGTTCACTAGTATCATTTATTTTCTGATCTTGTTGATGACCTGCATGGGATTACGTAATCCTTAACCCGTAGTTTAGTCCTACCCGGTTGACTGCCATAGAGGCCTCTCATTCTCTATGGTCTCCTAGAGTAAAAAGCGTTGTCAGTGTTACAGGACACTATAAGGGAGAGACAGAGTGCAACCAAGTAGTGCACTATATAGGCAGTAGGGTGCCATTTGGGATTCCAGAGTACATAGGTGGATGACTGACATTTCAGCCAAGCAGCCCTGTTCCGAGATGTCTACCATTCTGTTTAACATCCAACCTCGGTTGTAACTAACCTGATTCATTTTTTCACTCAGATAATTATTAGAATCAGGTGTGCTAGATTAGGGTTGGAGAGAAAACCTACAGGACATAAGCTACACTGGAACAGGGTTGGGCACCCCTGCAAGCCTGCGGTTTGACAGAGTCAGTCAACCTGCGATTTGATCCTACTCCTCAGCCGCTGAGCCACAGGCAGAAACTCCATCTCCCAGCATGCCCGGTGGAAGTCACTCATAGCATCACCAGCAGTCCATTGCAGAGCCTCTTCCTTGTCTAAGAAAAAAAAAATTCAAGTTTGTCGTTACTTATTAACAGCAGCATTATTGGCAATGAAATGCTTGATTTCCCAAAACTTCTCCAACAGTGTGGTCATAATGAAACATGCCTATAATTAAATATAAATAAGCAATAGACCGAAGCATAGAAGAACTTTAGATGGTTAGTAGTCAACACATAATTTGGTATCGGTACCTAGATACAGTGTTAAGACCTCTTGCAGTGCCTCTTTCTCCTGGTGGTCCAGCATGCATGGGGGTTCTGTCTTGGTCTTGGTACCGCTGTCTTCAGTGATGTTCCACAGGGTCCGACACACCAATCCTGCTAGCTGCCAGTCTACTGGCCCAAAGTCCCTCAGACAGTCTGCTAGCCTACGTGCACACACAGTCCATTATTACTAACCTTTTGGGGACACAAAAACTGAACCTAACCTTAACATTAACCTGAATTGTTGAAAAAAATAAACAAGGTGAATTTGTTAACATTACTATTTATGTGAGTCACTAAACAGAGTGCTATTATAGTAAACAACAAGCTCCCACCATGATATAGACATGGAATTAAGGACAAAAAATAATCATTAAATAGTGAGTGATTCAAATGATCCAAACCTTTTCAAAGAATTGTACTAGATGATTCAGTTCACTTCAGTGATTCAGAATGCCCATCACTATTTTTTACCGTACTGGAACCGGTAATAACTTTTTGTCAGGCTTCTGATTAGCCAAAATTTAAGGTTAGGGTTATATCATCGCCTGTTGATTTGGCATGCTCTTTGACAGCGTGTTTGTGCGTTTTCATGGGGACCGTAATTTCTTTAAAACAGTGGTTGTATGGATAGGACATTTTTTTTTTACGAATAAGAAAAAGAACCGTTTAAAAAAATACCCATGTACATGTGGACTAGGCCTAAGTGTCTTATCAACGAAATAACTCAAGTTTGTGGCCTACCGATGAAAGGGGAAAACCCAACAAACCTCAAGGACAGCAAAAAGGCATGCAACATCAGACCACGCATCTCTGAAATGTGACCATGCATCAGTGACCATGAAAGAGGCTGGTTGAATAGCAAACTTTTAAATTGCTGTTTCAAATGGATTTGAAAACTGTGCTATTAGCTATCCTGCATATCACAAACGTGAGGATGCCCTGGAAGACATGTTTATTCAGACAGGGCATCATTTTGCATAAATAGTTTCTTCACTCATGCTAAGGATAGTTTTGCAATGCTATTCCTGAAAGGTATGAGGTTTCAAATTTTTTAAATTAATTTCTTATTATGCAAATCAAAAAATACTTCTGTTACCTGTCCTATTCACCATACATAGATCAACAAGAGACATTACACAGAATTAGCTATTTGTTCCCCAAATACATACAGTTGTGCTCATAAGTTTGCATACCCTGGCGGAAATAGTGAAATTATGGCATTGATTTTGAAAATATGACAGATCATGCTAAACAACTGTTTTTTTTTATTTAAGGATTGTTATCATATGAAGCCATTTATTATCACATAGTTGTTTGGCTCCTTTTTAAATCATAATGATAACAGAAATCATCCAAATGGCCCTGATCAAAAGTTTACATACCCTTGAATGTTTGGCCTTGTTACAGAGACACAAGTTGACACACACAGGTGAAAATGTGAATTAAAGGTGAATTTCCCACACCTGTGGCTATTTAATTTGCAATTAGTGTCGGTGTATAAATAGCCAATGAGTTTGTTAGCCCTCACATGGATGCACTGAGCAGGCTAGATACTGAGCCATGGGGAGCAGAAAATAACTGTCACAAGGTAATGGAACTTCATAAAGGATATAAAAAGATATCCAAAGGCTTGCAAATGCCAGTCAGTACTGTTCAATCACTTATTAAGAAGTGGAAAATTCAGTGATCTCATGATACCAAGTCAAGGTCAGGTAGACCAAGAAAGATTTCAGCCAAAACTGCAAGAAGAATTGTTCGGGATACAAAGAAAAATCCACAGGTAAAAACAGGAGAAATATAGGCTGCTCTGGAAAAAGACGGTGTGGTTGTTTCAAGGAGCACAATACGACAATACTTGAACAAAAATGAGCTGTATCGTTGAGATGCCAGAAAGAAGCCTCCACAAAAAAAGCCTGGTTACAATATGCCCGACAACCCCTTGACACGCCTCACAGCTTCTGGCACACAGCAGAAAAAGGTGAAGGTTCTGGAGTGGCCATCACAGTCTCCTGACCTTAATATCATCGAGCCACTCTGGGGCAATCTCAAACATGCATGACTTTGCGTGACCTGGAGGCATTTTGCCAAGACGAATAGGCAGCTATACCACCTGCAATAATTTGGGGCCTCATACACAACTATTACAAAAGACTGCACGCTGTAATTGATGCTAAAGGGGGAAATACACAGTATTAAGAATACTAGTATGCAGACTTTTGAACAGAGGTCAGTAAAAAAAATTCTTTGTTGCCATGTTCTGTTTTATGATTCTGCCATTCTGTTATGACCTACAGTTGATGTGAATCCCATAAGAAATGAAAGACGTGTTTTGCCTGCTCACTAATTTTCTTTACAAATGGTACATATATTACCAATTCTACAAGGGTATGCAAACCTTTGAGAACAACTGTTTAACCCCGTTTCCAAAAAAGTTTGGACACTTTGTAAAATGGAAATTAAAACAGAATGCAAAGATGTACAAATCATTTAAACCAAATCATATCCAAAAGAAAATAGTACAAAGACAAAAGTTCAAATATTGAAACTGAGAAAAAAAGATATGCCAACTTTGCATTTGATGCCAGCAACACGTTTCAAAAAAGCTGTGACAGTGGCAATAAAAGACTGTAAAAGTTTTGTAATACTAAAAATAAAACTGGTGAAACGTCACAACTAATTAGGTTAATTGGCAACAGGTCAGCTACATGATTGGGTGTAAAAGGAGCATCCCAAAGAGGATTGATCTGTCAGAAGTGAGGATGGGGAGGGGTTCACCACTCTGTGAAAGACTGCGTGGGCAAATAGTGCCACAATTGAAGAATAACGTATCACAATGTAAAATTGTAGAGAGTTTGGAAATCTCATCATCTACGATACACAAAATCATTAAAAGATTCAGAGAATCCAGAGGAATCTCTGTACGGCCAAAAAACTAATATTGGATGGATGTGATCTTAGGGCCCTCGGGCGGCACTGCACTAAAAACAGACATGATTCTAGGGGAAGACATAACTGTATGGGTTCAAGAACACTTCTGAAAACAACTGTCTGTGAACACAGCATCCACAAATACAAGTGAAAACAAATACAAGTGAACCCATACATACACAACATCCAGAAACGTTGATACCTTCTCTGGGCCCAAGCTCATTCTAAGTGGTCTGAGGTGAGGTGAAAAACTGTCCTGTAGTTTGACAAATCAAAATGTGAAATTATTTTTGGGAATGTCATGTCCTCCGGGCAAAAGAGGAGAGGACCCTATCGGCTTGTTATCAGCGGACAGTGATGGTATGGGGGAAATGATTGCACATGTGAAGACACCATTAATGCTGAACAATATATACAGGTTTTGGAGCAACATATGCTGTCTTCCAGACAATATGCTGCCATCCAGACAATATGCTGCCATCTGCACGCATTACAAAAACATTGGGCGGTTTATGAAATGAAAAATATGACCAAGGAGTTCCTGAAAGGTTGAGCACCTGAAATCCTATATCAAACATGAATAGGAAAACATTTCACTTTCAAAACTACAATAATTTGTCGTCTCAGTTCCCAAATGCTTACAGAGTGTTGTTGAAAGAAGAGTTGATGCAACACAATGGTAAACATGCCCCTGTCCCAACTTTTTTGAAACCAAAACCAAATTCAAAATGAGTTTCTGAAAACAACATTTCTAATTTTTAACATTTGATATAGAGATTAAATGATTTGCCCAGCATTGTATTGTTTTCATTTGCATTTAATGAAGCTTCCCACCTTTTTTGGAAACAGGGTTGAAAAATAAAATTCAAAAATGAAAGTGAAAAACTAAATAGAAATAGAAACTAGAATTCATCACAAAACTTAACTGAAACTTAAAAAGACACTGATCTCACTCAATCCAGTGACATGACCACATTCCTCTAATATCCTTACTTGGTGTGTGTCCCTTCCTGGGTCAGGGTGGTTCTGCTGGAGGGGTCCAGGGCCAGGTTAGTGAGAACCCCGCAGGCTGAGAAACAAACCTCTGGGCTCTTAGAGTCCAGCAGAGTCACCACAAACCGGTGAACTGGGGGGAGACGAGGAAAGAAAACGTTTAGGGTCCAAAACGGGAGTGAGGCAGGTCTGTGAGGGGTTGCGACTGTAAAGGATGTCTTGTTCTGCTTCCATTAGGATTCCCATTAGCTGACGCTGAGCGTGCGTGGATGCCCTGTATGGACACCCTGGATACCAACGGAATAAAACAGCTCAAACCTCCGTTATCCCAAGGGGTGTGGCTCACCTCACTGCATGTTTGTGTATATAGTACGCACACACACAGACCTTTGTTGCATAGGATGAATTGACGGACCTCGCTGGACTGGGACAGGTTTCCAAACACACGCGTGGCCTCCAGAATTGCATCAGTACTGGAGCTGAGGAGAAGCTTTAACACAACTAGGGGGAGGGAGGGAAAGAGACACTTCAAGAGGGTGAGACAGCGAGTAGGAAAGCCAGCTATAGCCAAAGACATGCGTATTATACAAAAGAGGTCTAACAGAGATACAGATGGGTGACAATTAAAGGAAAACCTGAATAAATGGGTGGACGTACATACAGGTGCTGGTCATAAAATTAGAATATCATCAAGAAGTTGATTTATTTCAGTAATTCCATTCAAAAAGTGAAACTTGTATAATTTATACATTCATTCCACACAGACTGATATATTTCAAGTGATTATTTATTTTAATTTTGATGATAATAACTGACAACTAATGAAAACCCCAAATTCAGTATCTCAAGAACAACACAGAGAGGGATATTATAGTGGAACAACACAGAGAGTGATATTATAGTGGAACAACACAGAGAGTGATATTATAGTGGAACAACACAGAGAGGGATATTATAGTAGAACTACACAGAGAGGGATATTATAGTGGAACTACACAGAGAGGGATATTATAGTGGAACAACACAGAGAGTGATATTATAGTGGAACAACACAGAGAGTGATATTATAGTGGAACAACACAGAGAGTGATATTATAGTGGAACAACACAGAGAGTGATATTATAGTGGAACAACACAGAGAGGGATATTATAGTGGAACAACACAGAGAGTGATATTATAGTGGAACAACACAGAGAGTGATATTATAGTGGAACAACACAGAGAGTGATATTATAGTGGAACAACACAGAGAGTGATATTATAGTGGAACAACACAGAGAGTGATATTATAGTAGAACTACACAGAGAGGGATATTATAGTGGAACTACACAGAGAGGGATATTATAGTGGAACAACACAGAGAGGGATATTATAGTGGAACAACACAGAGAGGGATATTATAGTGGAACAACACAGAGAGGGATATTATAGTGGAACAACACAGAGAGGGATATTATAGTGGAACAACACAGAGAGGGATATTATAGTAGAACAACACAGAGAGTGATATTATAGTGGAACTACACAGAGAGGGATATTATAGTGGAACTACACAGAGAGGGATATTATAGTGGAACAACACAGAGAGGGATATTATAGTGGAACAACACAGAGAGGGATATTATAGTGGAACAACACAGAGAGGGATATTATAGTGGAACTACACAGAGAGGGATATTATAGTAGAACAACACAGAGAGGGATATTATAGTGGAACAACACAGAGAGTGATATTATAGTAGAACTACACAGAGAGGGATATTATAGTAGAACTACACAGAGAGGGATATTATAGTGGAACTACACAGAGAGGGATATTATAGTGGAACAACACAGAGAGGGATATTATAGTGGAACAACACAGAGAGGGATATTATAGTGGAACAACACAGAGAGGGATATTATAGTGGAACTACACAGAGAGGGATATTATAGTGGAACAACACAGAGAGGGATATTATAGTGGAACAACACAGAGAGGGATATTATAGTAGAACAACACAGAGAGTGATATTATAGTGGAACTACACAGAGAGGGATATTATAGTGGAACTACACAGAGAGGGATATTATAGTGGAACAACACAGAGAGGGATATTATAGTGGAACAACACAGAGAGGGATATTATAGTGGAACAACACAGAGAGGGATATTATAGTGGAACTACACAGAGAGGGATATTATAGTAGAACAACACAGAGAGGGATATTATAGTGGAACAACACAGAGAGTGATATTATAGTAGAACTACACAGAGAGGGATATTATAGTAGAACTACACAGAGAGGGATATTATAGTGGAACTACACAGAGAGGGATATTATAGTGGAACAACACAGAGAGGGATATTATAGTGGAACAACACAGAGAGGGATATTATAGTGGAACAACACAGAGAGGGATATTATAGTGGAACTACACAGAGAGGGATATTATAGTAGAACAACACAGAGAGTGATATTATAGTGGAACAACACAGAGAGGGATATTATAGTAGAACTACACAGAGAGGGATATTATAGTGGAACTACACAGAGAGGGATATTATAGTGGAACAACACAGAGAGGGATATTATAGTGGAACTACACAGAGAGGGATATTATAGTGGAACTACACAGAGAGGGATATTATAGTGGAACAACACAGAGAGTGATATTATAGTGGAACAACACAGAGAGTGATATTATAGTGGAACAACACAGAGAGTGATATTATAGTGGAACAACACAGAGAGGGATATTATAGTGGAACAACACAGAGAGGGATATTATAGTAGAACAACACAGAGAGGGATATTATAGTGGAACAACACAGAGAGGGATATTATAGTGGAACAACACAGAGAGGGATATTATAGTAGAACAACACAGAGAGTGATATTATAGTGGAACAACACAGAGAGTGATATTATAGTGGAACAACACAGAGAGGGATATTATAGTGGAACAACACAGAGAGTGATATTATAGTGGAACAACACAGAGAGGGATATTATAGTAGAACAACACAGAGAGTGATATTATAGTGGAACAACACAGAGAGGGATATTATAGTAGAACTACACAGAGAGGGATATTATAGTGGAACAACACAGAGAGGGATATTATAGTGGAACAACACAGAGAGGGATATTATAGTGGAACTACACAGAGAGGGATATTATAGTGGAACAACACAGAGAGTGATATTATAGTGGAACAACACAGAGAGTGATATTATAGTGGAACAACACAGAGAGTGATATTATAGTGGAACAACACAGAGAGGGATATTATAGTGGAACAACACAGAGAGGGATATTATAGTAGAACAACACAGAGAGGGATATTATAGTGGAACAACACAGAGAGGGATATTATAGTGGAACAACACAGAGAGGGATATTATAGTAGAACAACACAGAGAGTGATATTATAGTGGAACAACACAGAGAGGGATATTATAGTGGAACAACACAGAGAGGGATATTATAGTGGAACAACACAGAGAGGGATATTATAGTGGAACAACACAGAGAGGGATATTATAGTAGAACTACACAGAGAGGGATATTATAGTAGAACTACACAGAGAGGGATATTATAGTGGAACAACACAGAGAGGGATATTATAGTAGAACTACACAAAGAGGGATATTATAGTAGAACTACACAAAGAGGGATATTATAGTAGAACTACACAGAGAGGGATATTATAGTAGAACTACACAAAGAGGGATATTATAGTAGAACTACACAGAGAGGGATATTATAGTGGAACAACACAGAGAGGGATATTATAGTGGAACAACACAGAGAGGGATATTATAGTAGAACTACACAGAGAGGGATATTATAGTGGCACAACACAGAGAGGGATATTATAGTAGAACAACACAGAGAGGGATATTATAGTAGAACACAGAGATGGATATTATAGTGGAACATAGGTTTTTCCTTTAATTTGTCCCCCGTCTGTATATATACAGTACATGAATGTGCACACACTCTCTCTTACGCTTGGCAACAGTGAGCCCCCTCTCCCTGACCACTGAGCCATCTTCCTGGTAAAAGGACAGGTTGTTGATGGTGGCAGCTACATTCACCAGCAGCTCCTCACTCTCCTGAATGGACCTGAACTCTGGCGCACGCACGCACGCCCGCACACACACACACACACACACACACAGTGGCCAGTTTATTAGGTACCCCTTATCATGAAAATTAATCGCTCCCACAGAGAGTCACATAGCCTCGGCCTGCTACATAAACCAAGCAGATAGGCATAATGAGTGACCTAAGCAGCTTTGGGTGCAATATGATCATCGGGACAAATAAACTGGCTCTGGTAACACAGAAACAGCCACTAATAGGCAAAAAACTGAGCAGAACAACCGTGGGTTGCAGAACTCAGCACACACAACTCGTACGTCCTTGTCTGGGATGGACTTTCGGAGCGGACAACTGGTTCTACTTTCAGCTAAAACCAACAAGCTGCTTGCCCAGTGTCTGATTGCCTGGTCCATCCTGGTTAAGTTCAATTGGGAAGTGTGCAAGGTCCCTAGACCACCACCAAATAGAGTATTTTTGGGATGAGATGGAACGGGCAGTTCCTAGCAAGAATATACCACTCTACACTGTGCAGTTTGAAATTTCATAACATGAGCATGGACAAACAACCCTTTGGAAATTTTCAAACACCTTGTATTCAATTAGTATTGAATTTGTTGAGGAGACAAAGAGCGGTCCAATTACATACACGATGGCTATACAAAATAAACTGGCAACTGAGTATTCAGTATCCTCACTCAAAACCTTCCTTTTCAACTTTTTTGGAAATAAAAGAAAAAGGTGCAGTGGTCTTCTAATTCTTTCCAGTATGTATGTATTATATGTATTACTAATGTATGGCCATATATTTCATTCATATATTTACATATTCAATTTTAGACCATGGTCCTCAGTCGGAAAAGGGTGGCTTGCCCACTTCAGGTTGGTGGAGAGTGCCTGCCTCAAGTGGAGGAGTTCAAGTATCTAGGGGTCTTGTTCACGAGTGAGGGAAGGATGGAACGGGAGATTGACAGACGGATCGGTGCAGCTTCTGCAGTAATGCAGTCGATGTATCGGTCTGTCGTGGTGAAGAAAGAGCTGAGCCGCAAGGCGAAGCTCTCGATTTACCAGTCAATCTACGTTCCTACTCTCACCGATGGTCATGAGCTTTGGGTCATGACCGAAAGGACAAGATCCCGGATACAGGCGGCCGAAATGAGCTTTCTCCGCAGGGTGGCCGGGCGATCCCTTAGAGATAGGGTGAGAAGCTCGGTCACCCGGGAGGAGCTCAGAGTAGAGCCGCTGCTCCTCCACATCGAGAGGGGTCAGCTGAGGTGGCTTGGGCATCTGTTTTGGATGCCTCCGGAACGCCTTCCTGGGAAGGTGTTCCGGTCCCGTCCCACCGGGAGGAGACCCCGGGGAAGACCTAGGACACGCTGGAAGGACTATGTCTCCCGGCTGGCCTGGGAACGCCTCGGTGTCCCCCCGGAAGAGCTGGAGGAAGTGTCTGGGGAGAGGGAAGTCTGGGCATCCCTGCTTAGACTGCTGCCCCCGCGACCCGGCCCCGGATAAGCGGAAGATGATGGATGGATGGATGGATGGATTTTAGACGTTTTGAAATATGTTTTAATATGTCATAAATACATGACTAAATTATAGTTGGTAATATGCATTTAGTATTTACATCTAAATGATGTATTTCCATATTTGTTTTGTTTCCTGTCATTTATTTATTATGTATTTAGTCGTTTCTTTGAAGTACTTTTACAGAGAGGAACGGCATTCATGATACTGTGTTAAAATGTATGCATATTGTTTTCATAATGAGTCTTTTTAAATGTAAACTTGGAGTACAAAGTGGTTCTTTATATTGAAACTGAAAAAGGTGCTATATGCTGCTTGACAGTGACTAAAGTCAAAACTTTGGGGTATTTACTAAACATTTCTGATTATATTGTGACACAATGGCAGTTGGATGATATTGTAAATAACCAGTTGTTTCTTTACTTGCATTTACAATTTAAAAGAAAAACATTCTGTACAATTTACAAATCGACTCATTTGTAAAATATAAGTTATTCAAAAAGGCCTAGACTGGTTATTATGTTGGTTTGCTCCCCATTTTGCCAACAATAATTAGTTAAACTTAATATAATGTCTTGAAGGTTAATTCCATGATGTGTGGATGAGAAATGCTTAAAGTTCTGCATATTCATATATTTAATTGTTTCAACACATAATATTCAACGTTAAAATATATGACACGCATTGTACTATGACATTGTGAGAAGCGCAAATGATATATATTATATATAACATATTCAGGGCATGTATGTAAAGATACAGCTCTGGAAAAAATTAAGAGACCAGTTTCTACATGTATTGCAGCCACTCCATTCCAGTGTCTGTTAAATTCCAACACAGGCACACCTCATTTTACTTAATGAGGTACTGACTAAATGATTACCTGAATCATATCTAATTTAATGAGTAAAAGTGTAAAATAAAAAAAGTGTAGAAAAAAAAGTGTAAAAAAATGCTGTGGTCATCAATATCCTCTTGTAATAGAACTTTTGCTGAATGGCAAAAACAGTGCAAGTAGTACCTTAAAGGTAATTTGAATAAAAAAACAACTATGCAGCATGGCAAGAGTTGAAAAGAAAAGCTTTGAGTGAGGAAAAGATGGGCTCAATTCTGGCTTTACTGGCAGAGGGATACAGTGAGCATCAAGTTGCTTCCATCCTGAACATTTCTAAGACGGCGGTTCATAAGAACAAGGTCAAGCAACAGACATTGGGGACAACAAAGCTACAGACTGGCAGAGGGTGAAAACAACTGTCCACTGACCGAGATGACTGTCAACTCATTCGAATGTCACTCAACAACCGTAGGATGACATCAAGTGACCTACAAAAAGAATGGAAAACAGCAGCTAGGGTGAAGTGGATGGCGAGGACCGTTCGAAACAGGCTTCTAGGGGCAGGGCTGAAGTCGTGCAAAGCTAGAAAAAAGCCATTCAACAATGAGAAAGAAAAGAAGAGCCAGGCTCAGGTTTGCAAAAGACCATAAGGATTGGACCGTAGAGGAATGGAGAAAGGTCATCTTCTCTGACAAGTCAAATGTTCAGCTTTGCCCAACACCTGGTCATCTAATGGTTAGACAGAGACCTGGAGAGGCCTACAAGCCACATTGTCTCACACCCACTGTCAAATTTGGTGGAGGATCGGTGATGATCTGGGGATGCTTCAGCAAGGCTGGAATCGGGCTGATTTGTCTTTGTGAAGGACGCATGAATCAAGCCAAGTACAAGGTTATCCTGGAAGAATACCTGCTTCCTTCTGCTCTGACAATGTTCCCAACTCTGACAATTTTTTTTTCCAGCAAGACAATGCTCCATGCCACACAGCCAGATCAATCAAGGTGTGAATGGAGGACCACCAGATCAAGACCCTGTCATGGCCAGCCCAATCTTCAGACCTGAAACCCATTGAAAACCTCCGGAATTTGATCAAGAGGAAAATGGATGGTCACATGCCATCAAACAACTCCAAGCTACTTGAATTATTGTGCCAGGAGTGGCATAAAGTCACCCAACAGCAATGTGACAGACTGGTGGAGAACATGCCAAAACGCATGAAAGCTGTTATTAAAAATCTGGGTTATTCCACCAAATATTGATTTCTGAACTCTTCCTAAGTTAAAACATTAGTATTTTGTAGATGAAAAATAAATATGAATTTGTTTTCTTTGCATTATTTGAGGTCAGAACTCTTGGGCCTCTTTTAGGTGCTTTTTAGCGAACTTCAGGCTTATCAGTGATTTGCATATTGTGGTGTACCCGCTGTAGTCCTGCTGGTGTAGGCTTCTACGTATGGTAGACTTTGACACATCTACACCTCTGTAGTCTTGCTGGTGTAGTCTTCTACGTACGGTAAACTTTGACACATCTACACCTCTGTAGTCCTGCTAGTGTAGTCTTCTACGTACGGTAGACTTTGACACATCTACACCTCTGTAGTCCTGCTAGTGTAGTCTTCGACACATCTACACCTCTGTAGTCCTGCTGGTGTAGTCTTCTACATATGGTAGACTTTGACACATCTACACCTCTGTAGTCCTGCTAGTGTAGTCTTCTACGTACGGTAGACTTTGACACATCTACACCTCTGTAGTCCTGCTAGTGTAGTCTTCTATGTATGGTAGACTTTGACACATCTACACCTGCATCCAGGAGAATGTTTTTGATCCGTGGGGCTATTGTCAGGGGGGTATTCTTCACCATAGACAGTATTCTCCGGTCATCCACTACAGTGGTCTTCCTCGGTCTACCGGATCATTTGACATAACTTCAATGGGTGTTTTTTTCTTGTTAATGATGAAACAAACTGTTGACGTGGTCATGCCCAGGGTTTTGGCAATGTTCCTGATTGATTGATTTTCATTTCTGAACCTTTCTGACGGCCAGTTTCATTTGTATCGACACTGCTGTCTTCCTCATTTTGTCACACCCCTAAAACAACCTCCAAAGGCAATAGTAAAGTCCTAGTATCAAGACTATTCATCAACAGCTCTCCTGCATTCACTAACGATACAAATGAATACACCTGCCTTACTACACAGATCTGTGAAGCCAATTCAACAAATATTTGTAGTACCTTAAAATGGGGGGACCATGTACAAAAGGTGCTGTCATTTCTAAATGGTTCATCCGGTATTTATGAAAATACCCTCAAATTAAAGCTGACACTTCAATCTCATTGTCACTGTATCCTTTCAAACACAAAGTGCTAGAGTATAGAACCAAAATAACAAAAACTGTCCAATGAATTATGTTGCTCACTGTATATATGCATATATGTTTTGCATGAGTTTTCTGTGTGGGAAGGCACGTTGTGTTTGCTAATCCATGTTTATCATTTTAAAAAGGTTAATTGATCATTAGAAAACCCTTATGCAAAACTGTTGAGTAGCTGATGCATCAGCAATTTTGGGTTTGATTACAGGCACAAAATTGCT